>NC_091778.1:45049242-45352272 GCF_029378745.1 Bos indicus | reverse complement strand
TTTCTATAATGTGGAGCCATTTGTGACTGTTTGCAAGTATTTCCTTCTTGATTATATGATTAAATTTAGTGATGAAGTTCTCTGATCATGGAATTTGCTTTGTGGGAGTATTTTTGACTGCATATTCAATTTATTTTATGATTGTAGACTATGTAGGTATTCTATTCTTTTTCAATCCTAGAAGGTTTTTGTCAGTTAATTTCTCCACTATAAAATCAGCATTACTGAAGTATAATTTACACACAATAAATGGACCTAGGTTAACTGGACCAGTCAATGAGTTCTGAGCAACACATATACCCACCATTAAGACAGGGAATGTTTCCATCACTGGGAAAGTCTCTTCAGTGCTTCTTCCTAGTCAACACTCTGCCCAACCCTGACCCCAGGCAACTATTTATCTACTCCCTGTTGCTGCAGACTAGGCTTTTTTAGAACTTCATCTAAAAGGAATCATGGATTTGCTACGTTGTGTGTGGCTTCTCATACTCAGCACAACATTTTGGAAATTCATTTATGTTGTTAATTCATTACTTGTGTGCTAAGTTGCTTCAGTCACGTCTGACTCTTTGCGACCCTATGGACATTAGCCCGCGAGGCTCCTCTGTCCATGGGATTCCCCAGGCAAGAAAACTGGAGTGGGATGCCATGCTGTCTTCCAGGGGATCTTCCCCACCCAGGGATTGAACCTGCGTCTCTTACATCTCCTGTATTGGTGGGTTCTTTATGACTAGCGCCTAGTGCTATGTGATAGTCTATTATATAAATGTACTGCAATTTAGTTGTCCATTCACTTGTTGCTGGACTTTAGGATTTTTTCAGTTCTTCTTACTAGTATAAGTTGCTAAAAATGGCGTTGTATAAAGTATTGTGTAAAGAGGTGTTTCATTCCAGTTGGGTAAGTACCTAAAAGTGGAAACACCGGGTCACGTGAGAAGTACATATTTACATTTGTAAGAAACTCCCAGACTTGCAAAGCGGTTGTACCATTTTACATACTCATCATCAATGTAGGGGAGGTCTAGTTATTTCACATACTCCCCAATATCCAGTATTTTTACTCTCTTTTTAAAATTTATTTTATTGAAGTCTAGTTGATTTATAATGTTGTATTAATTTCTGCTGTACAGCCAAGTGATTCAAGTATACACATATATACATTTTTCCATTATGGTTTATCATAGGCAATTGAATACAGCTCCTTGTGCTATACAGTAGGACTTTGTTGTTTATCCATTCTATTTATTATTTTTTTTAATTTTAGTCATTTCAGTATGTCAGTGTGGTTCTTCTTTATTGAAGTGCAATTTACATACAGCCAAATGTTTCGATTTTAATCACTGTCATTTAATGATTTAATAAATACATGTGCTCATGTATCCCACACACCAATTAAGAGACAAAACATTTCCATCGTTCCCAGGAAGCTCTCCTCTGCCTCTTCCCAGTCAATCCCCACCATCACCAGAAGCAACCATTGCTTTGATTTCTAGGACCACAGACTTGTTTTCCTTATTCTAGAACTTTCTACAGATGGAATCATATAATAAATACTCTTTGGCACTGGCTTTTTTCCTTAAGTATAAACTTTTTGAGATTCATTAATGCTGTAGTATGTATAAGTAATTTGTTTATTTTTATCAATGAGAAATGTACCACAGTTTGTCCATTCAGTCCCTTATTGATAGATATTTGAGCTGTTTCTAGCTTTTTGGCTACTATGAAAAAACTTCCATGAAAATTCTCATTAAAGATTTTTGTAGACATATATTTTATTTCTCTTAGATAAATACCAAGAGCATGTGAATAAATCACAGGATAAGTATATGATTGATGTGATTAACTTTTAAGAAACTGCCAAACTCTTTTTCAAAGTGATTTTTCCATTTGTACAATGTACACATGTGTAAGATTGTTCCATCTCTTTTCTGACGCTCTGTGTTCTCAATCTTTTTTTGGGGGGGGCCATGCCATGTGGGTTGTAAGATCTTAGTTCCCCAACAAATGATTGAACCTGGACCCACAGCAGTAAAAGTGCTGAGCTCTAACCACTGGACCACCAGTCTTTTTGAATTTTAGCCATTAAGCGGGTCTGTAGTAGTATCTCATTGTGGACTTAATTTGCATTCTCTGATGACTAAAGATATCAACATTAGCCATCATTAGATGTTTTTTCATGAGCTTATTAGCCCATTGTGTATTTTCTTTTGCAAAGTGTCCAGGTCTTTCATTAACATTTTAATTGACCAATTTGCCTCTTCTTATAATTGAATTGCAGGGGTTCTTTATGTATTCTAGATGTAAATCTTTTATCAGATAAAAGCATTGCAAACATTTTTACCCAGACCATGATTTGCTGTAAGGACTGAGGTGTTGCGTTTTGTTGTTTTCCAAGATTACTGAACTTTGTTCTAACAGGCTAGTCTCGAAATTATCCATGATCAACTTAATTCATTTGAAGTTTATTTTTAAGGTGTTAGGGAAGATCTAAACTTGTTGTTGTTTAGTCGCTAAGTCATGTCTGACTCTGTGATCCCATGGATTACAGCACGCCAGGCTTCTCTATCCTCCTCTAGCTCCCAGAGTTTGCTCAAATTCATGCCCATTGAGTCAGTGATGCCACCCAACCATCTCATCCTCTGCTGCCCTCTTCTCCTTTTACCTTCAATTTTTCTCAGCATCAGAGTCTTTGCCTATTAGTCAGCTCTTTGCATCAGGCGGCCAAATTATTGGAGTTTCAGCTTCAGTTCAGTCCTTCCAACCAATGAATATTCAAGGTTGATTTCTTTTAGGTTTAACTGGTTTGATCTCCTTGCAGTCCAAGGACTCTCAAGAGTCTTCTCCAGCACCACCATTCAAAAACATCAATTCTTCGGCACTCAGCTTTCTTTATGGTACAACTCTCACATCCATGCATGACTACTGGTGAAACCATAGCTTTGACTAGACAGACCTTTGTCAGAGAAGTGAGGTTTTTAACATGATGCCTGGGTTTATCAGAGCTTTCCTTCCCAGGAGCAAGCATCTTTTAATTTCATGGCTGCAGTCCCTGTCCACAGTGATTTTGGAGCCCAAGAAAATAAAATCTGTCACTGCTTCCACTTTTTTTCCTTCCATTTGCCATGAAGTGATGGGACCAAATACCATGATCTTAGTTTTTAAAATGTTGAATTTCAAGCCAGCTTTTTCACTCTTCACTTTAACCCTCATCAAGAGGCTCTTTAGTTCCTCTTCACTTTCTGCCTTTAGAGTGGTATCATCTGCATATCTGAGGTTGTTGATATTTCTCCCAGCAATCTTGATTTCAGTTTGTGATTCATCCAGCCTGGCATTTCTCATGATGTACTCTGCATATAAGTTAAATAAACAGGGTGACAATATACAGTCCAAACTTAATAAAGCTGAAATAGCTGTCATTAACTACTGAAGTGTTAACTTTCTGGGGTCTCTGCTGAATGACCTGGATATTTTAAGGAATATTCTCCATTCTGGGTGATCAAAACTTGATTATATCCTAGCCTTCTGTAAACTCCAGGAATCCTGTAGCTCACAGCTTGTCCGATTCTCTGAGATGTGCAGTGTTTGACCCTCACAGGAGTGGTTTAGTTAACTCAAAGACTCTCTCAAGAACACTCATGCATGTCACTGGAGCTCTCTCTCTACATGGCTTCCTTTTCTTTAATATTCTACTTTGTAAATTCCAAGTGTTACAGCCTCCTTAAGCTGTGATCTCTCATCCCAATCCAGCAAACCTACTGCTTTGGGACCCCTTCCTGACACTGGGACCCCTTCCTGACATTGGGACCCTTTCCTGACACTGTGGTTTAGAGAGTGCCTTCAGGCAGAACTTGAGGCAATCATTGGGCTCACTTTGCTTGTTCCCTTTCTTTTAGATATCTCAGCCCTGTACTGCCTGTCATCCAATGTCTACAACAGTTGTTTCATATATTTTATCTAGTTTTTTGTTTAAGCAAAAAGGCAGTTCAGTTCAGTTCAGTCGTGTCCGACTCTTTGTGACCCCGTGGACTGCAGCATGCCAGGCCTCCCTGTCCATCACCAACTGCTGGAGTTTACCCAAACTCATGTCCACCGAGTCGGTGATGCCATCCAGCCATCTCATCCTCTGTCGTCCCCTTCTCCTCCTGCCCTCAATCTTTCCCAGCATCAGGGTCTTTTCAAATGAGTCAGCTCTTCGCATCAGGTGGCCAAAGTATTGGAGTTTCAGCTTCAACATCAGTCCTTCCAGTGAACACCCAGGACTGATCTCCTTTAGGATGGACTGGTTGGATCTCCCTGCAGTCCAAGGGACTCTCAAGAGTCTTCTCCAACACCACAGTTCAAAAGCATCAATTCTTCAGTGCTCAGCTTTCTTTATAGTCCAACTCTCACATCCATACATGACCACTGGAAAAACCATAGCCTTGACTAGACAGACCTTTCTTGGCAAAGTAATGTCTCTGCTTTTTAATATGCTGTCTAGGTTGGTCATAACTTTCCTTCCAAGGAGTAAGTGTCTTTTACTTTCATGGCTACAGTCACCATCTGCAGTGATTTTGGAGCCCAAATAAATAAAGTCTGCCACTGTTTCCACTTGCAAGACAGCAAGTCCCTATAATTCCATCATGATGAGATATAATTCCCTTATTTCTTCTTGAGTTGGTTTGTGATATCATAACTCTAGGACTTTGTTTGTTTTATTGAAACTTTTAAATTCTTCGGTATAAGATAAATGTATCTGTGATATCCTCTTATTTTTTCAAATGTCCCTAAATTTGGTAATGAAACTCTTTTCATTCTGATATTTGCAGTATGTGATCTTTTTCTTTCATGATAAATCACACTAGAGATTTCTACATTTTATTAATCTACTTAAAGAACTACTTTTGTCTTCATTGATTCCCTTTATTGATATTTCATTCTATATTTTATATATTTTTATTATTATTTTTCTTCTTTCTACTTTTAAGGGACTCATTTTGTTTTTCTGCTGAGTTACGTGTGCATGCTAAGTCACTTCCCCCGTGTACGACTCTGTGCATCTACATGGACTGCAGCCTGCCAGGCTCCTCTGTTCACGGAATTCTCCAGACAAGAATACTGGAGTGGGTTGCCATGCCCTCCACCAGAGGATCTTCCCAATCCAGGAATCAAATGAGTGTCCGTTATGTCTAACCTGCAATGGCAGGTGGGTTCTTTACCACTAGCGCCACTTGGAAGGTCCTGCTAAATTATAGAAATGGGTAATTTAGGGAATTCCTTGGTCCAGTCATTAGGACTCTGCATCCCCATTGTAGGGGACACAGGTTTGATTCCTTGTCAGGGAACTAAGATCCTGCAAAGAAAAAAAAGGAAAGAAAGCCCCAAGAAGTAGGCTGAGGATACAAGAAAGAATAAGTCTGGTTCTTCTCAAGGATTAATTCCCAATAAATATCTAAAGTAATTTTTAAAAAAGAAATGGGTAATTTAGATTGTCCATTATATACTTATTTTCTAACATATACAATTAAGGCTATAAATTTTTCTGTGAATATTGCTTTAGCCATATCCCACAATTTTTTTTCATTCATTTCAAAACATTGTATAATTTCCTTATGGTTTCTTCTTTAACCCATGAGAACCAGCAGATCAAATAGGTGGACACATATAGATATATAAACATCTCTCTCTCTATATATATATAGGCAGACATATATATGTAAATATAGATAGATATTTGTATGCACCCCACTCCAGTACTCTTGCCTGGAAAATCCCATGGATGGAGGAGCCTGGTAGGCTGCAGACCTTGGGCTCGTGAAGAGTCGGACATGACTGAGCGACTTTACTTTCACTTTTCCCTTTCATGCATTGGAGAAGGAAATGGCAACCCACTCCAGTGTTCTTGCCTGGAGAATCCCAGGGATGGGGGAGCCTGGTGGGCTGCCATCTATGGGGTCACACAGAGTCGGACACAACTGAAGCGACTTAGCCGCAGCAGCAGCAGCATAGATATATTTGTGTATTTCTAGATATATTTATAGATAAATACTTACAGAGAAAGAGAGAAGATTGATTGATTGATTGATTTACTGTTTTATTGCCAAGGAATTGACTTAGTCAATTGTGAGGGCTGGTTAGACAAGTCTGAAATCTGTAGGGCAGGCACTGACATTGCAGTTCACAGAATTTCTCCTTCCTCAAGGAACCCTTAGTTTTTCTCTTATGGGCTTTCAGCTGATTGGATGAGAATCATCCATAATATCCTTAAAGTCAACAGATTGTAGATATTAATCCCATACCTTCATAGCGATGTCTAGATTAGTGGTTTGATGGAATAACTGAGTACTGTGGACTAACCAAGTTGACACATGGAATTAACCATCATGCTGTTGTCTGTCTGATACTTCTCTCATGATTAGACTCAGTTATGAATTTTGAGGAGGAAGATCACAGAGTCCCATTTTCATCCCATCATCTCAAGTGTACATAATATCAACATAATTTATGGTTGATGATGTTGACTCTGTTGCTGGCTAAGCTAGTGTTTATCAAGTTATTCCACTGTAATTTGCAGGGTTTTGTTTTGTTTTTTTAAGTAATCATTATGTGCAGCCCACACTTAAAGCAGGGGGAGTCATGAGACTTTCCTGGTCCAGTGATTAAGAATATACCTTCCAGTGCAAGGGCTGCAGGTTCAATCCCTGGTCAGGAAGCTAAGACCCACTCACCTCAGGGGCCAAAAAACCAAATCAGAAGCAGTATCATATTAATAACCAGTTCAATAAAAACTTTTAAAAATGGTTTAAAAGGGGGATGAGAGGAGTCAAGCTCCCCATCCTTGAGAGAGGAGTATCATCAATATATTGCTACATTATTTGTAATTCTTCCACATGGGAAATTTGTCTTCTGCTCCACTTATTAATTTATGCAATTACTTAAGTATATCAATATGGACTCATGGATATTCTATTTTGTTGTTCAAATTATTCTAGCTTTGGCCACTGGAAACTGCATGGTATATGTATTTCCCATCTTCTTATCTTCACCTTTCAGCATGCACATTCAACAAACATTTATTGAGTACCTACTGTGTGCCATGGCCTGTGCTAATCATATAGAATCTACATGTAGTTTAGTATATAAGTGGAGAGAATGAAGAGGAAGAATGAAACTCAAGGTTATACAGAGCTACAGGATTTGAACATTAGCATTTAAAAAAAATATTTTTTGGCCGAGCCACAGGGTATATAGGATCTTAGTTTCCCAACCCAGGAGCTAAAGCCCAGAGTCTCAACCTCTGGACCACTAGGGAAGTTCCTGAACATTAGTGGGATTTTTATTAACTTTTTATTTTCTATTGAAGTATAGTTGATCAACAATGTTGTGACAGTCTCAAGTGTACAGAAAAGTGATCTGTTTTACATATACATATATCTCTTTTTTTAAATTCTTTCCCCATTTAGGTTATTACATAATATTGAGCGAGTTCTCTCTGCTATAGAGTAAGTCCTTGTTGGTTATCCATTTTAAACACAGTAGTATGTACATGTCAATCCCCAATTCCCTAACTATCCCCTCTCCTCTCTCCCCCACCCCCAACTGTGAGTTCTGAACATTAGCAAGGAGTGACAGGCTCCAGGTTGGGTTTTTAAAAGGTCATTAGTTATAGACAAGTCAATGGGCAGTTCCTTGGTAACTGGCCAGATAAGGTGGAGGCTTTGCAGTCATTTCCAGGTTTCTGGCTTGAGCACTGGGTAGACTGGGTTGTCACTGGCTGAGCTAGTTCACCTTGGATGAAGGCCAAGTTGCAAGAGCATGCAGAGTGGAGCAAGAAGATAGCCCAAGAAAGATGAACTTGGGGGAGCATCAACATGGAGGGAGGTGATAGGAGGAAGATGAGCCAGCCAAGAAGATAGAGCAGAAACCATCCAACAGACAGGAGAGGAAGTGAGAGCAGATACCTCTAAGAAGGGAGACGCTGCACATGTCAAATGCTATGAAGAAACCCAGCTGGGGAGCTGGGCAGTGTTCATGAGACTTGACAGCTTGCAGGTTATTAGTGGAAAGGGGAGATAGAGGAGAAGCTGAGTTGTCTTGGGCAGAGGAGGGAATGAGAGGTGAGAGAATTGAGGAGAGTACTATGCATTTGAAGGTGAGGAGAGCAACAGAGCAACCTCTCTAGGGTCAAGAGAAGCTTGTCTGGTTATTTCCATGGACAGACTTGAGCTCCTTCAGGGCTATGGGGAAGGAATAAGTTGGGGAAGGAGAATAGGGAGGAAGTCCAGAGTGGCCTGTGCCTCAGGGTGGGAGTGGAGTGATCCAGAGAAGTTGAGTGTCCTGTGGAACAGCCTGAGCCCCCTAGAGGATCGGTGGTGTCACTGCAGACAAGTTTACAGGCCTTGTGGGAGGCTGCTCATGCCAAGTCGCTTCAGTCGTGTCCGACTCTGTGCGACCCCATAGACGGCAGCCCACCAGGCTCTCGTCCCTGGGATTCTCCAGGGAGGAGAGGTTGTTTATTAGAAACTTCAACCTTTAAGAATCTTTACTGATGGAGAGAAATCCTCACTATTACCTGAACTTTGTTTTGCGTCCAGTTTATTAACCTTCTGTATCTACTAAATAATTGACATCACTTTAAACAATCAAAAAATAGAATAAATAAAATAAAAAGGGAATTCCCTGGTGGGCCAATGGTTAGGACTTGGCACTTTCACTGCTGTGGCCCTGGGTTCAGTCCCTGGTCAGGGAACTAAGATCCCACAAGCCACACAGTGTAGACAAAAAATAAATGAATAAGGCAAATAAAAATAAACAACCAACCTCTCTGATAGTCACTCAAGCACAAATTAACATTTAGGAATTTGACAAATTAAATTTCTCCTAACATTTTAAACACGAATTACCAATACAATGATGATAAAAATTGGTAACACTGAATATTGTCTTTATTATGCCTGAAGCACTTACATATATTACTTCATTAATCCTCACAACAGCCCTTCAAGGAAGGTAAGTATGATGGCTCAGATGGTAAACAATCTGCCTGCCATGCAGGGGACCTGGGTTCGATCCCTGGGTCGGGAAGATCCCCTGGAGAAGGGAATGTCTACCCACTCCAGTACTCTTGCGTGGAGAACTCCATGGACAGAGGAGCCTGATGGACTACAGTCCACAGGGTCACAAAGAGTCAGATACGACTGAGCAACTAACTCGTTCCATTTTGCAGCTGAGGTGACTGAAGCCCAGAGAGGTGAAGTCACTTGCCCAAGGTCACAGAGTTGGTAAGTGTTAGATTTGTACTCAGTCACTTGAGCTATAGAGATGTTACTATTAATACAATTACATACTATAATGAAAACATGGCTGACTTCTCTGAACACTTAAATGATTCTCAAAACATACACAAAATGATTATTTCGAAAAGTATTATGTCTGGTTATCAGGCAAATTGAAGGTTCTGTTTGGAATGGTCATTTCCTGATGATCTAAACTCTGTGTTTTGTGGGGTTTGGGGGCTGTGCCATGTGGCTTGCAGGATTTTAGTTCCCTGACCAGGAATCGAACCCGGGTCCCTGAAGTAAAAGTGCAAGGTCCTAACCTAACCACTGGATTACCAGGGAAGTCCCTAAACTCTGTTTTTTAAGTACAAAATGAAAAGAGGGAAATTACAGCCAGCAGGTAGAGGCATCTTATGTCCGTGCTCATGTTTTTAACTTCATTTTCTGCCCCGCTTGGGCACAAGGAGGGCCATTTCTCCTGCACTGATCTGTCCAGTGCCATAAGCATGTTTTGACCCACAAGGCATCCTGTCTGTGGTGCCTTGCTGTGTCTCACACCTGGTTTATTTCAAGTTAGCCTAATTGTACCTTTCTTTCTGATGCTCACCCTGTCCTTGCCCAACAGAAGGACTTCTCAACACAGCCCTTGACATCCTTGAAAGTTTTCTGGCTACCCCAGGACATGGAAGCCACTGTCACCCTGGGAATCATATCTCCTTTGGTCAAAGAACTTAAGTGCGCTTGACAATGCAGGAGATGCGAGAGACTCAGGTTCAATCTCTGGGCCGAGAAGATTTCCTGGAGAAGGAAATGGCAACCCACTCTAGTAGTCTCACCTAGAAAATTCCGCAGACAGAGGAGCCTGGCAGGCTACAGTCCATAGCGTCCCAAAGAGCCGGACACAACTGAGCGACTGAGCACACACACACACACAGACTCAAGAGCTTATTGGAGCCAAACCCAGGAGTTGGGCCATGTTTGGTCTGAGTGATATCCTCCAGCACCAGAGCCTGGGGTGTGAGAGGACGCCCTCTGGTCATGCAAGGCTTGGGATCTGTGGGCAGATGAGGCAGAAGGATGAGGGTGCCCATGCACCACAGGTACCGGCAGGCTTTCTTAGAATCCACCCTCTCAGTTCAGTTCAGTTCAGTTGCTCAGTCGTGTCCAACTCTTTGCGACCCCATGAATTGCAGCACGCCAGGCCTCCCTGTCTATCACCCACTCCCAGAGTTCATTCAAACTCACGTCCATCGAGTCGGTGATGCTATCCAGCCATCTCATCCTCTGTCATCCCCTTCTCCTCCTGCCCCCAATCCCTCCCAGCATCAGGGTCTTTTCCAATGAGTCAACTCTTTGCATGAGGTGGCTAAATTACTGGAGTTTCAGCTTTAGGATCACTCCTTCCAAAGAACATCCAGGACTGATCTCCTTTAGGATGGACTGGTTGGATCTCCTTGCAGTCCAAAGGACTCTCAAGAGTCTTCTCCAACACCACAGTTCAAAAGCATCAATTCTTTGGCGCTTAGCTTTCTTCACAGTCCAACTCTCACATCCATACACGACCACAGGAAAAACCATAGCCTTGACTAGACGGACCTTTGTTGGCAAAGTAATGTCTCAGCTTTTGAATATGCTATCTAGGTTGGTCATAACTTTCCTTCCAAGGAGTAAGAGTCTTTTAATTTCATGGCTGCAATCACCATCTGCACTGATTTTGGAGCCCCAAAAAATAAAGTCTGACACTGTTTCCACTGTTTCCCCATCTATTTCCCATGAAGTGATAGGACCAGATGCCATGATCTTAGTTTTCTGAATGTTGAGGTTTAAGCCAACTTTTTCACTCTCCTCTTTCACTTTCATCAAGGGGCTTTTTAGTTCCTCTTCACTTTCTGCCATAAGGGTGGTGTCATCTGCATATCTGAGGTTATTGATATTTCTCCTGGCAATCTTGATTCCAGCTTGTGCTTCTTCCAGCCCAGCGTTTCTCATGATGTACTCTGCATATAAGTTAAATAAACAGGGTGACAATATACAGCCTTGACGAACTCCTTTTCCTATTTGGAACCAGTCTGTTGTTCCATGTCCAGTTCTAACTGTTGCTTCCTGACCTGCATATAGGTTTCTCAAGAGGCCAGTCAGGTGGTCTGGTATTCCCATCTCTTTCAGAATTTCCCACAGTTTATTGTGATCCACACAGTCAAAGGCTTTGGCATAGTCAATAAAGCAGAAATAGATGTTTTTCTGGAACTCTCTTGCTTTTTCCATGATCCAGCGGATGTTGGCAATTTGGTCTCTGGTTCCTCTGCCTTTTCTAAAACCAGCTTGAACATCTGGAAGTTCACGGTTCACATATTGCTGAAGCCTGGCTTGGAGAATTTTGAGCATTACTTTACTAGTGTGTGAGATGAGTGCAATTATGTGGTAGTCTGAGCATTCTTTGGCATTGCCTTCCTTTGGGATTGGAATGAAAATGGACCTTTTCCAGTCCTGTGGCCACTGCTGAGTTTTCCAAATTTGCTGACATATTGAGTGCAGCACTTTCACAGCATCATCTTTCAGGATTTGGAATAGCTCAACTGGAATTCCATCATCTCCACTAGCTTTGTTCGTAGTAATGCTTTCTAAGGCCCACTTGACTTCACATTCCAGGATGTCTGGCTCTAGGTGAGTGATCACACGATCGTGATTATCTTGGTTGTGAAGATCTTTTTTGTACAGTTCTTCTATGTATTCCCTCTGTGTATTCTGTGTAAGCCCTCTAGGGCTTCCCAACTGAGATACAGAGACGGCAGATGCCCCACGCTGTGGGCTCATTCCTTCACAGACACACCTGCTATATTGCTTTGAGCACATCTGTTTACCTCTCTGCTAAACCTCAACAGGGAATCCCTGCTCCCTCCTGGGTTTTACTGGCCAAAATGAAGTGATTTTTTTACACAGGAGGCTCCCATGGGTTCTGGGCTTTTGCCATTCTCCGCACAGTCCCAGGACTGCAGTCTTCACTCTCCCCCAGACTCTGAGGTTACCAGGCCTGTCTGCCTGGCTTTCTATATCCCCAAGCACCTAGCAGGGTGCCTGACACATTAATAGATGCAAAATAAATGCTGTAGACCTGCTTCTTAGATGAATAAGTGAACTTCCTCATCTTCTCAAAATTGAGGCTTAGAAAACCCCATCTCCTCCAGTTATCCAAAGGAAAACTGAGACACAGGGGCTTCCCTGGTGGTCCAGTGGCTAAAACCCTGTGCTCTCAGTCCACGGGGCCCAGGTTCAATCCCTGGTCAGGGAACTAGATCCCACATGCCACAACTAAGTGTTCACATGCCACAGCGGAAGCTCCCACGTGCCACAATAAGAGCAGGCATAGCCAGATAAATTAAATAAAAACTAAGGCACAGACTGTAAACCCTTCCCCCATCCTTCTCTCCCCTCAGGTTTCAGAGCCAGTGTTGTTTTCCTCCCAGACAAGATGAGTTCATGTGGTCCCCTCCCAAATCGCCCAGCTGACAACACTGGATCCTGAGATAGGGGCCCAGGCCTGTGCAGACACTGCTTTGTACTCCCCACCCTGCCCCACCCAGGACCCTTCAGCACCACTGGTAAGGCCCCACTTGAAATTAACCAGTGGAAGTGTAGAGCTGAGGCTCTGGTTCCTGATTGGCTGCTCCAGGTCTATTCAAAAAGAAAGAAGGGGGGAGTCTGGGAGCTTAGGAGTTTGGGATAAACATATACACACTACTATATACAAAATAGATAATCAACAAGGACCTATTGTATAGCACAGGGAACTCAATATTCTCTAATAACCTATATGAGAAAAGGATCAGAAGAAGAATGGATACATGTATAGGTATAACTGGATCACTTTGCTGTACGCTTGAAACTAACACAACATTGTAAATCAACTTGAATATAAAATCAAATTAAAAAGTGCTACTTAAAAAAAATTTAAAAGAAGCAGTTTGCATTTTGGGGCTCCCTGCCCTCGTCCAGGCTCTCAGAGGGACAGTTGAGTCATTAAGCTGGGTCTGCTGGACCCGGCTGGCTTACCCTCAAGGAAGACCATGGGCTCGTGGAAAGAACAGAGGTTTCCCTCCTGAGGTCCCCAGAGTTCAGCCTTCCTGCTGGGAGTGGGAGGTGGGCAGCTCAAGGTCCTCTGACAGGAATAGTTTCCGAAGGAGGAGAAGCAAGGTCAGGGTCTGGGTGACCCAGTGGCCTTGCTTCCCCTCTTCCCTATCAGCCAGGCCTTTGGGCATCTACGCTCACCTGTCAGGAGCATCAGACCTCAGGGTCCCACATATCAAAGGACCGTGGTGCTGACTGGGATTTTCTCTTAACCTCCAAATCTACCGTTTAGCAGACTTTACGATGTGACTGCAGCTGTGCTAAGCGCTTCCTGGACCACATCTCATTCCACCTGCACAGCCTCTCCAGGAGACTGGATGTTATGGATGAAGAGTCTGAGACTTGAAAGACATCTGGAAACTTACTCAAGGTCACACAGCTAGTAAGAGGCCAGACCCAGCTGGTTTGACTCCAAAGCCATTGGTTTAACTACAACTCCTCCCACCACCGCCCCGCTGCCTGCACACACACACACACAGACACATACCCAGTGGGAGACACACCCATGAGCCCAGGCCCCCAGAGAAAGACTCTGCCCTCAGCTGTCAGGCAGAGGCCCCACACATCTGTCTCAGCAGATAGAAGAGGCCAAGAAGGGGTGGAGCTGTTCTCTGAGGGAGGGGCAGTCCCCCAAGTCAGGCTGGGCTCTTTTCTGAAGAAGCCATCTGACCCCTCCTCCAGCAGGGATGGAGAGAGAAGCTTTCACGGACTGGGGCTCAGGGGAGGCCCGGACTGACAGGGAGACCCACCTGCCCAGAGGAGGGGTGGGTCTACCGTGTATCCTAGAGGATATAAGTGAGAGACGTGCCAGGGGCAAGACAGAGGGAGGGTGGAAGCTCATACCCTCCCACCTTCTTCCTCTCCCCCAGGGTCCACCAACACCTGTTCTGTCACACAGACACTCACTAGTGATCACAGAAACAGCAGGCACAAATCCCCCCACCCTCTCCCACCCCTTCTCACCCGGCAGAAGTGGCCCCTCCGTAGTTCTATTTCATTCCATTTTACTTTTCTAAATACACCGCGCACCGTGTGGGATCTTAGCTCCCCAACCAAGGATCGAACCCAGGCCCCCTGCATTGGAAGGACATGAAGTCTTAAGCAGTGGACCACCAGGGAAGCCCCTGGTTCTGAGTACTCCAAAGGGTGAGAAAGAGGGAGGGCAGAGGCAGTTTCCAACTGGGTGACTGACAGCCTGGATAGCCGTGGTCAGTCCCTGCTACCCCTGGCCCTGAGCTCCTATTGGGCGCAGGCCCGCCCTGAAAGCAGAGGGCGACAATCACATGGGGGCCCACAGGGAGGGGAGGAGATCCCCGCAAGAGGACTGGCGGTCGTCTGTGCTGGGTCAACCGAAGGGTAGCTGCCTGGACAGGAGAAGGGACTGAGCTCAATTTTAACCTTTAACAAGTTCAAGGGAGAGCATGGAGGCTAGGACCAGTTGGGCAAGGCCTGGGATCAGGCGCAAGTTCACAGACAGGAAGACCAAGCCAGGAGGTCGGAAGGAAGAATTTGGACTTTATTCTTAGGCACCAGGAGTGGCTGGCGGCAGGGGCAGGGTAGGTGTGCGCGGTCAGCGGGTCCCTAGAGCATGTGGGAAGGAAGAGAGGACCCTCTCTACAGGCTCTCTGCCCACACAGAGTTCCCCACGCCTGGACCCCTGCTCCTATGCACAGAGGCCGCAGGACATGTCTCCCCCCTGGAGGCCCCCTGCTCCCTGGACTCCAGCAGGTTCTCCCCCAGCCCTCAGGCTCTCTGTACCTCCCCGCAGGTCCTTGGGGTATAGAGCGCCCCACCCAGGCCTGTGTCTGGGGTCACCTGGGCCCCCAGTGGTGAGAGTAGGGTGTTGAGCCTCTCCCAGTGGATCCAAGGAACTCTGGCCTGCCCGCCCTGCAGGCCTGGGTCAGTCCAGTGGGCGGCAGTTTCCAGTCTGTTGCAGCCCCGCCCCTGCCCTGCTCCTGGGCCCTGGCCGGTGTGGCCTTGAACTCTCACTGACCCATAAGAGCCATTTCCTTGAGAGGTTTCCCTCCCTGTCCCCATCCCAAGCTGTGGACCCTGGCTGTCTGTGAGCGAATCCTGCTCCAGGTGGCTGCCGATGAGTTGTGTGACCTCTGGTTACATGACCTCTCTGTGTCCTCCCTTTTCCTCCAGTTTTGTGAGGATCAACAATTGCACAGCCTGTGAGTAACGATAGCTGACCTTAGGAAAGGTGGTCTTTATGCCCTGCAATCAAATATTCCTGTCTGGATGAGGAAGCAGAGGGTCAGGGGTTGCTACTTAATGGGAAAAAGATGAGGTGGAGTGTCCCACCTCAGTGTCCCACCCTGGGCTGGGGCTTATTCTAAGACTAAACTCTTCCTTTTTTTTTTTTTAAGATTTATAAAAATGTAGACCTGATACTGGGAAAGACTGAAGGCAAAAGGAGAAGAGGACGGCAGAGGATGAAATGGGGAGATAGCATCACGGACTCGATGGACATGAATTTGAGAAAACTCCGGGAGATACTGAAGGACAGGAAAGCCTGGTGTACTGCAGTCCATGAGGTTGCAAAGAGTCAGATACGACTCAGTGACTGAAAACAACAGCAATTTTTACAGTCTTTTTTTTTTTAGTCTTTATTGAATTTATTACAATATTGCTCTGTTTTATGTTTTGGGGAGGTGGCTGTGAGGCACATGAGATCTTAGCTCCCCAACCAGGGATTGAACCCACACCTCCTGCACGGGAAGGCAAAGTTCTAACTGCTGGACTGCCAGGGAAGTCCCCAGCTCTTCCTCATTTCAAAGCCCTGTGGTCTCTGGGGATGTGTGAGTATCCTAGAGCTGCTGTCTCCACTTGTGGTTTGTGCTGTCACCCCTGGGGCTAGATGGTGGGATTAGAGATGGATGAGATAGTCCTGGCAAGTGTGGGAAGATGCAGGCTTCTGTGGACTAGTTTGGAAAAAGGTAGTGACCTCAGGGGTCTGCACACAGGGAACAGAGATAATTTGGTCAAATGTTCTACACTAGAGTACCACCTTTCAAGATGCCTCCTCCTTGGGAATTGACTCTGCTTTCAGTGACGAGGGCCCAGGTTCGACCCCAGGTCCGGAAACTAAGATCCCACAAGCCGGGCAACACAAGGGGCTGGGGGGTGGGGATGAATGCTTCCTCCTTGAAGCCTTCCCTGACCGCTTCATTCTCTTACTAGAGAGTTCTTGGGGCCTAAGAAGCTGCAGCTTAGCCTCGGTGAGCTGTGTTCCATGTTTCTGCATATGGTAGGGGCCGACCATCTAGTCACCACGGAGTCTTTTTCAAAGAGCTTTCCCATGTGTTATCTCTTTTAATCCTCCTAACAGCCCTGGGAGGGAAGGATGAAATGTGCTTAATTCAAGGAGGCATTTATCTCATGGATCCTATGTAACAGCCTCACCTAGTGAGTAGCAGAAAGGTTACAGAAACTTATCCCAATCATTTTTTGTGTTTATCCCATTGAGGCTAAAGGCAGCATAAATGAGAGTTTGAGACAGAATTTCCTAGGGAAATGGCATTTACAGACTCCACGTGTTTGTGTCCTGGCTTCTAACTAATTCAGGGTGGAGCTGAAGGATCGGGGAAGCCAGCATGTGAGTGAAAGTTGAAAGAACACTGGAACCCCAGAGATCTTGGCCCTATTGCCTACTGTGTGACCTTAGGCGGGTTACTTAATCTCTCTGAGCCTCATTTTCACCATCTGAAAAATGGGAATGAGAATGCCTCCTTCATATAATTATTGTGGGGAGCCTTCCAATCTTTCATTTAATAAAAAGTCAGAGCCTTCCCTGTGCAAGGTACAGTGATGGACAAGCCTAGCAAAGAATTTGTCTTCAACAAGCTACTATGTATAAAATAAATAGGCTACAAGGATATATTATACTCCACAGGGGATATAGCTAACATTTTATAATAACTATAAAGGGCATATAGTCTTTAAAAATTGTGAATTACCATGTTGTACGCCTAAAACTTACATATTATTTTAAGTCAACTATTACTACAGTAACTTTTTAATAAATAAAAAAATAAAAAGAACTTATCCTCATGGAGTTCATGGTCTAGTGGAGAGAGAGAACAATAAATTGAATGGGAAATTATCACCTGATAGGAAAAAGTAGATGATGTGATCCTGGCTGAGATTACTGGGAGTCCTCTCATTTTCATTCTCTTTTTTTTTTTTTTACTGCAAGATCTTGATTCCCCATCCAGGGAATGAACTGGGCAGTTCCACTCCTCTTTTTCCTGTGTAACTCTGGGCAGATGGCTGGCTCCCTTGAAGCTCAGTGTAGCCATGAGGTTAAGTTCTAACTAAAGGGATGTAAGCAGAAGCCACCGCTGGGAAATGTCCTTAAAGAAAGGGGCATGTCTTCCTACTGGCTGGAATGCAGAAGTGAAGCTCACGCAGCCATATTGGAACAGGAGGAGGACAACATCCTCTGATAATGCCACAGATGGAAGATACCTGGTAGGGCTCCTGATACTATGGGGCCCCAGCCTAGACCTCCTATGCTGTTCTGTGCTTAGTCACTCAGTCGTGTTCGACTCTCTGCGACCCTGTGGACTGTAGCCCACCAGGCTCCTCTGTCCATGGAATTCTCCAGGCAAGAATACTGGAGTAGATTGCCTTGCTTTCCTCCAGGGGATCTTCCCAACCCAGGGATCAAGCCCAGGTCTCCCGCATTGCAGGTAGATTCTTTACCACCTGAGCCACCAAGGAAGCCTAAGAATACTGGAATAAGTAGCCTATCCCTTCTCCAGGGGAACTTCCCAACCCAGGAATTGAACCAGGGTATCCTGCATTATAGGCAGATTCTTTACCAGCTGAGCTACCGGGGAAGCCCCTAGACCTTCTACTTCCAGGCTTTCACATCAAAGAGAAATAAATTTTGGTCTTGAGTAAGCCAATACGATTTGAGGTTTTCTCTCATACATGGCCCACCCTGATTTTCCTTGATGTGGGATAGAGTGGCTGGGGTTTTCTCTAAGTGGGTGATAAAAGATGTGGGGGTAACATTTGATTTGAGACCTGAATAGGCAGAGGGAGGTTGGGGAGGAGCATCCAGGCAGGGTGGGGAGACCCAGGCAGGAATGATGCTGGTGCCCTGACAGAGCAGAAAGGCAAGCGGGGAGAGGAGGGCAGGAATAGCCTGGAGCAGGGAATGGGTGTGAGGAATTCGTGAAGGATTTTACCCAGGGGAGTGATGTCTTCTGATTTCTGTTTCTCAAAGGTCACTCTGAATGCCAGGTGGCTCCTGCATTGTAAGGGCCCCGAGTGAATCCAAGAGGCCAGGTGCCAGGCTCCTGGGGTGATGGAGGAGCAGGACGGTGGGCCTGGGGAAAAACAGTGGAGATGGAGAGAAGAGGATGGGACCATGGAGGTGGAGCCAATAGAACGAGCTGTGGTTGGATGCGGGGTGAGGGAAAGAGAAGAATCAAGGAAGTGCCTCAATTTGGGGCATGAGGAACCAAGTGAAGACTGGATGAGGCCAGAGTTTGTTTCTTTACCTATTTGTGTTTAGAGGTAAAGGTTAGAATTAAACAATATTGTGAACGCGTATCACCCATATGGTCTTTTTCAAATAGTAATTGTCTCATCCATGGTTTCAGCAGTGGGCTAAGGGACCGATTTTTGCATTGATTCCATTCAAAGTCAACACATATGAACTATCAACTTCGGGCCGAGCTCTGGGCAAGGTTTAAAGGACTGAGCAATGGTCTCTGTCCTTAGGGCTTACAATCTGTGAAAGAGAAAGACAGGGCCATGGATCATCCCAGTAGAGCCCAGACGGGCTGTGACACAGGTGGGCTTGGGCTGAGCCATTTCAAGCTGCCAGGGGTGAGGGGTGTGGGAGGAGGGAGGCTTCACAAAGTTGGGGATGCAAGAGCTATGCCCTGAAGCTTCAGTTCAGCAGATATAGAAAGGAAAGGAGCCTCAGGACAAGGGAACAGCATGTGTAAAGACCCAGAAGCCTAGGGAGTTCCCTGATGACCTAGTGGTTAGGATTTCAGGCTTTCACTGCTATGGTCTGTGTTTAACCTCTGGTCATAGAACTGAGATCCTGCAAGCCAAGCCATGTGGCCAAAAGAAAAAAAAAGACCTAGAAACCTAGGGAACACAGAATCTTCTGAGAAGAGCAAGTGTCAAAACTCTGAGAGAGCTCACAGCCCCAACTTGAGGCCCCTTGAACAGATTCTATTCCCTGGGCCATCCCCCATGCCACCCCCTACCCCATGATTTCTGGAGAGCCAGGTGGGCCTCCCAGCTCTCCAAGGGCCCACTTTGACTGCCCTCCTCCTCCACTCTTGGAGAAACCCCACCCATCCTTCAAGGCCCTGCTGGAACCCTCCTCCCCCTCTTCCTTGAGCATTCAGCTCTCAGGGGATCCTGTTGACTCCCATTTCATATCTCTGAGTGTCTTATATTTGCAAGATCTGACCTGGCTGCCCCCAGACAGACAGAAGCTTCCTTGCAGGATGCCTGTCAAGGGGGGATGCAAGTCAAGGGTACAGGATTCCAGGAGAGGAGGGCTGGACCAGCTCATCTCTGAACGCAACTTTCCAGTTCCAGTCCAATTCCCCTGTTTCCCCACCCCCTCACCCCTCACCCCTTTCTGTAAGGATGACTGGTCCATTCACAGCTACAAGGATTACTGCCCCACTTCCATTCACCCAACACTGCTCTAGTCCTCAACCCGTGCTGAACCTTATAGCTCTGTTCCCCCCACCTGAGAAGGCTTGCTTCCATTTCTCCTGATGGATTTTTCTTTAAAACTTTATTTTTTTCAGATTACTTTATTATTCGGATTGTTATTTTACCCATTTCAATTTTTTTGGCTATGCCGTGAGGCATGAGGGAGCTTAATTCCCTGACCAGGAATTGAACCCGTGCCATGTGCAGTGGAAGAGCGGAGTCTTAACCACTGGACCACCAGGGTAAGTCTCATGGACTTTTCTAAGATTCAGCTCAGAGGACTCCTTGGAGACCTCTTCACTTCCTAAATTACTCCTTCCTCGGGCCCCCATTCTTTGTTCACACCCCTTGTTGTCGTCACACTCTGGTTATGTGCTAACATCTTCTGTCTCCATTGAACTCCTTGAGGATGGGTGCTGTGTGGCCCTGGTCACCTGAGCCACAGGTGACTTTCAATCTCCATGGTTTATTTTCCCCATTCACGACTCAGTCCCTGACCTGCATCCAGAGCATATTATGGTCTCAAGCCCCTTTCCATCTGTCATCCCATTTGGTCCACACGTTGGCCCAGAGTGAAAACCAACGCGGGAGAGAGGAGGTGATCAGCTCAAGGTCACCTAACCAAGGGCAGAGCCACCTGCTGTAGCAGTTCACACTGAACCTAGATGTCCTCCTAGCCATGGGGCATGTGCCTTTAGGGCAAAATCCCAGTGGTCTGAGTCCCCAGTCCGAGAAGGCACAAGAAGTCACGTCTTCACTAGGCAATACCCATGAGTCCAGGTCATCTGGTCAGAACTTGTCCCCTCTGCCAGTCCCCTTCAATGGTCACCCCATGCTATCTGGACATCCACTCACCTTAGCTGCCACTGCTCATCATGGCTGCTTTGCTCTGGACTTGGGCCCAGACCCTCCCTTCCGTTCCCACAGGGGAACTGTCCAGCAAAGCTTTCTTTGCTGGGTTTCTAGGGAGAGCATCAGAGGATCACCAGCTGGGGACTGAACAGCAGGTGTGAGATTACTAGGTGGGTCTACTTTTAGTGGTCGCTGGCCCACCTAACACCTCGCTGCCGCGCCCATTGTACGAGGCAGGTCACCTCACCACCACGACCCCACCCCACCCCCTCACAGAGTCTCAGCCTGTTTCTTCAGGCCAAGAGAAAGGAAGCAGCCTTCCCTTCCTCAGTACCCTGCCAAATCCTCACTTCTCACTGAGGACTGACCGTGTCCCAAGCTGATTGAAAATAAGGACTTCTCTCTTCAGGAGAATGTCACAGTCAGTCCACGGGGCCTCCCTCGGGGACAACCTGTCCCAACCCATGGATCTGAATTGCGTGGTCTGGAATAACCACGATGGGTCTGCAACCAAGTCACCAGACGACTTCCACAGACCTGGCTAGGAGCTCCACCCTCGGTTCACCTCATTCCACCACATTTGACCTTGGCACTGACTTTGATGAGCCCAAACTTTGACAAAGGCATCCATGGACCTTGGAGAGGGACCAGGTAAGTGCCTCCCTTCAGGCTGTAGAAAATGGTGGGGTTGGGATGGCAAAAAGGGCTGTAAGTGATGAGGATGAGGGGCTTGCGGGGTGGACCAATCTGATGTCCTCTCAAGACGTCCTGGAGCTCTGCTCAGTCCCCCAGAGTCCATGCCTCTGATTATCTCCATCCAGCCCAGGGGCATGGCAAAGGGAAGGGAGCCTCTCTCTTGTCTTATTCCCCAGTGCCTGGCACTGGAACCTTCAGATGAATTGAACTGACCCGAGTCCAAACTGGAATAAAATGAGCGAGAAGAGCCATCACTTCTTCCTGGAAAAATCTTTAAAACAAGAGAAATGTGACGTTGAGCAGATTTGGGGGGAACATCTGCCAAATTCAATCAAGGTGACAAGAATGATCAGCAGCAGTGGTGTGAGGAGGAAGGACCAGAGGCCCATCTGCTCTGATGCTGCCTGGGTGACTTTTGGGCTGCGAGGGGCTGGTACCTGCAGCTGGGTAGATTCTCCTCCTAAGCCAGATATTCCCATGTCATCTACCATCTCCTTGCCTCCCACCTAGCTAGCTGCTGGTTCTTTCTGGCCCCGGAAGAGGTGCTCTCTGGCTGCCTCCTTCACTTGGCTGCCTCTCGGCTTCTGGGACAGGCAGAGGGCTAGGTGCCTGAGCCCTCTGGGCTGTGCAGAGAAGGCAGGGCCTACATTTGGCGTTCATTCATTGCCATGCACCACAGGAAACAGCCCAGTCTGGACCAGGCCTTGGGACACATGCCACCAGCTGGGAGACTGAGCATCAACGTGGAGCACTGGGAGGCGTCCCCAGGCCCCTTTACCAGGACCTCTCTGCTTCTACTGGCATGAAGGCCAAGGGTGGCAGGAGGGAGCCCAGGGCTTGGCAGCAGGCAGAACACCAGTGGAGAGGCCTGGAGGAATTCGTCCACCTCTCCACCCAGCTTCTCCATCTGTAAGAGGGAAAGAGAAATAATAAACAGCGCCTTCCTCAGAGGGGCTTGCAGAGCTCAGAGAGAGATGTGTGTGAAGCCCCGGGCACAGGAACCTGAACAGAGCGGGTATCCGCTCATTGGTTGTTCTTTCTTTCTTTTTTTTTGACTGAGTGGTGTGACATATGGGATCAAACCCATGACCCCTGCCTTGGGAGTGCAGAGTCTTAACCACTGAATCACCAGGGAAGTCCCGTCATGGGTTATTCTTTTTACTGGGAAGCCACTTTACCTCTCTGTCAAATGGGGGGTGGGGGGGTGCTGCTGTAAGGATTAAGTGTGACCATCAGGTGAAGGCCCGCAGGGCAGTGCCTGGAGCAGATAGATTCTTCAGCAAACAGGATTCCCTTTCTCCCTCTGCCAGGGCTGGGCACGTGCAGGCTCGTGGTGAGACCCAGGAAATGGCTGTGGAATTGCTGGGTATGCCACCTCTCTGACCTGGTCTCTGGGTTGCTATTGTTCGAATCCCAAGCAGGAAATCCCCAGGCTGGCGGCCACGGAACCGGCATTCTCCCTTTACAGATGAGGTCACAGAAGCCCAGAGAGGGACAGGCACTTGTCCCACGTCCCACAACCAGGCTGGTTCCAAGGGGCCTGGGACACGGTTTCCTCCCTCTCTGCAGTGTCCACAAAACCCCCTTTCTGTCTGCTTTCAAACCTCTATTCATCCTTGCCGATCTGAACTCATCTTTCAGCCCAGGAACAGGTGACCAGCTCCAGCAACACCCTCACTCCCCAAGAGCAGAGACTGCCCTGCTGGGGGGTGAGGGGAGGGCCACGGCGGGGGCCGAGAATGCGGCTGCTCTGGCCTGGGGGCCTGGGCCGGGCTGTCGACAGAGGAGCCAGTGTGCCCAGACATTGGGGCTTTGTGAGCTCAGAGCACCGTGTGGGGACGTTGTTTGTGTTGACCTGAGATTGTTTCAGGTTGACGGAGGGGCAGCGTCTTAGCATCCAGGTGCCAGTTCTTTAGAGCCAGTTGCAGTCTTGAGGAGATGGTGGCTGGGTTGCCCTAGCCTGGGACAAGAAGGGGAAGGGGCTGCTTGAGCTGGTTCCCCTGGGGGTGGAGGGGATGGCTACAGAGGAAGAGTGAGTGAACCCCCGAGGGAGGGCACCAGGACAGAGGGAGGAGAAAGCAAGCACCCGTGCAGCTTGGGGCCTGAGCAGAGGGGTCTGGCCAGAGTGAGGATGGACAGAGGCAGGACAGGTGCATCCAGAGGTTGGGGCGGACCTGCCGGGAGGCTGGGTGCTCCAAGAACCCAGTCATCAAAGGCTAGTCCACGAAGGAAGATCCAGGAGAATCGGAGGGGCCAGGAGGGACTTGGGAGGCCTTGGGGGCTGGCCAGTGGGCTTGGGTGGGGTGGGCCGGACTCACAGCTGTCCAGATGTAGGTGAGAGATAACTCTGTTTACCAGGCACCCAGCGGGAGCAGGGCAGGGGGGGTGGACGGGGCTCCCAGGGCCCGTGGGGCGGGCAGATTAGGAGGCGGGGGCATGAGTCAGGGGTTTGGGAGCTGCCCCCGGGGCGCGGGAGCCGGGACCTATTGCGGGCTGGAGCAGGTGTGAGCTCATCTGGGCGCAGAGGCCACTGGCAGCTGCAGAAGCTCGCCGAGGGACCCTCAAGGCTTGTGAGCAGGTGAGAAGGGCAGGGAGGGGCTGGGGTGGTCCTGAGGCTCCTGTCCTGAAGGTTTCTGTAGGTGCCCAACCTGAATCTGGGCCCAAGTGGGCATGGGTGCTGGCCCCCCAAGGGGTGCCAGTGGTGGGGTGAGAATGTTACCATGTGTGTTTTTACCCTTCAGGGCACAGGCCCATTGGCACCTACAGCCAGGAAGAGTGGGGCGGCAGGTGTTAGGGGAAAAAAGGCTGGCACGTGGCAGCAGAGGTGTGTGAGTGTGTATGTGGAGGGGCGAACCTGATTCCCCTCCAGGTGTAGGTCCTTGTCAGGCTCCTATTTACCAGCCCCTTGAATCACACAGGCTAGGGTCTCCCAGCCGCCCAGCCCCCTCTTTCCTCCATGTATGGGGATCCCCAAGCCACTCTGTCTCCTGCCTAGGAGGAAAATTGTCAGCTGACGCTGCTCATTTTGAAACATTTCCAGGGACTCTAGCCAAGGAGACCTGGCGCTGTCCCCATCTTCGGGGGTGTTGAGAGGGAAAGGAGGAGTCCCCCATCACCTGAAGGTCTCCAAACACAGGTTAATTCTATAGGAACTGAAGGAAAATCAGAAGGGAATGAAGACAGCAAGTCTGCCTTTCATCTCTAGGAGCAGAGCTAATGATAGCAAGCATTCAAAGAGAGCTCTTTATGTGCCAGGCACTACTCTTTTTTCATTTTAACTTTTTATTTTACATTGGGATATATCTGATTAACAATATTGTGACAGTTTCAAGCGAACAGCAAAGGGACGCAGCCATACATATACATGTATCCATTTCCCTCCAAGTTCCCTTCCCATCCAGGCTGGCCAGGCACTATTCTGAGTGCTTTATATGCATGAACTTTCTTAATGCTGCAACAGGTCTATGGGGTAGATAGCATTATGGTGGTGGTGATTTAGTCGCTAGGTCATGTCCTACTCTTGTGATCCCATGGACTGTAGCCTGCCAGGCTCCTCTGTCCATGGGACTCTCCAGGCAAGAATACTGGAGTGGGTTGCCATTTCCTTCTCCAGAGGATCTTCCCACCCAGGAATTGAACCCAGGTCTCCTGCATTGCAGGCAGATTCTCTACCAACTGAGCTATGAGGTAGCATTATGATTACCCCCATTTTATAGATGAGAAAACTGAGGCACAGAGAGGTTGAGTTACTTGCCCAAGGTCACACAGTGAGTGGCAGGGCTGGGCTTTGAACCCAGGCAGCCTGACTGCAGAACCCATACTCTTAGTCACAAATACTAAACCAGTTAATAGATGTTTTATATTCTGGGAGGCAATTAAGCACCATGGTTAGAGCGGTAGCTGGAGCAAGATAGGCCAGGGTTTAATGCTCCCTCTGCTATCTACCTGCTAGGGAACCAGGGCAGGTAAGCCTCTCTGAACCTCAGCTTTCTCATCTGTAAAGTGTGGCTAATGACACTACCCACTTCAGAGTGGTTTGTGGATCATCAGAGATAAGACAGCGCAGCTATGTATGGTGTCGGGGTGATTACACAAAGGTGGTGTCCTGTGCTTCCAGGGAGCCTTCCCCGTCATCTGGTACTCCCCCTCCCAGTCTCTTCCAGCTGTGTTCCACCTCCTAGGCCCCAGATGCCCTGCTCCCCTTTATCTGCCTGGCCCTGGCTGGTGGGCCGGCCAGGTGCTTGGTGTACTTCCAGACACAAGTCAGCCATCGGGGTCCAGGCTCTTATCAGTGCTCGCAGAGCAAGGCCTGCAGCTGGGGAGTGGCTGGGCCTGGAGCAGGCAGCAATCTGGGTCATGGGTGCACCTCTAAGGCCCCAGAGGAGCTCAAGACACCTACGTTCTCCCCTCTTCTCTCTCACTGATGGCTCAGGACCCCAGCAGGAGGGCTTCCCATTGTACAGATGGGGTGACTGAGCCCTAGAGAGAGTCTGGGAGCTGCCAGTCAGTGGCAGAGAGGCAGCCTGGATGTTTCTGGGTGCTCTGGCTCTGGGGGGACCCTCTCCCCTCTCAGACGGGAAACTAAGACCACAGTGCCTGCCTGAGGAGGGCGGTGTTTAGTACCTCAGGGTCGACAAGGTGGAAGCGGCTAGAGATCTGAGGCCCAGGTGGCGACAAGACCAGAGATGGAAGAGAGAGGTTAAAGATGGGAGAAGAGGAAGGAGAAGGGGACAGGGAAAGGCAGAAGAGGGAGAGAAAAAAGGTGCATGAGGACTTCCCTGATAATCCAGTGGCTAAGACTCTGTGCTCCCAGTGTAGGGGGGCCCTGGTTTGATCCCTGGTCAGGGAACTAGAACTCACATGCCGCAACTAAGACCCAGTGCAGCCAAATAAATAAATAAATATTTTTAAAATAACAATAATAATAAAACATAATTCAAAAAAAAAAAAAAAGGTTTTCTCTGCAATACCAGACACCTCGAATGCCAAGTCCCCTGCAGTAGGGACACCCCATCCTCAGACTTTAGAATTCCCCACCATGGCCATCATTTGCCCTACAACCACCCCAAGGCAGGGACCCTTGCCTTCCTCAGTTTGGGCCAGGGGCTCACTCATGCCCTTTCTCTATCTCTAAGGACTGCAGGACTATCCATTCCTCAGAAACAGAGCTCTGTGTACAGTTCTTTCTGTACATACTCCCTGTCCTGTTCCCTTCCACAGTGCCCAGCCTTCTCTGGCATGGTCTTCTGTCTGCCTCTTGCCACCATTCCTAACACCTGGACTAGCCCTTCCCATCTCTCAGCCCTTCAAATCCCACCAGTGCTCTGGGGCAAGCGCCAGTGTCGCCTCCTTCAGGGACACTCTGCCTTCTACCCCATCAGCAAGTCCTACTCTCCCTCCTGCAACAAACATCCTTGGCAACCAGCACAGTCTGCTCACTGCTTGCTTTTGTTTGGGGCACGTGTTTTCTCCTGAACCTCTTCACCTGTCACGTGTTCCTGGCTGGTCTCCCCAGCCAGGGCTGTGAGCTTCTGGAGAGCTGAACAGTGTCTTGTTCATCTCAGCTTCCCAGGCTCTATGCCAGGCGTGGAGGGGCACAGTTGTCAATCTGACTCAAATCCGTGTCACTACAACACGCTATGCAGCCTGCCGTGGGTGAAGGGGAGAAGGATGTCCCTCCACACCCAGTCTGGGCCATAGCAGGGCACCTCTGTGTTCTCTTGGGCTGATCCTCACATTCCTGGGGTGGGTGTCCTTCCTTTCCACTAGAGACACAACTGAGAAAACGGAGGTGCAGGACTCCATGGCCTCCTGGCCTCCTAGTCATCCTGGCTCCCCAGCCCCAGAGCCCCAAGCCTGCAAGAAGGAGCCATTCTTCCACTCTTTCAACACGCTTTTTTAAAAAAAAATTTATTATAATTGCTTTACCACGTTGCATTAATTTCTGATTTACAGCAAAGTGAATCAGTTATATGTATACATAGAGCCTCTCTCTTTTAAATTCCCTTCCCATTTAGGTCACCTCAGATCATCGAGTAGAGTCCACTGTGCAATACAATAGGTTCTCAGTAGTTATCTATTTTATACACAGTGATCAACAGGTATTTATTGAGTGCCTACTATATGGCAACCACTCTGCTAGGAGTGGTGGATCTGGTGGGGATTGAGACGTGCAGGATCTCAGTGCTCATGTGGCTTCCCTTTTAGAAGCATCCTCAGACCATACATGGGCTTCCCTGGTGGCTTAGACAGTAAAGAACTCACCTGCAATGCAAGAGACCTGAGTTGGGAAGATCCCCTGGAGGAGGGACTGGCTACCCACTCCAGTCTTCTTGCCTAGAGAACTCTATGGACAGAGGAAACTGGTGGGATACAGTCCATGAGGTCGCAAAGAGAATAACATGACTAAATGACTAATACTCACTCAGACCATATATACACAAATGAATCAAGAAACCAGAAAATGACAGACTGCGTTAGTGATTGTTGTCAGGAAGGTCAGGAAGGGACTCTGAAGAGCTGGTGTGTGAGCTGAGGGGTGGGAAGGGCTGAAGTCGGGGGAGGGACATCCATGACATGGACAAAGCAGGTGCAAGGGCCCTGGGGCAGGAAAGGGCTTGGTAAGCAGGCCAGTGGGATAGGTGGTGAGAGAGCAAGAGAGATGGAGGTCAAGATGGTGTAGGGAAGAGAAGCAAGGCTGCATCATTCAGGGCCTGTGAGCCACTCCTAAGGATACCGCAGCCCTATGCCCAGCAGGAAGCAGCCATTTCTGGGAGAAGACGGTGTTTTGTGGAGACTCTCAGCTAAGCTCCCTGAAAGAGGGACGGGTCATCTCCTGAAGTTAGCTGATTCCTGGGGAGGGGCAGAAAAGGAAGTCAGGTGAGGACTGGTGGATGGAGGAAGGAGCTTATTTGAAGAACAACCCCCGTCCTCCCAAACACCCTGAGATTGATGCCAGCCAAGTTTCACCTTCCCTGCACTTCACTGTCTGCGGCCCCTGCACACCTGCCCTCACTCCTGCAAACCCAGCTCCTCCCTCCCCTCAACCTCCCACTTACACTTCTTTCCTCTGACCCTCCCTTATCTCCTAATCTCGGGATTAGGAGATATCTAATTAGGAGATATCTCCTAATCTCCCTTATCTCCTATCTCGGGATCCCACTTTGATCAAATGCAGCCCCCTGGGGGGGGTCCCCTTGGGGGACCTAGGGGAGACCCCAGGTTGCCCCATGCCTCACCCAGCCTGTACCTTCCCCCCAATCCACCATAGGAACTCCGAGTGTGGGTTATGCTGGGGGCTCAGATCACTGCAGACAATTGAACAATCAGGACAGCGCCATGGGGGATCCGGAGGTGAGTCTTTGGTGGTGTCTGCAGGGCTCCTACCTGGGGGCTCTGGGAACCCAGCCCTGGACTCCCACCTTCAGAGCCCCCTGCAGCCCAGCCCTGATGGCAGCTTCTCACAGGAGTATGAAGATCAACTGGAGGAGACTCTAGAGCAAAAGGAATATGAAGACCATGATTCCGTCAGTATCCCAATGGAAGAGGCAGAAGGTGACACAATTCAGGAAGAGGAGGCAGAAGGTGAGCCCATCTCCAGCTCTCCTGTTGGGATGAGCTGCTGAACCCTCTGAACCCTATCACTGACAGGTGGGGAGTTTGTATTTGCCTTCTTTCCCCTCTCCACCAGCCCAGCCCCAGGGCCAGTTCTCCCACAATCCTGGCTGATTGAAGGATAAACAGAGTTTTGTTTGAAATGATCACAGGAGGTGACTAGGGGCGGTGGGAGGGCAGGACCAGTCACCCATTACTGTGCCCCGTAGAATTGTGAGCGGGCAGTCAGCCTTGTCTGGAACGAGGACATGAGCCCCCATGCCATTTGTGCCCATCCAGCTTCCGGGCCAGGTGCTGGGCCTGTTCTGAGAACATTGTTCTGTTTGGAAGTCCAGAAGTCCTGAAAATGGGGGGCTGCGGGGATCCTCAGGGCAGAGAGACCTGAGGAAACCTTCCTGGGCTTGTCCAAGGTCTTGGTTGGGGAGCCCTGGAAGGGGACCTGTTTACTGTCAACTGGACTTAAGTGCTGGCAATTGATATAGGAGATAAGAGGCCCCTCTGGGAAATGAGGGCTAAAGGGTGTGGGGGCCAATATAAAGGCAGCCCCCACCCTGGCTCCCAGAGCTCTGCTTGGAAGTGGTGAGAAGCTGCTGGGCCAGTGAGATTGTTGAGGCAGGTGGGAAAAAAAGGGAATCTGGTCCCAGAAGGTAGCAGGAGGGAGAAGAGAACTGCTGTTTAGGACTCCCCAGTCCCCTTGGAGATGACCCTCCTGTCAGCGCGGGGGGATGAGCCCCAGGGGTCCTCCACAGGGCTCAGATGGCAAGTGACAGTGCCAGTCTGGGCCAGGAACAGGCGTGGGGCAGGGTCCCAGCCAGGGGCAACGAGAAGGAGAGAGGCGTCATCCTGTGTGGTCTCTGCATCTCATGGGGATGGGGCAGGAGGGCCGTGGGGGGATTGTCTGGGGGCATCACTAACTGGCTTTGGGGTTTTCAGCTCGGGTCAACCAGCTGACAGACACAGACTACCACACCACATCGCAACACCCAGAAACCCACAAGGTGAGCACCCCAGCCTCCCCAACCTTCTTTCCTGAACTGCCCTTGGGACCCATCATTCTACCAGGGGAGGGGAGGAACGGAGGGAGAGCTACAGCTTTGGGATGTGGAGACTCCACGAACAGAGAAGGAACGGGCATCCTGGGAAATAGGTAGAAGAGGACATCTCCCGGTGAGCAGGGAGACCTGGGCCTCCTTGCACTCATGGGGAGCTCGCTGGACAGAGGTAAACTGACCACTGGAGGTCTGAGCCCCCAGGTCCGCTGGCCCGGGCCGGGCTGTCAGGTGCCCCCTGGAGAAGCACAGAATTACATGCATGCTCTCCTCCACCCAGATTTCCCTCCCCAGGCCCCCCATGTCATTGCTGGGCACCAGACTGTGTAGCCAGTTAGGAAATTGGGTCTGCCCTCAGCTAGGCCCCTGAGAGTGGGCCCCTGGCCTCATGGAAACCCAAGGGCACGCCGAGCCCACACAGAAATCTTAGAGGCAAGAGACGGACCCAGCGGGTCCCAAGGCTTTCCTCTCCTCTCCCAAGCCCACTCTAGCACCCCTTTTGAGTATCTTCAAATGCCTCTGAAATGGGGGGAAGGGCCTGGTCAGGAAGTTGGGGAACAGAGGCAGAGGTGGGGGACCCTCAAGCATCTCCCCACGTGTCACATCTTACTCTACACCCCCAGGTTGTAGCCCCTGACGGTCCCCTCTGAGCTCAGCCTCTGTCCTGAGTGCCCCAGGACCCTGGGCCTCTGACAAATACCCCTCAGGGCCTGCCAAGTGCCCACCGTGCCCTGGGCTTCCAGTGCCCCCCACAGCCCTGCCCTGGGCCTGAGGAACTAATTCAAGCCTGTGGGGCCGCAGGTGTGCGTGCAGCTGCGGGAACTGGTGATGGATGAAAAGAACCAAGAGATACAATGGATGGAAACAGCACGCTGGGTGGGGCTGGAGGAGAACCTGGGCAAAGACGGGAACTGGGGCCGCCCCCACCTGCCTTACCTCAACTTCTGGAGCCTCTTGGAGCTTCAGAAAGCCTTCGCCAAGGGTGGGTGAACCCTCTGCAGCTCTGCATGTAAAGCCTGCTGGGGGGAGGGGGGCGGGGCAGGGCCAGCCACCTCACCCCTCCACTGCCTGCAGGTACTGTCCTTCTGGATCTGCCAGGGAAATCCCTGGCTGAAGTGGCCAACCAGTTGCTGGACAGGTTTACCTTCGAGGGGCAGATCCAGCCAGACGACCAAGACAATCTGCTCCGGGTCCTGCTGCTGAAACACAGGTGCCCCTGCCTGCTGGGCCCTGGACCCCACACCCACAGGGCCTATCTCCCCAGCCCACCTGCCCCAAGATCTCTGCGGGAGCCCCTCCCCACCAGGCTGGGTCCCACTTTTCTTGCACCATGGCTCCTGCCTCCGACACCTTTCAGGCAGTGACCATGTCTCCATGCTCAGTTTTGGGGGCCACTGGTCCCCAGGGGGACAGACTCTTAAAGTCCCTCCCTCTATCCATTCTTCTGGCTCTACCTAGTCAGTTCAGACTGAGGCCACCCGCTTACAACCACAACATCCTTCGGAGGAGGCCGATTCTCCTTCCACCCCTAGGTCTCTCTAGTCTGACGCTAGTGAGTCCCAGTCTCCACTCTGCTAACAGCCCGGCCTGAGCAGCCTACTCAGCCCATGTCCACTGTGTGCCCTGCAGCCACGCCAGCGACATGGAGGCCCTGGGGGGTGTGAAGCCTGTGGTTGTGACACATTCTGGGGACCCTTCGGAGCCTCTGCTCCCACAGCATCCGTCACTGGAGACAGAGCTCTTCTGTGAACAGGTGAGGCTGTGCCGAGGCCATGTGAGGAGAGCCGGAAGGCCCTCAACCTGAATGTGGTTCTAAATGAGAGCGGGTGGGGGAAAGGGGGTGGGACACTCGGGTGTCCAGGGTCCGCAGTGGCCGAGGACTCTACTCACCACCTCCTCCCAACAGGGAGAGGGTAGCACAAGAGGGCACGCACCTGAAATTCTGGGAAAGAGTCCCCAGGACTGGGAGGCCACCCTGGTGCTTGTGGGTAAGTGGCCAGTGGGCTCCTTCCCTCATCCCTGCATACTACCTGCTTCCACCTCCTGCCCCTCCATAAGCCTGAACCTCACCAGCACTGCCCCATGCCCCCCACCTCCCCCACGGGCCTCAGCACCCCATTTTGTCCACCTGCCAGGCTGTGCCAGGTTCCTAAAGCGGCCAGTGCTGGGCTTTGTGAGGTTAAAGGAGCCGATGGAGTCGGAGCCAAAGCCAGAGGGGTCAGAGGAGCCGGCAGTGCCTGTGCGCTTTCTCATTGTGTTGCTGGGACCCGAGGGCCCCAACATCAACTACACCCAGCTGGGCAGAGCTGCCGCCACCCTCATGTCGGAGAGGGTGAGGAGGGGCCAGTGAGGGCGGGGGGAGCCGGGGGCCCTGGGTGGCAGGGGAGGTGTGGCTTACTTTAACATCACTAGTTTGGCCCGTTCCGTTGGATCTATCCTGTCTGCTCAGGGGGGTCCAGGCCCGTGTTCTGGCCTAGCCCTGCCTGATCAGGCCTGGTTTAGTCTGGCCCTCTCTGTCTTGGTTCTACCTGGTTAGGGCTGGCCTGGTCTGCTCTTGTTCCATCTGGTCTGCTACAAGCCACTTGGTTCACTTTAGTTCTTTCTGCTTTCCCCACTGAGGGCCCTGTCTACCCTTTCTCAGTAGAGAGTGGATGGGTGGAAGGACAGGGCAGGAAAAGCAGATCTCAGCTGGCAGGAGCTGGGTGAAAGGATTCTGATCCCCAGAGGCCTTGGCTGTGGACTCCTGTGGACCTGAATCCAGCAGGTCCTAGTGGCTCTGACCTTCTCTCCTGCCCTCAGGTGTTCTGGAATGACGCATACCTAGCCCAGAGCAAGGAGACGCTGGTCCAGTCCCTGGAGGGCTTTCTTGACTGCAGTCTGGTGCTGCCTCCCTTGGATGCCCCTTCTGAGAAGGCCCTGCTCAGTCTGGTGCCTGTGCAGAAAGAGCTGCTGAGAAGACGCTACCTGCCCAGCCCTGCCAAGCCCGACCCCAGTATCTTCAAGGACCTAGGTACCTGCCCTGCCCTGCCCAGCCCAAGTTTTTTTGAGCCCCCAGACCCCCAGCATAGCCCTGTGAGCCCCTGGCTCCCCTCTCCCTGTCCTCATCCCTTCCAGCCTCCCAGATGACCCCATTCCCATCAGGCATCTCCTCCTCGATTCCCCTCTCCCCTCACCTCCCCCTTCAATCCTCTGTGACATGGTCTCCACTACAGATGTGAAGAAAGGTCCAGGGGACACCCCAGAAGACCCTCTGCAACGGACAGGCAAGCTCTTCGGGGGACTGGTGCGTGACATCCGGCGCCGCTACCCCCGCTACCTGAGTGACATCACAGATGCCTTGAGCCCCCAGGTCCTGTCTGCCATCATCTTCATCTACTTTGCCGCCCTGACCCCCGCCATCACCTTCGGCGGCCTCCTGGGTCAGTGTCTCCATGTGTCCCACTAACCCTCACCTCTGACCCTCTGGCCTACGTATCAGCCCTGATTTTGCCCCGATCTGACACCTTGGACCCCTATGTCAGCTTACCCGTGAAATGATCTTGACCTTGACCACACCTCCACCCACAGGAGACAAGACCGAGAATATGATAGGGGTGTCGGAACTGCTCCTCTCCACTGCGTTGCAGGGCATCATCTTCTCCCTGCTGGGGGCTCAGCCCCTGCTCGTGTTGGGCTTCTCAGGACCCCTGCTTGTGTTTGAGGAAGCCTTCTACTCGGTAACTGTATTCTGGCCCCACTGTGACCCTGTAACTGGCCCCCAGCCCCACCTGCTTAACACATGGTGCCTGGGCCCATGTGTCTGACCCCAGCTCCCTCTGACCACCCTACAGTTCTGCCAGACTAACAACCTGGAGTACATTGTGGGCCGTGTGTGGATTGGCTTCTGGCTCATCCTGCTGGTGGTGCTGGTGGTGGCCTTCGAGGGCAGCTTTCTGGTCCGCTTCATCTCCCGCTACACCCAGGAGATTTTCTCCTTCCTCATCTCCCTCATCTTCATCTATGAGACCTTCTACAAGCTGGTCACGGTGAGGGCTGCAGGAGTGTTAGAGGCGTGAGCGTCTGTGTGTGTGTGTGTGTGACTGTGCACAAGCTATGTGACTGTGGGTGTCATTGCACTAGTGTCTATTTGGCATTTATGTGGCCATGTTTTCACGGAATGTGACTGTGACCACATCCATGTTGACACCAGCTGTCTGTGGGCTGGTATTCTCACCATGACTGTGCATGAGAGGGCCCTTCTGCATGCAACGGCCCATGTGTATAATCACAGACAGTGACTAATGGGCTTCCCTGGAGGCTCAGATGGTCAAGAATTTGCCTGCAATGCAGGAAACCCAGGTTTGATTCCTGGGTTGGGAAGATCCCCTGGAGAAGGGAATGGCCACCCACTCCAGTATTCTTACCTAGAGAATTCCATGGACAGAGGAGCCTGGTGGGTTACAGTCCATAGGGTCACAAAGAGCTGGCCACGACTTAGCACTTTCACGTGTGTGAGACTGAATGTTGGAGCGAGTAGGCATGGCATGGTAGCAGAGGTCCTGGGGGCTCTGGAGCCCCACCCTGCCGCTCCCTCTCCTGCTATCGCCCTTAAGAACCATAGGGCCTGCAGAGCACGTGCCCCGCCTCCTCAGCTCTGTCACCTTGAACTATGCCTACTTCTGGGTCTCCATTTTATATGGAGGAAGGGTGAACACTTTACGTCTACCCCTGATTCTGCTGGTTGATGGGTATTTCAGTTTTCAAGTCTTTGGAGCCCAAGTCTTTTTAGAAACTTCCTTGGCACTTGTTTCCTGCCCTCCAGCCTTCTCATGGTTCCCAGGCCCTGCTTGCATGTACACACACACACACACACACACAGACTCATTTCCTCCATGGTCTGCCCCACCCAAGCCTAGATTGGTCCTCAGTCCTGAAAACCAAGCTGTGGAATCCATTGCCTCTCTGTTTCCATGACAACTGAGGAATAAGATAGGTAGATGGATGATGGATTGGTGAATGGATGCTGAATAGAGAGATAAATGGTGAATACAGAGATGCATGGGATGGATGATGGATAGATAAATGATGGTTGGAGAATGGATGGATGGGAAGGAACAGGATGCCTTGGTTTTCTGCTGCAGATCTTCCAGGATCATCCACTGCAGAAGAACTATGACCACGATGTGCTGACAACACCCAAACCTCAGGCCGCCCTGCCCAACACAGCCCTCCTCTCTCTTGTGCTCATGGCTGGTACCTTCTTCCTCGCCATGATGCTGCGCAAGTTCAAGAACAGCTCCTACTTCCCTGGCAAGGTCAGCACACCCTCCCCACCTGTCCTTGCTTTTACTGCCTCATCCAACTCCAAGGCACTCGCCTCAGCTTTCCCAGTGCCATCATTTCCCCTTCTTACCCTAGATTCCCATTTCCAATTCCAAGCTCTGCTGGCCCCCTCATCACGTAGGATTTTACCCTTGAGACAATCCCTTTCTCAGCACATCCAGGCTGAGGACCCAAGTGGGGAGCCAAGGATAGTTCTTTGAAGGGGGTGGAGAAGCTGTGGGGCCAGGGTGCAGCTGGGCCAGGGGGACAAGAAAGGAGGCAGGTATGTAGAGGCACAGGACAGGTCATTAGATGTTGATGGACCCCCTGAGAAGAGTGGGTGCCTCCTGGTGAAGATGGGGCAGGAGTGGGGCCACGTGGAAGGTGGGAGGTGGGACGCCACTGGGCACTGACCGCTGGCCCCTCCACCTGCCCTCAGCTGCGACGATTCATTGGGGACTTCGGGGTTCCTATCTCTATCCTGATCATGGTCATGGTGGATGCCCTCATCCAGGACACCTACACCCAGGTGACCCTCTCTCCCCACCCCGCCACTTTATTTCGTTCCCCCAGCATGCCCCCTCCCCCAAACCGCTTTCCCACACCTGAAGCCAGCTAGAACTACCCGTCCCCTATCCCTGCCTCCCCTGGGAGCCCCGTGTTCTTCCCACAGCCCCTCAGGACCCCTCTGGCTGCAGCAAGGGCCTGGGTCAGGTGGCCTCCTTTTACTTCTTAATCCAGGGTGATAGGAAAGGATCTGCTTTGGAGCCCAGGCTGTCCTGACTTTGAATCTCAGTTTTGCCACCAAATAGCTGTGCGATGCAGAGCCAGCTACATAACTTCTCTGATCCTGTTTCCTCATCCATAAAGTAGGGAATGAGAAAATGTATGTAAAGGGCCTAGTGCAGTTATGGAGTACAAAGTAGATGCTCAATATAAGTAAGTTCCCAAGTGCCCAGGACCCTGGCTCCTTCGGTCCCCACCTTTCCCCATCCTCCTACCCCCAAGTGTTCTCACCAGCATTCTCATCCCACAGAAACTCAGTGTACCTGAAGGCCTCTCTGTATCTAACCCCACGGAGCGAGACTGGCTTATCCACCCACTAGGCATACGTGTCGAATTTCCCATCTGGATGATGTTTGCTTCTGCCCTGCCTGCCCTGCTGGTCTTTATTCTCATCTTCCTTGAGTCCCAGATCACCACGTAAGAGCCAGGGTGGGATGGGGCCTGGGAGGGTCGGAGGCAGAGAAAGGGACAAGCTCCAAGCAGACAAGGGACTAAGCGCTCAGAGGAATGATGGGCGGGCAGGGGCAGGTCCAGATTTTGTGGGACCTGACATGACATTATTTGAGGGGTGCTTTTTAAGAAAAAGAATATAAAATGAAAACTGTAAAATTAGGTGCTGGATCTTGGAAAGGGCCTGCACTGGTGAGGTTTTCTGAAGTGTACGCTTCTTCAGTTTCTGAGTAGAACTGCTGGCGGGTGTTTGTGGCGATGAGGAAGACCTTTCTGCTCTTAGAGTCTCTACTGTCAAGACGGGGTGGGGGTTGAGGGGTGGAGCATGGAACTCCAAGGGAGAAGGGCAACGAAGGACAAACTAAAGTAGAGGGACCCAAGTCTGGGGAAGAAAAGAGGGGTGAAGGGCGGTTGGGGTGAAGGAGAGCCCTGCTTACTCCCCACCTTCCACACCCCCAGGCTGATCATCAGTAAACCGGAGCGCAAGATGGTCAAGGGCTCTGGCTTCCACCTGGACCTGCTGCTGATCATAGGCATGGGTGGGGTGGGTGCCATCTTTGGGATGCCCTGGCTCAGCGCCACTACGGTGCGCACTGTCACCCATGCCAATGCCCTCACTGTCATGAGCAAGGACAGCACTCCAGGGGCTGTATCCCAGATTCAGGGAGTCAAGGAACAGCGGATCAGTGGACTTCTGGTCGCTGTGCTCGTGGGTGAGTGAAGACTGGCCACACTCTCCAAACTTTCCACCACCCTGCTGGCTCTGCCCCTTAGCATCCAGTGTCCCTCCAGTCCTGGCCCTGCAGCCAGGTCTCCCCAAACACCCACTGCCCACATCTTCCTAGAGTCAATTATTCACATGAGGGAATTCTGGAGGAAATACCCCAGGCACTGAGATGGGCATTTGTGCAGGGCATGTGGGGGGACCACTTGCTAGAAACTTCTCTAGACAAGACCCTGCAGTCAGAGCTTCGCCAACAGTTCAATGACCTGTGATTCCAGCCCTGACTGGCTGCTGACCAGGCATCCCATCTCATCTCTGGGCCTCAAGTTTCTCTGTCTGCACCAAGAGAGGGTTCATTAGATGCCCGAGGTCTCCCCAGCTCAGCCACTCTGTGACTGATACAAAAAGCAGGGCTCCTGGAGCAGGGGATGGTTGAGGTGAAGACAGAGGGTCAGGGGTCTGAGTTCTGGAGCAGCCCAGAGTCCAACGGGCTCCGTGTGTGGGCAGCGCCATGGTCACTGTTGGAGAGGCCAGGGAAGCTTCCTGAAGGAGGCGAAGTTGATGTTAGCTGGAGGAGACCTGGGATTTGGGTAGGTGGAGGGTGATGGAGGCATTCTGGACTGGGGTAGGAGGAAAGGTGGGCTTCTCTGACCTCCGTAACTCCCTCGATTAAAGGAGTAGGCTATGACTCAGGCAGGCAGGAGTTTGTCTCCCTGCTCTGCACTTAGTAGCTGTGTAGCCTTAGGTAAGTTGCTTCCCCTCTCTGCGTCTGTTTCCTCACCTGTAAAATGGGGATAACATCTATCAATAGGATCTAGGGAGTTCCCTGGCCATCGAGTGATTAGGACTCGGCACTCTCATGGCTGTGGGCTCAGGCTCAAGTCCCTGGTAGAGGAACTGAGATTTCACAAGCCATGTGGCATGGCCAAAAAAAAAAAAGAGGATCCACAGAAGGAGTTCCATATAATCCCTGTGATTTCGTTCCTCAGCCCCTGCTGGTGCCGATCCTTGATCCTTGGGGGCTAAGAGCGCGTGGTTCTCCCCGCAGGCGTGTCCATCCTCATGGGACCCGTCCTCCGCCACATCCCCCTGGCGGTGCTCTTCGGCATCTTCCTCTACATGGGGGTCACATCCCTCAGTGGCATCCAGTTGTTTGACCGCGTCTTGCTTTTGTTGAAGCCGCGCAAGTACTATCCAGAAGTGCCCTACGCCAGGAGGGTATGCGGCTGTCTTGGATGCCCAGGTTGGGGTGGGGTGGGGTGGGGGGTCTGGGTGCCCAGGCCGGGCAGGCGATGACCCCAGCCTCTGCCCGCAGGTGAAAACCTGGCGCATGCACTTGTTCACGATCACCCAGATTGTCTGCCTGGTGGTGCTGTGGGTAGTGAGGAGCATCAAACAAATCTCACTGGCCCTCCCCTTCGTCCTCATCCTCACGGTGCCCCTACGCCGCTTCCTGCTACCATTCATTTTCCGGGACATGGAGCTCAAGCTTGTGAGTCTCTGCTTCCACCCCTGTCTTCCTCACGCATTCCCTCTGACCAGAGGGCACAACTCCAGGCAGAGGGCAGAGAGGGGTCATCAGTGGCGCTGGGAGAATGTGGGAGGGGGAGGGGTCTAGGAACTAAGGAAGGCAGAAGAGCGCCATGATCAAGGCCTGGGTATCCTGCCTGCCTCCTCATCCCAGCCCTGCCATGTCCTGGGGGGTGACCTGGAGCAAGTGGCCTCGTTGCTCTGTACCTCAGGCATCCTCCCCTGGAAAGAGAGGAACAGTGACAGGGCTGGTGAGAGGGCTAGGAGGCTCACGGGATGCGTTGCTTGTGGGTTGTCCTGACCACTGAGCGGTTAGCCCTTGGTCTTCCAAACCATCTGGCCAGTCACTCCTCCCAGAATGCTTCCACGACGTGACACAGGTCACTGCAGCACTGCCCACATGAAGGGGTCTCCTGCCTGCCTTCTGGAGGCCCTCCCCCACCAGGGACCAGATTCCCGGGCGTTCCTAACCCTGAGGAAACTCCTCATTTAGACCATCCCTAGGGGATGAAAGGACAGGATGGGAGACTTGACCCAGGTTCAGGGAGAGACAGGCTCTGCTGACTCCAGAAGCGCCTCCGTGCAGTGGGGAGGGCTCACGTGGCCCCTCAGCCGCTCACCCTCTGTCCTTCCTTCTTCCCACAGCTGGATGCTGATGATGTCAAACTGAACTTGGATGAGCAGAATGGTCAGGATGAATACGATGAGGTGGCCATGCCTGTGTGAGGGGAGAGCGTGGGCCCCAGAGCCCCCTCCACCATTGCACTTCCCCGTTCTCCCAAGAAAAGCAGAAGTTCCTGGGCACCTCATGGACTCCCAGGTGCCCGGTGGGCAGCAGTTGAAGTCCCGGGGACATGGGTCGGGGAAGGAAGGGGTGTCTAGGAAGCTTTGCATGAAGGGTAGACTGGCTTTTCTGGATGGAAATGACCAGTGGGGCCCAAAGTAGAGGATTCGCTGTGCAGCCCCTCCTGGGCCACACTGCTACCTGAGGGTCCTGGCCTGGAAGACTGAAATCTAAGTCCTACCTCCTCAAGGCACAGACAGCGGCAGTAACAAGGTGGGAGTTGGTGGGGGGTGGGGGGGGATTCAAAATCCTGCTTGCTATATAACCCTGGGGAAGTCCCTGGATCTCTCCAGCCTCTGCTTCCTTATCTGTAAAGTGGGTATATTGATAATCCTACCCACATTACAGGATGGTCTCTGAGCACCAAAGATAAATGTGAAAAAAGGGCTCTGTAAAATCTGAACAGACTATTAGACAATAGTCATCACTCTTCAAGCCTGCCCAAGGTTACCCAGCTCCTGAGCCATGCAGCTGGAATTTGACCTCTGAGACCAGAGTCTACTTCAGTCAGCCACCTTTCCAGGCTTAGAGATGTGCCTGCTGGTCCCTCTCTTCCCCTTCTCCGCTCGTACTGGGACCCTCTTCCTCTGGGCGGAGGAGGTATCTTGGTAACAGCAAGGATCAGGTGAGGATAAAGTCAGGGCTGGGACTCAGGACTCCTGAGTACTTGCTCTCTCTCCCATGCTCTCATTCATTCACTCATTCATTCATTCCACAAACATATACCAAAGGCCCTGGACCCTGTGGCCACAGAGGTTACTGAGACAAGACCTTGCCCTGGGGTTGGGGGTGGGGGCAGTGTACAGTCTTCTTGATTTGGAGGCGGGTGGGAAGAGGACGAGAAGATAGGGAGGAGATGGGAAAGGGGAGAGAGGGAGGTTTGTAATTTATACCTTGTATATTCTCAGAGCTTTCATTGTACTTCACCTACGCACATGTACACGCATACACACATACCCTGATTAAAGGCCCGCTGTCCTCAACTCCACTTGAACCAAATCTTGGAGAGAATCCCAATTCGACCAACTGGGGTAGGAGACAGTGGTAGCTGCAGAATATGGGCAAAATCTTTTTTTTTTTTTTTTTTACAAAAGAAAAATATAAAGAGTTGAAAGAACTGGAAGCAGTGAGAGATGGTTGAAACTGGGGATCCGGGTGTGACAGAAAAGACAGGAGGCTAAGAGAGGACTCTCGGGTACCTCTTGAAGGCTGACAGCTGCTTCCCACCACTTCACTGTTCTATGCCTCAGTTTTCTCATCTGTAAAATGGGGACGATAATGGTACCTACTTTGTAGGATCATTATAAGGATTAAAGGAGACAGTGCCTGTAAAGTGATTGCTTAGCGCAGACCCCTAAGCAAGAGTTTGGCACAGTTAGCCACTGGTCTTGTTATTCTGAATGGGATGTCCCTGTTCCCACCCTCTGCTCCTTGATCACTGCCAAGTGGAAAAAGTCACTCTGCTAGCATCCTTCCCCTTGATGGTGGGAAATAGGTTTTACTAATAAATGCATATATGGTAGAGTGAAGACTGTGCTGGAATTCCCCTCCCAGAGCTGGGGGAGTCCCAGGGATCTGGGCTGGATGAGGTCGACAAGGAATATATGCTGTGGAGCTGGGGCAGGGCTGTGGCCCTGGGAGGAGGGGGGAGGGGGGCAAGGTGGGCTGGGCTGGGGGAGGGGAGTGGCACTAGAGTTAGGGGAGAGGCAGGGCTGGTGGGGAGGGCCAGCACCCAGTGAGGGAGTGAAAGAGCAAAGGAAGACAAGTTTATGCCCCGATAGCCCGCCTCTGCAAAATAAGCAAGACCCATGGAGGTGGGGAGAGGGACTTTCCAGGGGCCTTGCCCTCTGCCCCTTGAACAGTGAACCCCAAGTCCCTTTGGGCCTGTTAGCCTCCTAGCTGGGACTCATCAGGCTGGACAGCACCTCTAAGGGAAATTTCCAGAGAGAGACTCCCCTGGTGGTCCAGTGGCTAAGACTCCTAGCTCCCAATACAGGGGGGTCCAAGTTTGATCCCTGCTCAGAGAACTAGATCCTGCGTGTCACAACTGAGACCCAGAGCACCAAATAAATAAAAAGAAAAAGAAAAGAAAAAAAAAAAAATGCCAGAGAGAAAATGCAATTTGCCATGGGTCATAGAAGAACAGCATCTCTTGACCACCTTCTCACTAGCCCCCAACTGTGATCCCCGTGGAGGCTCTGTCCCCTCCCCTCCCCCAGCCACTTCCAGCAATTCCAGAGGGCTGCTGGGTCAGGGGTTACCCATCCCTGGAAAGGAAGATGCTAAGACATAATCCCTCCCCACCCCACCCCCACAGCCCTCCAACCTTCCCAAGAGAGGTCAGCGCAGGGTTGGGCCGCCTGGCTTCCTTCCCCGGATCTATATTTACATGCTGCCTATCCCCAGCTGACTCCTCCCAGGCTGGCCAGAGCGGCTGCCAAAGGGCCAGAGTGCTGCTGTGACCCCAGGGATAGTGGTCACAGGCACTCCTCTCCAACACACAGCAGCTTCAGGTCCCACAGGCCTGCCCAGTCCCTGGGGCTTGCCAGAGACCCACCCCCACCCCCACAACGGGAATACCACAAAAATCAATCAGGAGCCAACTTTCTGCCTGGCCCGAGACCTCACCCACCCCACCCCCTACATTTCCTGCCTTCTCTCCTCACAGATGCCCTGCCCCCATGCCTGCACTTCCTCTCAGGAAAACTACCTCAACGTGAATTAACTGCCATAATGAGGTCTACTGTGTGAACACAAACTAACCTAACCCTTACCCACTCCTGGTAAGGGAATAATGCCACAGAATCCAGAAGCTTTATACCTTGCAGAACGGTTGATGAAAGTAAAAAACTAGAAAGAGCCCAAATACTCAGCAGTAGGAGGGCTGTTAGTAAATTACAGGGAGTTACATCAATATAATGGACTATTAGGCAGGCCCTAAAAATAATGGGCTTCCCTGGTGGCTCAGATGGTAAAGCATCTGTCTGCAATGCAGAAGACCCGGGTTCAGTCCCTGGATTAGGAAGATCCCCTGGAGAAGTCAATGGCACCCCACTCCAGTACTCTTGCCTGGAAAATCCCATGGATAGAGGAGCCTGGTAGGCTACAGTCCATGGGGTCGCAAAGAGTCGGACATGACTAAGTGACTTCACATTCATTCATTCAAAAATAATGATGATGATGAAGAATCGATTGGATCAGCTTGGTACAGTCACGGGATCCTGAGACCACGCTGTTTGAAATTCCAGCTAAGAACCACATTCCTGGGCTCAGTTTTCTGCATCTGTAAAATGGAGACCAGGACATGGGACTGACCTCACTCACAATGTTTCTGAGAGGATGAATTGAGATTACACACCAGTGAGTCCTAGCTCAGTGCTGGCGCTCAGTAAGCAGAAGGGCATTCCTGTTTCTAAGGGAGGCATATGGTGATGTGGCCGTCATGGTGACAGCCAGGTGGAAAAGTAAGGTGGGCACAGGAAGAAGGGGAGAGGCTTAGACAGAAATAGTTAAAATGCCATAGTGGTAGAGGTATAGGGGGTATCAATTTCTTTCTGTTTTTTTTTTAATTGTTTGTTTTTGGCTGTGTTGGGTCTTCGTTGCTGTGTGCAGGCTTTCTCTAGTTGCAGCGAGTGGAGGGTCTATTCTCTAGATGTGGTGTGAGGGCTTCTCATTGTAGTGGCTTCTCTTGTTTCAGAGCAGGGGCTCTGGGACTCAGGGGCCGAGTTGCCCCGAGGCATGAGGGACCATCCCAGACGGGGATCTGGCAGGCAGATTGTTAACCACAGGACCACCAGGAAAGTCCTCCTCCTTCTATTGGACTTTAGGTGCAAAAGGTTAAGTTAATTATCCTCCTGAGGACAAATGGGATTTTCATTGATCACTCTTGTTTTCTTTCTTCTGTCCTTCCTTCCCCTTTGTCTTCATTTTCTACTTGAAAAAAAAAAAAAGGAAACCATGGCAGGTTTAAAAAAAATAATAAATTTGTTTATTTTTATGGCTGTGTTGGGTTTTAGTTGCAGCACAAAGAATCTTCATTGCAGCACATGGACTCTCTACTTGTGTGTGCTCAGGCTTAGTTGCCTCGCTGCATGTGGGATCTTAGTTCCCAACCAGGGATTAAAACTGCGCCTCCTGCACTGGAAGCGTGGTGTCGTAACCACTGAATCGTCAAGGACTATGTGAACATAGTCTTGAAAATATGTATCAAAATTGATGCTATTTTGTTTTACTATGAAATGTTTAATACATACACAAAAAAAGAGACAATAGTACAACCCCCGGTATATTCATCTCTCAGACTCAAAACTTATCAAGATTTTACCTTAAAATCTTGCTTCAATCCCTGCCTGCAACACATTTGTTTCACCTTTTTCCCCTCTGCTGAACCACTAGAAAGTAAATTTCATACATTGTGCCATTTTACCCTATATTTTTCAGCGATGCATCCCCCCAACATTATACATTTTCTTGCCCAACTGCACCACCATCATCCCTGTCCAATCCAGAACCAAATTTCTCAGTGTCTGTTTTCAGTTGGTTTGGGGGGTGTGTGTGAGTGTGTTTGTGTATGTGTTGGGCTGCACCCTCAGTTCAGTTCAGTTGCTCAGTCGTGTCCGACTTGTTGCGACCCCATGAATCTCAGCACGCCAGGCCTCCCTGTCCATCACCAACTCCTAGAGATCACTCAAACTCATGTCCATCGAGTCGGTGATGCCATCCAGCCATCTCATCCTCTGTCGTCCCCTTCTCCTCCTGTCCCCAATCCCTCCCAGCATCAGGGTCTTTTCCAGTGAGTCAACTCTTCACATGAGGTGGCCAAAGTATTGGAGCTTCAGCTTTAGCAACAGTCCTTCCAATGAACATCCAGGACTAATCTCCCCTAGGATGCGCTGGTTGGAACTCCTTGTAGTCCAAGGGACTCTCAAGAGTCTTCTCCAACACCACAGTTCAAAAGCATCAATTCTTTGGCTCTCAGCTTTCTTCACAGTCCAACTCTCACATCCATACATGGCCACTGGAAAAATCATAGCCTTGACTAGACGAACCTTTGTTGGCAAAGTAATGTCTCAGCTTTTGAATATGCTATCTAGGTTGGTCATAACTTTCCTTCCAAGGAGTAAGCATATTTTAATTTCATGGCTGCAATCACCATCTGCACTGATTTTGGAGCCCAAAAAAATAAAGTCTGACACTGTTTCCACTGTTTCCCCATCTATTTCCCATGAAGTGATAGGACCAGATGCCATGATCTTAGTTTTCTGAATGTTGAGCTTTAAGCCAACTTTTTCACTCTTCTCTTTCACTTTCATCAAGAGGCTTTTTAGTTCCTCTTCACTTTCTGCCATAAGGGTAGTGTCATCTGCATATCTGAGGTTATTGATATTTCTCCCAGCAATCTTGATTCCAGCTTGTGCTTCTTCTAGCCCAGCGTTTCTCATGATGTACTCTGCATATAAGTTAAATAAGCAGGGTGACAATATACAGCCTTGACGAACTCCTTTTCCTATCTGGAACCAGTCTGTTGTTCCGTGTCCAGTTCTAACTGCTGCTTCCTGACCTGCATACAGGTTTCTCAAGAGGCAGGTCAAGTGGTCTCGTATTCCCATCTCTTTCAGAATTTCCCACAGTTTATTGTGATCCACACAGTCAAAGGCTTTGGCATGGTCAATAAGGCAGAAATAGATGTTTTTCTGGAACTGTCTTGCTTTTTCCATGATCCAGCAGATGTTGACAATTTGATCTCTGGTTCCTCTGCCTTTTCTGAATCCAGCTTGAACATCTGGAAGTTCATGGTTCATGTATTGCTGAAGCCTGGCTTGGAGAATTTTGAGCATTACTTTACTAGCGTGTGAGATGAGTGCAATTGTGCGGTAGTATGAGCATTCTTTGGCATTGCCTTTCTTTGGAATTGGAATGAAAACTGACCTTTTCCAGTCCTGTGGCCACTGCTGAGCTTTCCAAATTTGCTGGCATATTGAGTGCAGCACTTTCACAGCATCATCTTTCAGGATTTGAAATAGCTCAACTGAAATTCCATCACCTCCACTAGCTTTGTTTGTAGTGATGCTTTCTAAGGCCCACTTGACTTCACATTCCAGGATGTCTGGCTCTAGGTCAGTGATCACACCATCGTGATTATCTGGGTCGTGAAGCTCTTTTTTGTACAGTTCTCCTGTGTATTCTTGCCACCTCTTCTTAATATCTTCTGCTTCTGTTAGGCCCATACCATTTCTGTCCTTTATCGAGCCCATCTTTTCATAAAATGTTACTTTGGTATGTCTAATTTTCTTGAAGAGATCTCTAGTCTTTCCCATTCTGTTGTTTTCCTCTATTTCTTTGCATTGATCGCTGAGGAAGGCTTTCTTATCTCTCCTTGCTATTCTTTGGAACTCTGCATTCAGATGCTTATAACTTTCCTTTTCTCCTTTGCTTTTTGCTACTCTGGGCTACAAATGCTGTGCTTGCCCAGCTTCAAGTCTAAAGAAGGAGTCTGGAGTCAGCAATAGGCACATCAGTGGTTTAATGGATGGGGGAGCTTACGTGTCTGAAGCAAAGTCCTAGAGCAATACCCTACCATGTATAGTGGACAGTAAGTAAGACTTGGCTGCAGTCTTTGTTCCAGTGGGGAAGAGGAGATTGCCAATTGTGGGGGGAATTGATATCTGGTTTGTCATTAGTTAAGGACTTCCCTGGTGGCTTAGACAGTAAAACGTCTTGCTAACAATGCAGGAGACCTGGGTTCAATCCCTGGATCGGGGAGATCCTCTGGAGAAGGAAATGGCAACCCACTCCAGTACTTTTGCCTGGAAAATCCAATGGATGGAGAAGCGTGGTGGGCTACAGTCCATGGGGTCGCAAAGAGTCAGACACGACTGAGCGACTTCACTTGTCATTAGTTACCAGGGAAACCAGCAGAGAGGCATGCCCCTCACCACCCGTTTGATAAGCTATCACTAGCTGGGTTCTGGGGCAAGTATGTAGGAAGGTCAATCATGTAAATAGGGTGCAAGTGAAGCAGGCACTGGTCGGGCAGGGGATGTACCCAAGGCAAGAGAACAGCCATCTTGAGTCGCCTGGCCACACAGTGTGTGTATCTCTATACATTACTGTTGATGGGGCTCTCAAGGCAAGAACACTGAAGTGGTTTGCCATTCCCTTCTCCAGTGGACCATTGCCACTCCCCTGACTCCAGTGGTGTTTTGTTAGAACTCTCCACCATGACCCGTCCGTCTTGGGTGGCCCTACATGGCATGGTTCATAGTTTCATTGAGTTAAACAAGGCTGTGATGGACAGGGAAGCCTAGTGTGCTGCAGTCCATGGGGTTGCAAAGAGTCGGACACGACTGAGCGACTGAACTGAACTGGTCTCTATACATTACCAGCACTGTGTTCTAGGCCTTGTTCTGCTGGTCCTCCCTTCACCCAGCATTATGGTTTTAAGATCCAGTCAGGTTGCCCTGTGAACACTGAGGTGTTTTCATCGCTGTGGGGGCAACCCCGCACTTTGGCCTCTCCACTATCCCAGAGAGGGACATCTGACTACACCCAACTCCCTTCCAACAAGCAGTGCTGCGGTGCACACCCTCAGCCCTGTTCACCTATGGATCCAGTGACATCTCTCTGGGTTATATACGTAGAAACTAGGAGTGGACTTGCTAGGTCATAAGCTGTACATATATGTCTCCCTTTGACTAAGTACAGACATAGTTTTCTCCTCAGTGTCTGCCCCCGTGCGCACTCCCACACACAGAGCAGAAGGTTCCTGTATTCTCATATGACTGATGTTATCCAGCTGTCTGAGTTTTCCTACCCTGACTGAGGTATTATCTCATTGTTGTTTTATTTGCATTTGTCTGGTCACTCACTAAAGAGTTTGAGCATCTCTGCGCTTGATGATTAGTCTTTCACATTTCCTCTTACGTAAACAGTCTTTTTATATCAGTGTGTTATATTTCTATTGATGTCTTTTTGGAGGCTGATTTGCAGGAGATCTGAAAGAGTCTATCCTTTGTTAGTTTTGGACCTTGCAAATATATTTTCCCATTTTGTCATCTCTCTCTCAGCTTTGTCCATGTCATTGAACAGAAGTCTTTAATTTTGATGTAATTAAATATACACAAGAGGAAGAGTCTGGATTTGATTCAGTAGGCACTAGGAAGTCATTGCAAGTTCTAGAACTGCGGATGCCATGATTAAAGTGATTTACTTGGAAGCTATATACAGGAGGAGTTGCCTGAAAACAGGTAAATTGGGAATCTTTCCAGGTAGATGAGTCAATAGCAGAGGCAGGTGGATGCCTTCCCAACCCTCACAGGACTTCTGGTCCACATGGGAGTCAGGGTTCAAGAGTGATCTGATTCTACAGGGAATGCTGGGAGCAGAGGAGACTGGGGTTTGGCAAGGCTACCTGGAAACATTTACTCTGACTCCTGAGGAAAAGTAAGAGCTGGGCCAGAGATGCTGCTGCTGCTGCTAAGTCACTTCAGTAGTGTCTGACTCTATGTGACCCTATAGATGGCAGCCCACCAGGCTCCCCCATCCCTGGGATTCTCCAGGCAAGAACACTGGAGTGGGTTGCCATTTCCTTCTCCAGTGCATGAAAGTGAAAAGTGAAAGTGAAGTCGCTCAGTCGTGCCGGACCCTCAGCAACCCCATGGACTGCAGCCTACCAGGCTCCTCCGTCCATGGGATTTTCCAGGCAGGAGTACTAGAGTGGGGTGCCATTGCCTTCTCTGGGGCCAGAGATGAGAGAGGGGAAATATCTTGAGAGAGTAAGAATCTGGAGAATGGAAAACATTGAGACATAATCTGAAGATAAAGTGGGTGAAATTTGCTCAACAAAATCAAGTCACATGATGGAAAGCCTGCTGGGTTGGCAGGCCACATGGTGACCTCAAAAAATTGTTTCTTTCCCAGGCACCTGGGCCCAAAGCCAGGTGACAGGAGGTGAGGAAGACGGGCTGATAAGCAAGAGAAGCAGAAGGTAGAAGCCACAGTCTGGGAGCTTGGCAGGATGGGACAGGCAGAGATCTCCCTTTCTTCTGAGATGGACCAGAGAATGCTTTGCAGGCTGGGAGGACACATTTGCAGGCACCTTTATATTTTCAAATTTAAAAAATAATACATGTGTTGTAGGAAGGGGCACCCCTTCCAGGCCCTGAAACCAGACTCTTGTCTAACACTCGGAAATGAATTGTCCGAGGAGACACATGTGCTGACAAAGCAAGAGATTTTATTGGGAAAGAGTGTCCGTGTGGAGAGCAGTAGGGTAAGGGAACCAGGAGAACAGCTCTGTCACACGGCTTGCAGTCTCGGGTTTTATGGTGATGGGACTAGTTTCCGGGTTGTCTTTAGCCAATCATTCTGACTCAGAGTCCTTCCTGGTGGTGCACGCCTTGTTCAGCCAAGATGGATGCCAGAGAGAAGGATTCTGGGAGGTGGTTGGAAATGTGGTGTCTCCTTTTGACCTTTCCCGAACTCTTCCAGTTGGTGGAGGCTTATTAGTTCTGTGTTCCTTACCAGGACCTCCTGTTGTGAAACAGCTCATGCAAATGGTTACTATGGTGCCTGGCCAGGGTGGGCGGTTTCAATCAGTGTGCTTCCCCTAACACATGCATATCATAAAACACTTAAAATTACAGAACTATTTAACATTGAGAATAAAAGCCTCCAATACCCTCCTCCAGTAACCACTGTTAATAATTTAGACTGTTTTCCTCCAGATTATTTATACATGAACACTAGTTTTGTTGTTGTTCTTCAGTAGCTAAGTTCTGTCTGACTCTTTGTGACCTCAGAGACTGTAGCACGCTAGGCTCCTCTGTCCTTCATTATTTCCTGCAGTTTGCTTAAATTCATGTCCATTGAGTCAGTGATGCTACCTAATCATCCCATCCTCTGTCGCCGCTCCCACCCCTCTCCTTTTGCTTTTAATCTTTCCCAGCATCAGGGTCTTTTCTAGTGAGTCAGCTCTTCCCAACAGGTAGCCAAAGTATTGGAGCTTCAGCTTCAGCAACAGACCTTCCAATGGATATTCTGGGCTGATTTCCTTTCGGATTGACTGGTTTGATCTCCTTGCAGTCCAGGGGACTCTCAAGAGTCTTCTCCAACACCACAGTTCAAAAACATCAATTCTTCAGCGCTCAGTCTTCTTTATGGTCCAGCTCTCACATTCATAACATGACTAGTGGAAAAACCATAGCTTTGACTAGACAGACCTTTGTCAGCAAGTGATATCTCTGCTTTTTAATATGCTGTCTAGGTTTGTCATAGCTTTCCTTCCAAGGAGCAAGCATCTTTTAATCTCATGGTTGCAATCACCATCTGCAGTGATGTTGGAGCCCAAGAAAATAAAGTCTGTCACTATTTCCATTGTTTTCCCATCTATTTGCCATGAAGTGATGGGACCAGATGCCATCATCTTCATTTTTGAATGTTGAATTTCAAGCCAACTTTTCCACTCACCTCTTTCACCCTCATCAAGAGGCTCTTTAGATCCTCTTCACTTCATGTTACTAAAGGCGTAGTATCATCTGCATATCTGAGGTTGTTGATATTTCTTCCAGCCATCTTGATTTCAGCTTGTGATTCATCCAGCCCAGCATTTTGCGTGTTGTACTCTGCATATAAGTTAAATAAGTGGGTGACAATATACAGCCTTGTACTCCTTTCCCAATTTTGAACCAGGCTGTTGTTCCATGTCTGGTTCTAACTGTTGCTTTTTGACGCACATACATACAGGTTTACACACTTTAAAAAAAATCATAGAGGCTGAAAGTAGAATGGTGGTTGCCAGAAGCTGGAGGGAGGAGGAATGAGGAGTGATTGTTGAATGGGTATAGAGTTAGTTTTACACAATGAGGAGTTATAAAGATGAATGGTAGTGATAGTAGTGCAATATTATGAATGTATTTAATACCACTAAAGTGCACACTTACAAATGATTAAGACAGTAAACTATGTTATACATATTGGGGAAAATAATGAATTAAATAGTGTAGCAAAGGAAACAACAAGAGAACAAAAAGAAGTAGAGGACTTGTGGTTTCTGGTCCAGCATATAAAAAGACTAGAAATCTTCCTTCTGTCCTAAAAACAAGTAAAGAGAAGAACATATGAAAAACCAACAATTCTTTGATTTGCCAGAGAAGTAAGGTCACAAGGCAAACCACTGTGGACCCCCCAGCCCCAAAATTGGAAGGACAGACAGGCAGATACAGAGAATCGCAATTTACCTAAGCAGAAACCTGCACTGGAACCACTGTCAGAAGGAAAACCTGAATTGTGATTGACAAGTTGCTGGAAGTTTATAGTGTAGACACGCCCGGGGGTTGAACACTCCAAGGGAACCCAGTTCTAGGGGGACCCAAACTTTTGTGAGTTTTTATCCAAGGGCTCTACCAGGTCCTCACAGTGAGTATCAGAGAAAAATCCTCTCATGCTTCTGACACCGGGAGGGGAAAGGAACCATTCTGAAATATCCTAGAGCATTCTTTTCTTTTTAACAGGCTTGCCCTTAGGAGAAACTCTTTTATGAGAGCCTAACCTGCTGGGAGAGGGGGAGGCAATTGTTTTAAGTATTTATGTATTTGGGTATGGCTGAATCTTAGTTGCAACGTGAGAACTCTGAATTTAGCCTGTGGGATCTATTATAGTTCCCAGACCAGGGATGGGACCCTGGATCCCCTGCATCTGGTGCAGAGTCTTAGTCCCTGGACCACCAGGGAAGTCCGCCTGCTGGAATTTTACCGGAGACTAATTTAAGAGAGAATAGAACAATTCCAGCCCCCTGTAGTCATCCTGCCCCACCTGTGGGGAGAAAAACCTGAAAAGTTCTGGTGAGGGTCACGATCTAATAGGACAGGCTCACCAAAAGAGAAGACCGAATCAGACCTACAGAATGCTTTCCCACGTTCCCACCACGGTACTAAAGGCCTATTTACCATAATTCCTTTTACCTAGCACTTAATATCTGCCTTGCAGCAAATAACTACAAGGCACACTAAAAGACAAAAAACACAGTTTGACGAGGCAGAACAAACCAGAGTCCAGTGTGGCATGAATTTTAGAATTAACAGTTTAGGATTTTTAAAAATCATGATTAATATGCTGATGCAAAGAGCGGACTCATTTGAAAAGACCCTGATACTGGGAAAGATTGAAGGCAGGAGAAGGGGATGACAGAGGATGAGATGATTGGATGACATCACCGACTCAATGGACATGAGTTGGAGGACTCCAGAAGTTGCTGATGGATAGGGAGGCCTGGTGTGCTGCAATCCATGGGGTTGCAAAGATTTGGACATGACTGAGCAACTGTACTGAACTGAACTGACCCTGAGGATTTAATAGAAAAAGTAGGTGCCATGCAAGAAAGATGGATAATAAAAGCAGAGGGATGGAGACTCTAACAAATAATAAAAAAAGAAATGCTGGAGATCAAAGACGCTGTAACAGAACTATAGAATGCCTTTGATGGGCTCCTTCCTAGACTGGACAGGGCTGAGGAACAATCTCTGAGCTTGAGAATATGACAACAGAAATTTCTGAAATTGAAAAGCAAAGAGAAAGATGAGTAAAACAGAGAAAGAACAGGATATCCAAGAATTGAGTTTAACTACAAAAGGTGCAATATACACACAGTGAGAATACCAGGAGAAGAAAGAGAGAAAGAAACAATATTTGAAGTGATAATGATTAAGAATTCAGACTTCCCTGGTGGTCCAGTGGTTAAGAATCTGCCTTGCAATACAAGGGGCTGCAGGTTCAAGGGTTTGATCCCACCCACCCAGGGGCAACTAAACTGTGTGCTCTGGAGCTTAACAAAAGATCCCACATGACAAAGATCCTGCATGCTGAAACTAAGACCCAGTACAGCTGGTCTGGGTAGTAAGATAGTAAAGATAGTAAATATATACATGATATATATATACATCCATATATACATGATATATACAAGGTAGTAAATATATACATGTGTATGTACAGACTGAGAATTTCCCCAAATCAATGTCAGGCAACAAGTGTCAGATCCAGGAAACTCAGAGAACATTAAGCAAGATGTTGATGTTGCCAAAAAACAAACCCAACAAAACACACATACACATAAAAGAACCCTGCAATAGGAACAGGTATATCTTATTCAAACTTCAGACAATTAAAGCTAAAGAAAAAAACCTTGAAAGAAGCCAGAGGGGAAAAAACTCCTGATCTACAGAGAAACAAAGATAAGAATTACATTTGACTTCTCAGAAGCCATGCAAGCAAGAAGAGAGGTGTTTAAACTGTTGAGAGGGAAAAAATACCAACCTAGAATACTGTATTCTGCAAAATTACCCTTTAAAAGTGAACAAGAGGGCTTCCCTGGTGGCTCAGTGGTAAAGAATTCGCCTGCCAATGCAGGAGACACGGGTTCAGTCCCTGATCCAAAAATATGCCCCTTGCCAAGGAGCAACTAAGCCTGCGCACCGCAACTATTGAGCCTGTGCTCTAGAGCCCGGGAGCCGCAACTACTGAGCCCATAGGCCCTAGAGTCTGTGCTCTGCAACAAGAGAAGCCACTGCGATGAGAAGCCTGCACCCTGCAACCAGAGAGTAGCCCCAACTCGCCACAACTACAGAAAAGCCTGAGCAGCAATGAAGACCCAGCACAGCCAAAAATAAATAAATAAATAAAATTATTGTTTAAAAGTGAACAAGAAATAAAGGTTTTCTCAGACGAACAAAAATGAGGAGAATTTGTTGTTAGTAGACCTATCTTGTAAGAAGTGTTAAAAGAAGTTCAGCAGAGAAAAGGAAGATGGTAACTCAGAAATTCAGATCTATATAAAGAAAGGAAGAGTACTAGAGAAGAAAAAAGTGAATGTAAAAGGAAAACATTTATTTTTTTAGAAAAATTATCTTTATCATTCTTAAATAACCTAACATAACAGTTTGTTCAAAATGATAATAGAAACAATGTATTTGACTATATAAGCTTGTGGGTGTGTGTTAGTCCCTAAGTCCTGTCTGACTCTTTGCAACTCCATGGACTGTAGCCCACCAGGCTTCTCTGGCTCTGGAATTCTCTAGGCAAGAATACTGGTGTGGGTTGCCATTCCCTCCTTCAAGGGATCTTCCCGACCTGGGGATTGAACCCAGGTCGTATGCTTATATACAAATATATGTATGCCTATATATCAGTGAAATGAATGACAGCTGTGACAGGAGGGACGGGAGAAGGGAGGGAGGAATTCGGAATATTTTGTTATAAAGTATTTGTACAACCCATGAAGTGGTATAGTGTTTTTGAAAGTTGTAAATATGTATTGTAAAGTGTAGGGCAACCAACTAAAAAACATAGGGGCAGAAAAGCATAATGATATGCCAAGAAAGGAGAGAAAATGAATTCATATAAAATACCTAAAACCACAAAAGGCAGAAAATGTGTGGAAGAAACAAAGGAACAGAGAACAAAGGGAACAAATAGAAGATAGCAACAAATATGAGTGGAACTCTGTCAATAATCACCTTAAACATGTATGGTCCAAAGACACTAATTAAAAGATAAAGATGGTCAGAAAGGGTAAAAAAACAAGACCCAATTATATATTATCTATAAGAATCTCACTTTAAATGTTGTAAGTACACATATAGATTCACAGCAAAGGGATGGAGAAAGATATACCATGCTAACACTAATCAAACAGAAAAGTAGAGGGAGTTCCCTGGTGGTCTTGTAGTTAGGATTCAGTGCTTTCACTTCTGTTGCCCAGGTTCAATCCCTGGTTGGGGAACGAAGATCCCACATGATGCAAAGCATGGCCAAAAAAAAAAAAGTGAGGGTAGATATATTAATTTCAGACAAAGCCAACTTCAGAGTAAGCAAAGTTACCAGGGATAAAAAGGGCATTACCAATTAATAAAAAGGTCAATACCCCAAGAAGATGTACCAATCCTCAAAAAAAAAAAAAACACAAAACTTATTTGGCTGTAACAGGTCTTGGTTGCCAAGTTGCCTATGGCATATGGGATCTTAGTTCCCCGACCAGGGACTGAACCTGCATCCCCTGCATTGCAGAGTAGATTCTTAACCACTGGACCGCCATGGACATACCCACCATCCTTCACTTGTATGGGCCTAGCAACAGAGTGTCAAAATACATGTGGCAAAAACTGATAGATCTGCAAGGGGAAATAGATGACTCCACTGTAACAGGTGGAGACTCTAACACTGCTCTATCAGAAATGGACAGATCCAGCAGGCAGAAAATCAGTAAGGACATGGTTGAACTCAACCACACTGTAAATAAACTGTATATGATTGACATCTATAGACTACTTATCCAACAACACATTGGTCTCAAACTCACACATGGAACAATCACCAAGGTATACCATATTCGGGGCCATAAAGCACACTTTAATACGTTTAGAGGATTAGAAATCATACAATGTCTACCCTCAGACCACAATGGAATGAAACTTGAAATCAACAACAGAAAGATAGCTGGAAAATTCCCAAATACTTGGAGATGGAGCAGCATATTTCTAATAACACATGGAACAAAGGAGAAATTTCAAGAGAAATTTTAAAATATTTTGAAATAAATGAAAACAAAAACAACTTATCCAAATTTGTAGGATTTAGCAAAACCATTGCTCAAATTTATATCAACAAATGCAGATAGTATTAGAAAGAAGAAAGATCTAAAATCAATAATCTAAATTGCCACTTTAGGAAACAAGAACAAAAAGAGCAAAGTAAATTCAAATTCAACAAAACAAAAGAAATAATAAAAAAGAATCAGAGCCAAAATCAATGAGGTTGAAAATAGGAAGTCAACAGAGAAAATCAACAAAACCAAAAGCTGGTTCTTTGAAAAGATCCATAAAATTGATAAACTTCTAGTCAGGGTAACTAAGGAAAAAAAAGAGAAGAGAAGACACAAATTACTAATATCAGGACTTGTCTGGTGGTTAGGAGTCTGCCTGCCAATGCAGGGGACACAGGGGCTTCGATCCCTGGTCTGGGAAGATTCCACATGCCACAGAGAAACTAAAGCCCGTGGGCCACAAATACTGAGCCCACGTGCTGCGACTATGGAAGCCTCTGCACCTACAGCCTGTGCTTTGAAACAAGAGAAGCCACCAAAATGAGAAACCCATGTACCGCAATGAAGAGTAACCCACACTCACCACAACCAGAGAAAGCCCACACGCAGCAATGAAGACTCCACCAAAAATAAACAACTTTTTTAAAACTGCTAATACGAGAAATGAAAGAGGGGATGAAAGTACAGCTCCCATGAACATTAAAAGGATAATACAAGAATATCATAAATAGCTTTATGCCCACAAATTTGATAACCTAGATGAAATAGACCAATTCCTTAAAAGTTACAATCTGCCAAAATTCACACAAGAAGAAATAGGTCTTTTTATCTATTAACGAAATTGAATCAATAGTAACCTTCCAAAACAACAAGGACCAGATGGGTTCATTATTGATTTCTACCAAATGTTTAAAAAAGAAATTATAACAATTCTCTAGTCTCTTCGAGAAGATAGAAGTAGAGGGAATACAGTCAGCTCTCTGTATCCCCAGGTTCCACACCTACAGATTTCCATTAACTGTGAATTGAAAATAATCCAAAAAATGATTTCCCAGAAATCTCCAAAAATCAAAATTTGAATTTTCTGTGTGCCAGCAACTATTTCTATAGCATTTAAAATGCATTTTCAACCATTTCCATAGCATCTACATTGTATTAGGTGTTATAAGCAATCTACAGGTGATTTAAAGTATGTTGTTGCTGTTGTTTAGTCACTAAGTTGTATCCCACTCTTTTATGACCTCATGGATTGTAGCCCGCCAGGCTCCTCTATCCATGGGATTTCCCAGGCAAGAATACTGGAGTGGGTTGCCATTTCCTTCCCCAGGGCATCTTCCCCACCCAGGGATTGAACTCATGTCTCCTGCATTGGCAGGTGAATTCTTTACCACCAAGCCATCAGGGAAGCCCAGTTTAAAGTATATGGGAGGGTATATTCACACATAGGTTTTATACAAATACTAAGCCATTTTATATAAGGGACTTGGGCATCTGTGGAATTTTATATCTGTGGGGGTCTTGGAACCAACCCCCTGTGGATACCAAGGGACAACTGTACTTCCTAAACTCAGTCTATGAGATCCTAATACCAAAACCAAAGACATTACAAGAAAGAAAGAAAAAAAAAACACAAACCTACAGATCAATATCTCTCATGAATATAGATGCAAAAATTCTCAACAAAATATTAGCTAATCAAATTCAACAATGTATAGGGCTTCTCTGGTGGTTCAGTGGTAAAGAATCCGTTTGCCAATGCAGGGGACACAGGTTCAATCTCTGCTCCAGGAAGATCCCACCACGTGCTACAGAGTAACTAACCCTGTGCACCACAACCACTGAGCCTGTCTGTGCTCTAGAGTTTGGGAGCCACAACTACTGAGCCCATGCGCCGCAACAGCTGAATCTCAAGCGCCCTAGAGCCCGTGCTCCACAGCAAGAGAAGCACCACAACACGAAGCCTGCGTACTGCAACTAGAGAATAGCCCTCCACTTGGCGCAACTAGAGAAAAGCCCACGCAGCAACGAAGACCCAGCACAGCCAAAAAAAAAAAAGAATTCAGCAATGTATAAAAAGAACTATACACCACAACCAAGTAGGATTTATTGCAGATATGCAAGGATGGTTCAACATTTGAAAATCAATGTAATTCATCACATTAATGGGCAAAAATCACACGATAACATCAATAGAGGCAGAAAAAGCATTTGACAAAATTCAATACCTATTCATCGTAAAAACTCTCAGCCTACTAGGAATAGAGTATGCTCCTCAATTTGATAAAGAACATCAACAAAAAAGGTACAGCTAACATACTTAATGGTGAGTATCTTGACGATTTCCCATTTAGATTAGGAACAAGGTCAGATCAGATCAGTCGCTCAGTCGTGTCCGACTCTTTGCGACCCCATGAGTCACAGTACGCCAGGCCTCCCTGCCCATCACCAACTCCCGGAGTTCACGCAGATTCACGTCCATCGAGTCAGTGACGCCATCCAGCCATCTCATCCTCTGTCATCCCCTTCTCCTCCTGCCCCCAATCCCTCCCAGCATCAGAGTCTTTTCCAATGAGTCAACTCTTCGCATGAGCTGGCCAAAGTACTGGAGTTTCAGCTTTAGCATCATTCCTTCCAAAGAAATCCCAGGGCTGATCTCCTTTAGGATGGACTGGTTGGATCTCCTTGCAGTCCAAGGGACTCTCAAGAGTCTTCTCCAACACCACAGTTCAAAAGCATCAATTCTTCGGCGCTCAGCCTTCTTCACAGTCCAACTCTCACATCCATACATGACCACAGGAAAAACCATAGCCTTGACTAGACGGACCTTTGTTGGCAAAGTAATGTCTCTGCTTTTGAATATGCTATCTAGGTTGGTCATAACTTTCCTTCCAAGGAGTAAGCGTCTTTTAATTTCATGGCTGCAGTCACCATCTGTAGTGATTTTGGAGCCCAGAAAAATAAACTCTGACACTGTTTCCACTGTTTCCCCTGTTTCCCCATCTATTTCCCATGAAGTGGTGGGACCGGATGCCATGATCTTCGTTTTCTGAATGTTGAGCTTTAAGCCAACTTTTTCACTCTCCACTTTCACTTTCATCAAGGGGCTTTTGAGTTCCTCTTCACTTTCTGCCATAAGGGTGGTGTCATCTGCATATCTGAGGTTATTGATATTTCTCCCGGCAATCTTGATTCCAGCTTGTGCTTCTTCCAGCCCAGCGTTTCTCATGATGTACTCTGCATATAAGTTAAATAAACAGGGTGACAATATACAGCCTTGACGAACTCCTTTTCCTATTTGGAACCAGTCTGTTGTTCCATGTCCAGTTCTAACTGTTGCTTCCTGACCTGCATACAAATTTCTCAAGAGGCAGATCAGGTGGTCTGGTATTCCCATCTCTTTCAGAATTTTCCACAGTTTATTGTGATCCACACAGTCAAAGGCTTTGGCATAGTCAATAAAGCAGAAATAGATGTTTTTCTGGAACTCTCTTGCTTTTTCCATAATCCAGCAGATGTTGACAATTTGATCTCTGGTTCCTCTGCCTTTTCTAAAACCAGCTTGAACATCTGAAAGTTCACGGTTCATGTATTGCTGAAGCCTGGCTTGGAGAATTTTGAGCATTACTTTACTAGCGTGTGAGATGAGTGCAACTGTGCGGTAGTTTGAGCATTCTTTGGCATTGCCTTTCTTTGGGATTGGAATGAAAACTGACCTTTTCCAGTCCTGTGGCCACTGCTGAGTTTTCCAAATTTGCTGACATATTGAGTGCAGCACTTTCACAGCATCATCTTTCAGGATTTGGAATAGCTCAACTGGAATTCCATCATCTCCACTAGCTTTGTTCGTAGTGATGTTTTCTAAGGCCCACTTGACTTCACATTCCAGGATGTCTGGCTCTAGGTCAGTGATCACACCATCATGATTATCTTGGTCGTGAAGATCTTTTTTGTACAGTTCTGTGTATTCTTGCCATCTCTTCTTAATATCTTCTGCTTCTGTTAGGTCCATACCATTTCTGTCCTTTATTGAGCCCATCTTTGCATGAAATGTTCCTTTGGTATCTCTGATTTTCTTGAAGAGATCCCTAGTCTTTCCCATTCTGTTGTTTTTCTCTATTTCGTTGCATTGATCGCTGAATAAGGCTTTCTTATCTCTTCTTGCTATTCTTTGGAACTCTGCATTCAGATGTTTATATCTTTCCTTTTCTCCTTTGCTTTTCGCTTCTCTTCTTTTCACAGCTATTTGTAAGGCCTCCCCAGACAGCCACTTTGCTTTTTTGCATTTCTTTTCCATGGTAGGTACATCCTTTCTCACTACTGCCTTTCAACATCATACTAGATATCCTAAATAAGGAGAAGAGAAAAAGAAAAGGAAAAGAAAGATTAGGAAGTAAGAAACAGTGATTAGGAGGAAGGAAATAAAACTATCTCTGTTTGCAGATGACACAATCATCTATGTAAACAATCTGAAAGAACCAACAAAAGCACTCCTGCAATTAATAAATGATTATAGAAAGGTTGTAGGATACAAGGTTAATATACAGAAGTCAATTGTTTTCCTACACTGAATACATTAAGTATTCAGTATAAATCTAACAAAATATGTATAAGAACTATACGAGGAAAATTGCAAAACTCTGATGAAAGATACCAAAGAAGAACGAAATAAATGGAGAAATATCCATGTTCGTGAATAGGAAAACTTATTATTGTCAAGATATCAGTTCTTGCTATTTTGATCTATAGATTCAAAGCAATCCGAACCAAAATCCCATCAAGTTATTTTGTGGATATGCGTGTGTGTGTGTGTGTGTGTGTGTGTATGTGTGTGTGTGTGTGTGCTGTGCTATGCTCAGTTGTGTTAGACTCTTTGGGACCACATGGACTATAGCCTGCCAGGCTCCTCTGTCTATGGAATTTTCCAGGCAAGAATAGTGGATTGGGTTGCCATTTCCTCCTCCAGGAGATCTTCCCGACCCAGGGATTGAACCCATGTCTCTTTCGTCTCCTGCGTTGGCAGGCAGATCTTTACCACTGCACCACCTGTGTCAACAAACTATTCTAAAGTTTATATGGAGAGACAAAAGACCCAGAATAACCAATACAATATTGAAGGAGAAGAATAAAGTTCAAGGACAGATAGTACTCCAGTTCAAGATGTGTATAAAGTTACAGTAATCAAGACACTGTGGTATGATTGAAAGAATAGACAAATAGATCAATGGAATATAATAGAGACCAGAAATAGATCCACATATATATAATCAACTGATTTTAGACAAAGGAGCAAGGCAATACAAAATGGCAAAGATTGTCTTTTCAACAAATAGTGTGTGGAATTCCCTGGTGGTCCAGTGGTGGTTAGGCTGGGTGCTTTCATTGCTGTGGGCAGGGGTTCAATCCCTAATCCGGGGACTAAGATCCCACAAGCCACATGGCAAAGCCTCTCCTGCAAAAAAATGGCGCTGAAACAACTGGACATCAACATGCAAAAACTTCAAAAATCAATCTAGACATGGATCTTATATCCTTTACAAAAAAACTAACCCCAAATGGATCACAGACCTAAATCTAAATCACAAAACCATAAACTATACATCTTCTATGTGTAGAAGATAACACAGGAAAAAACCTAGGTGACCCTGAGTATACTGGTGGCTTTTTAGGTATTATACGACACCACGGGCATGAAAAGACATCATTAATAAACTGGAATTTATTAGAATAAAAAACTTCTGGGAAATACAAGGTCAGAATGAGAAGACAAACCACAAACTGGGAGTAAATACTTGCAAAAGACACATCTGATAAAGAACTGTTAGCCAAAATATATAAAGAACTCTTAAAACCCAACAATGAGAAAACAAACAGGGACTTCCCTGGCAGTTCAATCCCTGGACAGGGAACTAAGGTCCCGCATGCTGTGTGGTACGGTCAAAAAAGAAAATGAAAGGAAAACAACCTGATTTTAAAAATGGGCAAAAGATCTGAACAGATATCTCACCAAAAAAAAGATATTCAGAGGGCAACTAGGCATATTAGAAGATACCCAATATCATGTCATTAAGGAGTTTCAAATTAAAACAATGAGACTAAAACAAAGAACACACTTATTAAAACGATCAAAATCCAAAAATACTGACAACATTATTTGGCAATATCTAATAATGTCCAGTATATTTATACCCTATGATAAAGGAAATCTACTCCTAGAAATCTACAGGAAAAATGAATTCATATATCTACCAAAAGATATGCACAAGAAGGTTTGAAACTTTTACTCATGGTAGTCAAAGACTGGAAATAACCTGTATGCCCATGAAAATTAGAAAGTATAAGTTGTGGTATACTTATACAATGGAAGAGTCTGCCTGCAATGTGGGAGACCCGGGTTCGATCCCTGGGTCGGGAAGATCCCCTGGAGAAGGAAATGGCAATCCACTCTAGTACTCTTGCCTGGAAAATCCCATGGACGGAGGAGCCTGATAGGCTACTGTCAATGGGGTTGAAAAGAGTCGGACACGACTGAGCAACTTCAATTTCACTTTCACTTTCTTATATGATGGAATGGGCTTCCCAGGTGGCGCTAGGGGTAAAGAATCCATCTGCAAATGCAGGTGACATAAGAGACAAGGGTCGGTGGGGAAGATCCCCTGGAGGAAGGCATAGCAACCCACTCCAGTATTCTTGCCTGGAGTATCCCATGGACAAAGGAGCTTGGTGGACCACAGCCCACGGGGTCACAAAGAATCAGACACCACAGAAGTGACACAGCACGCACATTTGCATACAATCCAATTTTCTGTTGACGGAGGGGCATGTGTTCCCTCCCTGTTGTTTGACCTGAGGCTAAACTACGGCGGAGGTAATGAAGATAATGGCAACCTCCTTCAAAAGGTCCCACGCACGACGCACTGCCGCATTCAGTGCCTCCAACCTTATAGCAGGCCACCACTGCACTCCTCTGCTGGAGACTCCTGGACACTCACGGGCAAATCTGGGTCAGCCTCTTGCAGGGTCACTGCTCCTTTCTCCTGAGTTCTGGAGCGCACAAGGTTCTGTTTGTGCCCTACCAAGGGTCTTGTTTCCTCAGTCCTGTCTTAAGCTCTGGCAGCTCTATGGTGGGGTTAATGGTGACCTCCCTCAAGAGGGCTTATGCCATACCCAGGTCTGCTGCACCCAGAGCCCCTGCCCTTGCGGCAGGCCACTGCTGACCAATACCTTCACAGGAGACACTCAAACACAGTTCTGGCTCAGTCTCTGTGGGGTCTCCGGGCCCTGGTGCGCAGAAGGTTTGTTTGAGCCCTCCGAGCATCTCTGGCCAGTAAGGGGTTTGATTCCAAATGTGATTTCACCCCTCCTGCCATCTTGCTGGGGCTTCTCCTTTGCCCTTGGATGTGGGGTATCTTTTTTTGGTGGGATCCGACATTCTCCAGTCGACGGTTGTTCAGCAGCGAGTTGTAGTTTTGGAATTCTCGCAAGAGAAGACAAGCACACGTCCTCCTACTCCTCCATCTTATGCCACAGATGCACCTCATTATCAGAAGTCGCCTTCTCCTCGCTCATCTTTCCCTCACTATGATCGGATCTGGAGACGGAGGAACAACAACAGGCAGAGGAACAGCAGTAGCACTGAGGGGCAGGAGACAGCAGCAGGGGGAGGGGGTCACGGGGGCAGCAGCTCAGGGGCCTCACCATGGTGGATGCCTCACCCAGAATGGTGCCCCCCACAGCCGGAAACCCTGCTGAAACAAAATTCTCCAAGCCATCATTCAACAGTATGTGAATCGTGAACTTCCAGATGTTCAAGCTGGATTTAGAAAAGGCAGAGGAACCAGAGATCAAATTGCCAACATCCATCGGATCATCGAAAAAGCAAGAGAGTTCCAAAAAAAACCTCTACTTCTGCTTTGTTGACTACGCCAAAGCCTTTGACTATGTGGATCACAACAAACCGTGGAAAATTCTGAAAGAGATGGGAATACCAGACCGCCTGATCTGCCTCCTGAGAAATCTGTATGCAGGTCAGGAAGCAACAGTTAGAACTGGACATGGAACAACATGTCCAGTTGCAAATCAGGAAAGGAGTACGTCAAGGCTGTATATTGTCACCTTGCTTATTTAACTTATATGCAGAGTACATCATGCGAAATGCCGGATTGGATGAAGCACAAGCTGGAATCAAGACTGCCGGGAGAAATATCAATAACCTCAGATATGCAGATGACACCACCCTTATGGCAGAAAGTGAAGAACTAAAAAGCCTCTTGATGAAAGTGAAAGAGGAGAGTGAAAAAGTTGGCTTAAAGCTCAACATTCAGAAAACTAAGATCATGGCATCCGGTCCCATCACTTTATTGCAAATAAATGGGGAGACAATGGAAACAATGACAGACTTTATTTTTTTGGGCTCCAAAATCACTGCAGATGGTGAGTGCAGCCATGAAATTAAAAGATGCTTGCTCCTTGGAAGAAATGACCAACCTAGACAACATGTTAAAAAGCAGAGACATTACTTTGCCAACAAAGGTCCATCTAGTCAAATCTATGGTTTTTCCAGTAGTCATGTACAGATGTGAGAGCTGGATTGTAAAGAATGCTGAGTGCTGAAGAATTGATGCTTTTAAACTGTGGTGTTGGAGCAGACTCTTGAGAATCCACTGGACTGCGAGGAGACCCAACCTAAAGGAAATCAGTCCTGAATATTCACTGGAAGGACTGATGCTGAAGCTGAAACTCCAATCCTTTGGCCACCTAATGCAAAGAACTGACTCATTGGTAAAGACCCTGATGCTGGGAAAGATTGAAGTCGGGAGGAGAAGGGGACGACAAAGGATGAGATAGTTGGATGGCATCACCAACTTGATGGACATGAGTTTGAGTAAGCTCTGGGAGTTGGTGATGGACAGGGAAGCCTGGCGCACTGCAGTCCATGGGGTTGCAAAGAGTGGGACATGACTGCGCGACTGAACTGACTGATGTCTACAATGGAATACTACTGTATGGCAATGAAAAGGCATGAACCACTACTACGTGAAAGATCATAAATTAATCTCAGACACAATGGTGAGTGAAAGAGGCCAGATGTAAATATATATATACCGAATGATTCCATGTATATGAACTCCAAAAACAGACTAAACATATGGTAATAGCTCAGAATACTAGTGACATTTGGAGGGGAATACTGGCTTTGAGTGAGCTTGCTCAATGCTAGAAATATTCAATATCTTGATCTAGGTGGTAGTTACATTATATATATGTGTGCATGTATGTATATATATGTGTGTGTGTGTATATACACATGTTACATGTATACTGTGTAAAAACGCATCGTTGTATTCTTTAAGATGTGTGCAGTTTACTATCCGAAAGTTATACCTCAATTAAAAAAGAAAAAAATAAAAGAGGGACAGTAGCTTCCTCACACTCAAATAAGAAGCAGCAGCTTTATGTCACTATCTTAAAAAAAAAAAAAAAAGAAAACAGAACATTTCCAAATTCACATTATGATACATAACTTTGAAAACAATATGTTCATCTGTATACCATCTAAAATTACTCCATGTACACTAGGAATTGAAGTGTCACACTTTGGTTAATGCATTCCAGGCACAGCAGGGATTTTATATGAACTAGTGCTGGGATACTGGCAACCCAGGGAAAGCCTGGGGCCAAGTGGAGAATGTGTAGCTAGGATTATGCCTTGTCACCAGCCTGGCTGGGGTTGTGGAATGCTGAGGCTCTGCTTGGAGGCACAGGGCAGAAAACTGGGAGCAAGGGGGGAATGAATTGGGAGAGGGGGCATAGGTAGGTTCCCTTATGCTCTGGGCCCATAGTCCATATCTCTTGGGCCCATAGCCCAAGTCTAGACTCCTGACCTCACCAGAGAGACAGTAGATGTAAAACAAGCCAGTCAGTTTCCAAGTGGGAAGAGTGCCAGCCATGATTTTTGCTGCCCAAGGAACAAAAAATCAATAATAATCATTCTCATGATTCATGTTCACCCTGTTTTATTCCAAAGCACTTTACCGAAAGGCTCCTTGGCCCAGCCAAGAAGTTCAGGGCCAGGAGCCAGGACACCTGGACACTAGATCTGTGTGTGGAAGACTTGGAACTTTCTTGGGGTCTAAGTTTCTCCCATTGTAAATGTTGCAAGTGACATTGTGGAGTATTTTACAGTTTTACATACATCTTACTCAACCCTTCAACCCCTGGTGAGAAAAGCAGAGAACATAGGACTGCTACTCTAATTTTTTTTTTTGAAAACCAAATTTTTATTGTCTACAAATATATATATATATAAATTCCCCCCAAAGATGCTATTCTCTCATTTCCCCATCTCTTCTTCAACACCCCTAATATAAAGGACATTATTACACTTCATTAAAACTTCACCCAAATGTCCAGACAATGCTCCATCTATGTATTCTTCTGTGTTTGCAAGCTGCATGTTCATATAGCCATCTACAGACACAAGGTAGCCTTTGTACTCCATTCCCCATTTAAGCTTCACCATTACTGGCTTTCCTGTTGATCTGTTGAGGAAAGGTTTGGGGTTGAGGGGCAAACTCATCGTTACTACTGCTGCAATAGTGGGGAAATGCTGCAGGATACTCGCCGATGCAACTGTCCTGCGACCTTCGAGACTGAAGTAACCACACAGCTGCTATTCTAATTTTATAGACAAGAAAACTGGGATCAGATGAAGTTAAGAGATTTAATCAAACTCACACTGTTAAGGTGGGAAAGCCCAGAGGCTGGAAACCTGGGGCTTCTGACTCCAAACCCTTTGCTGTTTCAAAGTCAAAACAAGAAAGTCATTCCCTGCAGGTTCTAAGTTGGAGAAGGAAACGACAACCCACTCCAGTATTCTTGCCTGGAGAATCCCAGGGTCGGAGGAGCCTGGTGGGCTGGCGTCTATGGGGTCACGCAGAGTCGGACACGACTGAAACGACTTAGCAGCAGCAGCAGGTTCTAAGTACAGTGTGACATGGCTTGGTCCTTCATAAAATGCCCTCTGTAGGTTCCAAGGGCAGAACTGAGTTTGTGGGGAGGGGGAGAGGGGAGTCAAAAATAATACCAAATGATGAATCAAAAGTAAAGAGAGAGCCTGCGACGAGGGGCCCTGAAGCTTAAGCTTCATTACCATCAAGGTAAATCGGCCCCTCCTACCCACTAAAAAATCCGGACACAGCAGATCTCGACAAGATTTTCCTCCCGGTTTGTGAAACGTGGCAGATGTGGGCTGTGGAAGTCCTGGGAAAGGACTCTCAGTTCTCCCAGGAGACAAGAGAAATTACAGCAGCAGCGAGGCCGTGGTGTGAGGATGGAGAAGGCTGTGTGACAGGGGAAGAGTCCAAAGGGGCCGGCGGCCCAGCTGGCAGTGCCGCTGTGGTAGGCTGGCATCCCTGGAGCCGGGGGCGATGGCGCCGTCCCGGAGCGATGGCCCAAACCGTAGGCTCGCCTGATGGAAGCAGGCGTTCTTCAGACCGTCTTCTGGCTTCCTGCGTCCAGATAAACCTTTCTCGGTGGAGGAGAGGAAGAGACAGACAACCGCAGCCGACGGCAGTGGGAGGGTAGATGGTGGTCGCGCCTAGGCCTTTCGATCTCCGGCCCGCAGGATGGTGGAGAGCGGAGGCCTACGGGAAGGCTGCCCCGCTGCGGCTCTCGCGGCGAGGCCGGGGTGCCAGGCTCCCCTCGCGGCTCCCCGCCGCCGCCCGGGGGAGGAGGGGCGGGGGGGCAGCGCCCGCGGCCTGCTTTCCCAGGGCTGGCCAAGCCTTTTTGACAAGCTGATAGCGTGCCGGGGATTGGCTGGTCCGGGCGTGACGCCGGTTAACAACAAAGGTGGAGTTGGAAGAAATTAGATTAAAGGAGGGGGGGGGGGTGAAATTAAAGGGGGAGCAGGCTGGGGACTGGAGGCAGAGACCGAAGGGGAGATGCGCGAAGCGCGGTCTCACGGCTCCGCTTCGCCCCGGAATCCCCTTCGCCTAAACCCACCGGGATTTTTGCTCTCAACCGACTCCCGCGGCCCAGCTACCGAAGCGGGGGTGGGACGGATGGTTGCTGCTTCTTGAAAAATGCCCCCAACTCTCACCCTGACACCCCCTTGCTATGGCCCAGGGGGAGAACTCTTTGCTCGGACTCCTCGGATCCTAAACTCGGAGGAGGTGAGGGGCATTGAGAATAGCGAGAGGTTCGCTCTAAACCCGGAAGGCCCTCGCGGGGCACCGAGAACGGACAAGGCGGGGCACTCCCCCGGTTTTCCAATGTGTTGCAAACCTAAGAGCTTTTCTTGCTTGCTTTTTTTTTTTTTGGTAACACCCTTCCCCCCTTTTCTCTCCCCTCCACCCTGCTTTGGCTCCAGGGTTGCAAAAGCAAAGAGCAATAAAAAAAAAAAAAAGAAAGAAAGAAACCCGCGCATACACTCAGACACACACCAGTGGCGACAGGGGGAGAGTTGGAAAGACGTAGGAGAGAAGCAGGAGGCAGCGGGGAGGGAGCAATGGGAGCGGGAAGCCGGCAGGTTCCCTCGCAAATCCCCCTCCGGCCCCACGTCGCCTCGCCGGCCCCGGCAGGGGAGCGAGGAGCCGGGCGAGCAGATGGAGGAGTGGAGCTCGCTCTAGGCAGCAGGCTTGGCCGGAGAATGGAGGAGCCGCCAAGCGATCGGCTGATTGGAAGAGAAACGCAGAGCGATGGAGGCGGGGGTAGGAGGACGATTTCTCTGCGGGGACTGGCGGCGGCGTATACGCCCGGGTCGGGCGCTGCAGAGCTTGGCTAGCTTTCAACCCGCGCTCGCCGGCTCCAGCCCCGCGCGCCCCCACCCCCAGCCCTCCCGGCGGCTCCGCAGGTGAGTGCGAGCTGGGGGCAAAAAGACTCGAAAGTCTCAACACGCCCGCCCTGCCAAAGGGAGGGAAAAAAAAAAAAGAAAAGCATTTTTCCTTTTCTTTTTTTTTATTTTCGTGCAGCCCCCAAGCGCGGTGGGAGGGAAGGGGTGAGGCTGAGTCGCCCGGAGGAGGCGGAGGGGCCAGGCGAGGCCGGGGTGGCCCGGGAGGCGGCGGCGCCGAGGCGGCTCTGACGGGCGAGCGCTCGGAGCGGCGCTGCGCTGCGCCGAGGCGGGCGGGCGGGCGGGCGGAGCGGGGCGGGCGGAGCGCGGCGCGTGGGGCTCGCCATTAGCCGTCGCTCCGCTTCGCCATCTCGGGCTTTGTCTGGCGGCTTGCTGCCCCGGCGTCGGCTGCGGCGGAGCTGCGGCTCAGCTCTTCGGCCCGCCGCACCCCTAAGGTGCCCTTGGCCCGTGCTCCCATTCACACGCTCGGTAAGTGAGCCCCGGCGCCGCGGATTTCGGGGGAGAGGGGTTGCTGCGAGTGGCGGCGGCGCCGATCTCCATGCGCCCGGGCAGGCCTGGGGAGCCATGCCGGGCTGGATTGAACCAGCTCCCACAGAGACTCCTCCGCCGACCCGTCGCTTTCTCGCCGTTTGCGGGATTTAAAGAGCAAAGATTTTTTTTTTTTTTTCTGTTTTAATTTGCAAAGAGGACATTTTTAGGATTTTTTTTTTTTTTTTTTTTTTTTTAAGTTTCGTGTGTGTGCTGCTTAGCAGCGAGGCAGGCTCCGAAGCCTGGCACGGCGATTGGCTTGCGTGCGCCCCAAGCCTGTGGCTACGCTCCGGGGATAAGGGTGGGCGCGAAACGCCCGCTCCAGGAGGCGGGCGAGTGAGCGGGTGAGGGCTGGAGTGGAAGCCCGAATCTGAGCTGGGGGAGAGAGCTCTGGAGCCGGGCTGCAGACACCCCCGGAGCCTCTCCAGCTGCCGGGGGGCCCTCCGGGCACCCTCTCTGCGGTCGCGACTCGCGCCCTCCCTCCCGCGCCGGCCGAGCCTGCTAGTTCCCCCGCGGGTCTGGCGAGGTCGCTCTCGGCGCCCGCCCGCCTCGGCTCCGAGCCCCGCCGCCATCCGGGCGGCTGCGTGTCTCCCTGCCCCGACCCCCCCCCGCCCCCGGCGGCAGCAGCAGCCGCCGCCGCCGCCACCACCACCACCAGCACTACCCCCCTCCCCTCCTTCCTTCCCTCCGCCTCGGCCGCCCGGGTCCCCCCAGCTCCCGCCCCTCCTCCCAGCTGCCCCCCGCGGAGCCCGCCCGGGCAGGCTGTGGGAGGGAGCGGAGCCGGCGAGGCGGGCGGGCTGGCGCTCGCTCCCCGGGGGTCGGTGTGCGCTCTACGGGGAAGGACGCGCTCGCTGCCCCGCTTCTCCCGCCCCCCCCTCCCGCTCCTCCTCCTCCCTTCTCCCTCCTCCTCCCCGCTCCGGCGGCGGAGGCTGCGGCGGCGGGGGGTGTGCGAGCTGAGGCCGGGGCCGGCGGGCGGGCGGCGGGCGGGCTGCCTGCAGGCGGAGGGCGCTGTGCTTTGTGCTTTTCGCCGCGAGGAGCAGCAGGCAGCAGCCACAGCCGCAGCCGCCGCCGCCACAGCAGCAGCCGCCGCCCCAGCGCCGCCGCCGCCGCGCCCGGAGGAGGAGCCGCTGCCGCCGCGGGAGGGAGCTGCGGCTGTGCCCGGCCGAGCGGGGGAGGGCGCCGCCGCTCAGAGCCGGGGAGGGAGCCGCCGGAGCGGGAAGCCCGGAGGCCGCGCTGCGCCGGGTAACCGAGGCGGCTGAGGACGCGCGCCGGGTCGGGGCCGGGGCCAGGCGGCGGGGAGCGAGCCGTGGGTACGGTGGGCGCCCGGAGGAGACCCGGGGCGACTTCCAGGCAGAGAACTGGGCGAGAGAGGACCAGGGCAAATGGAGAGGACGCCGAGAGCCGGGGGAGGGGAGGGCAGGAAGCGAGGCCCAAGCCGAGCCCCGGCCGCGGGCGGAGGAGCCCGCGCTTCTCCGAGCCGGCAGGCGCAGTTCTCGCCGGCCGCCGGAGGGGGCGGCGGGGCCGGTGAGCGCTGCTCTCCCGCCTCCCGGCCGCCGTCCTCCCGCCCTCTCCTTGGCTCGGCTCCCCGGAGGCCCGGGCGGGGGCGCCGGCGGGGCTGGGCCGCAGGCTCGGGGGAGGAGGCGGCGGTTCCCGCCGTGGTCGCGCCTCTGCGCCGGGCTCCTCCGTGCGCGTCGAGGTGGCTGGGCGGTGGCGGCGCCTCTGGCCGGGGTGGGTGGCTCGGGGGCGGGGGGCAGGCCAGGCCGCTTCTCTCCGGCTGCTTGCCCGCCCAGGCGGGCGGGGACGGCGTCGGGAGCCTGAGGGGGAGGGCGTCGGGAATCCGGATCCGGTCCCCGGGGGCGGTGCGGCCGCTGCGCTCCGGGGCTGGCGGCGGCTGCGTTGCGTCCGGGTCCCCGCCGGGTTGCGGAGGCGGGGGGAACCGGCCGGGGGGAGCGGGAGGAGGAGACTGAGGCGCGTGCCCGCTTCCGCGACCGCGCGCGCCCTTTACCCGCCCTTCCTCCTCCCCCGCCCTCCAGCCTGGGGCCTCCCCGGGGCGGGGCGCGCAGAAGGGGAGGAGTTTTTTTTTTTTTTTTGGCCGGGGTGGGGGAAGGAGGGCGGAGGGCGGAGGGCCGGCGCTCGCTGCGCGCTGGAACGCGGAGCAGTGTCTCGCGTGGGCAGCGGAGGGCGCACGCCCAGGAGCGGGGCTGTAGAGGCTGTAGGGGCTGGGGGTGGGGTTAGGAGGTAGAGGAGTGCACTCTCACCCCCACCAACTCATCAAGTCTTCTGGAGTTTTGGCTGGGTCTCTCTGAGAGTGTGGGGTTATGTCCCCCTCCCCTTTTGGGGAGGGAGTGATAGACAGACCCCCACCTCTCAGCCCGCCTGAGAGGGGACTGGTGTCTCTTCTAAAGGGTGAGGTGGCTTTGACCCCGGCTTGCCTGGCTAGCACGACCGAGGAGGTGGCTGGACGGCTGGAGAATGAACGGAGAAGCCGACTGCCCCACAGACCTGGAAATGGCCGCCCCTAAAGGCCAAGGTAGGAGCCCCACCCTCAGCCCTCTTTAACTTAAACCCTCCATTCTCACGTAGGTATGCGAGGCCCACTCCCCTTCTAAAGGTTTTCTCTCATCGGGATTCTCTGAACTGAAATGGGAGGAAGGCTCTTGAGTGTCAAACACCCCTCACACTGGGTGTTTGGCTAAACACAAACTATTTGGCTTTGAACCTACAGACTGTATTTTTCACACTCCATTTCCCCCCCAGGTTAGAGAGGGAGGAGGAGGCCTTTTTAGGTCTTCCTTCAGGGGTTCCCAGTCACCCCGAGTGTGTCCTCAGCAGTGCCCTGGAATGGGAGGGGAGATGAGAGATATGGGAGCAAGGGGGAGATGAGAGGGATTGGGAAAGCTTTTCAGGGTTGTTTTTTTTAATTGCTATTAAGAGAGCATAGTTTTTGGTGAGGCAGGTTGGAGAGAAGGGTGTTTTGATGGCTGGAGACCTCAAACACACTTAATTATACTCTACCCCATCCAGTGGGGATCCAGTTGTAGGGTGGCAGGGTGGGTAGGATGAATCTGAGCATCTGGCAATGCCTGTGGGGCACTGAGAGGAGAGAGGATTATGGGTTCATGTGACCCTCCTGCAAAAACCCGGACCCAGGTGACCAGATGTGAATGCAAGTCAAGAGCCCTTTTGACTCCTAGCCATGGATAGCTATCATCCTAGCTCACCTTCCCCAGTAGTCCCCTCCAGAGAGCCCTCAATGGAGCTGCCTTTCAGTGACTGGAAATAGCTAGTCCAGACTCCTTTTTTTTTTTTTTTTTTTTTTGCTTCCATAGGGAATTGGGCTGAGAAGACAACTCAGAATTCTAGGAGGGGGGCCCTCTCTGGAGCAGAGCTCACCCTTTGCCCACCTGCCGGCTTTGCCTCATAGCTGCCTTGTATGGCTCTACCATTGTTTTACTTGCTCCAAAGTCTCCTTTGGTCCTTTCTGAGAGAGAGGGTAGGGCGGTGGAACACTCACATCTCTAATGTTAGTCTCCAGCTATGCTGGAGCAAAACATTGGCGTGGGTTCTCCTTACAGCCCACACCCCTGCCTCAGTCTGCACATTTAGGGTAGCCAAGTAGAACTGGGACTGAATTTAGCTTCACGTTTAGGTGTGTGGCCTCCTTGTTTCCCTTTCTTCTGCAGTGAGCTAGCTGTTCTCTAACAAGGTCCCAGATTACTGGCTTCCTTCCCCTCCCCCCTTCCCTATGATAAATTGTAACCCATGGCAGGCTGGCACGTTAGAAATGATAATAGCTTTGCAGTAAGCCAAACTTGGGTCCAAGTCTGTTTTTCTGGGCGTGATGTTGTCTGGACTGGAGTCCCTGCTCTAATCTGTATGGCCACAGCTTTTCCTTAGGGCTAGGCCATGTGTTGTCTGTGTCTTCAGAGGGGAGATAACCATCTGAAGGGTCGGAGATGCTCTGGGAAGGAAGGGTTGAGTGCTTAAGGACTGTGGCATGGTTGGGGGCTGGCATGAACCAGGCATAATGGCCTTTCTTACCCTTCCCCAGACCGCTGGTCCCAGGAAGACATGTTGACTTTGTTGGAATGCATGAAGAACAACATTCCATCCAATGACAGCTCCAAGTTCAAAACCACCGAGTCACATATGGACTGGGAAAAAGTAGCATTTAAAGACTTTTCTGGAGACATGTGCAAGCTGAAATGGGTGGAGATTTCTAACGAGGTAATGGATTCCCCCTCCCTCCCCAACACATTCGAACACACATCTTCACCTACCCTTACTTCAGCCTTCTTGGTTGGGGCGATGAAACAGAAGTCTATAAACAGGAAGGAAAGAGACCAGGCGAGGTCCTTGTGTGGTCGCCCTTGTGCATCTCGGGAGTTGGCACGGTTGACAGCACTGGCCAAGACTTCTCAGTTCTACTTTCTAAGCTATGTGGCCTTGAATACTTACCGTCTTAGAGCATCTGTCACCTGAGCTGTTCTGGGGATTGAATGAGGTGCTGACATGGACCACCATTTCGAGGTCAGGTGGTCGCCTTGTTGCTCTCCTACGATGTGTACCGACTGCCCGGACCTCTGCAGTAAACATGGGCCAGTGCCTGGGTATCAGCGCAGCCTGAGCTGTGTCGCTCTCGACCCCAGCCCTTCTCCTTTGATATCTTCAGTCTAGTGGAAAGTAGAGAAGGCCTGTTGGAAAACGAGGGTATGCTCCTGGGTGGCATTCCCCTCTTCGGCGCTTCCCCTTACCTTCACCTCCTTTCTTCCTCCAGGTGAGAAAGTTCCGTACATTGACAGAATTGATCCTCGATGCTCAGGAACATGTTAAAAATCCTTACAAAGGCAAAAAACTCAAGGTGAGTTTCCAGGTGGAGGAACACGAGAGTTCAGAGAAGCAAGGCTCAAAGAACAGTGTCTCACCTAGACCATGTCCTTGTCGCTCCTTCCAGAAACACCCGGACTTCCCAAAGAAGCCCCTGACCCCTTACTTTCGCTTCTTCATGGAGAAGCGGGCCAAGTATGCTAAACTCCACCCGGAGATGAGTAACCTGGACCTGACCAAGATTCTGTCCAAGAAATACAAGGAACTGCCGGAGAAGAAGAAGGTGGGGGGCGGGGGGCTAAGGTGCAGAGGGAAGAGGTGGGGAGAAGCTGGTATGGTGTAGGTTATCTGGCCGGAGGGGGAGGGGGGCAGCAAGGGTTTAGACTGAGGGACCTGGCGTCAGGGGCATGGGTGGGTCAGCAGAGTGGAGGAGGGCCTTGGGGAGCTCACCTGATCATCGCCTCCCGGGCCCATATACCCTCAGCTGTCGGTACTGCTACAGATGTAACCGTGACCAAGGCAGACACCCGAAACACACATGTCCTCTTTCACACACACGTCCTCACTGTTAGGCCCGCACAGCTGTTCACTTCTGTTTCCCCACATGGTCTCACTTGATGCTCATAGAGGTAACTCCGGGAGACTGAGTGGTCCAGATTTTGTGTTCAGAGGAATTGGGGTGCAGGAGGGCGTCGTGTCCCAGGACCATGGTTTAGTGCACGGGCTCCCTGCCTAGCCCTCTTCTCTAGGCAGGTAACGGGCGCGTCCCCAGGTTACATGGACTTCCTCCCCCTTACACACATTGTCCTTTGTGGCCCCGTGCTGTCCCAGATCGTCAAGCCCATTAACCTTGGGCAGAGGCTGCCCCAGCCTCCCAGGCAGGGGTGGACATGGTCAATACAGTGAGGTCGTGTGGTCCTTGGGAGAAACAGGCAGCATAGCATCGGAGGAGCCTGCAGGTAGGACAAGAGTGAGAGGCGGTGGGCAGAGAGAGACGCACAGAAGAGATACTGCGTGGTGAGATGGAGCCAGGGAGAGATGCTAGCGAGGGGCAGCAGAAGAGACAAGAAGGCACACTTGCTGGAGAAGAGACAGTTGTAGGCAGCTGGCTCTCGGGAGGGCACTAGCCCTGGGAGCAGCTCTTGTCCCAAGTTGCACACCTTGGCTTCAGGCTCACATGGCCTGGTACTGTACCCAAAAAAGGAGCTCGCTTGTCTGAGTCGATCCAGCTGTCTTCAGCTGCTGCCTGAACCAAGCTGGAGGATGAACCGCTGGAGCTATTCTTGACCCCTCCAATGGGGCCATTGCAGAGTTGACTGTATACACAATGCCCAGACATTCCCACGGGGTGAGAGGGAGAGGCAGAGGGTCTCAGGACCAGGGCGGGACAGAGGAAACTCCGAGGTACACTGGACAGGGTGCCAGCCTAGGGGACACAGTGAGCCTGTTCCCCTGACTGCCACTGCATCACCGTGTGTGTGCCCTTTGGTAAGTCATTTCCATCCTCTGGGCCTGGTCTTGATCTGAGGCGTGGAGGGTGAGCCTGATCTGGGTGGTGCCTTCTGGCTCTGAAAGCTGCTGTTTCTGTGAGAGGAGAGCTGAGACTGGGGCAAAGGAGGCAGGGCTCTGCTCTCGGTTTTTTTGTGGAAACCTCAGAGGGAAGCAGAACTGCCTCGCTTCTTGCACCTGATGAGAGGCAGAGGTTGGGCTCAAGCAGCATGTGTCCCTGGCCGCCTCCAGCACTATTCTGGTTGTGAATCTGGGAAGACGAGGGAGAAAGGAAAGGGGGACGTTGAAGTGGGGCCAGGAGGGGAGGTAGACGAGGAAGGGAAAGAGACAGGTTGGAAAAGAAGTCCAAGAGGGAGGGAGGCAGGAGGGATGCAGGTATGGAGATGGGATGGTGGGAACAGAGGACCAGGGTGAGAGAAGGAAGGGAAGCCAGGCCGTAGAGGAGTAGGACTGGGCTGGGTGAGGGAGGGCGCAGGGAGCCAAGAACCTGGAAGAAGGGATTGGAGGCAGGGAAAGTGGTCATGACTGAGGGTTGTGGTGGGGATGGTGTCAGGATTGCCAAGGACAACCAGGGACCCAAAGGTAGTGGGTTGGGGCGGTCGGGGGGAGGAATCCAGATTCAGGAGACAAGAATTCACTCTGGGCTGCAGTCAGTTAAGTCTCTCCTCAGGGCCTTAGAAGTGGGACTCAGCCTGCCCCCGGCCCTGTGGGCCACCTGAGATGGCACACTAGTATTAGCTGCCACAGACAGAGGAGGAGCGAGCGACAGGCAAGGCCTACGCCCTCCCCTGACTCCCTCCCTGGGGGTTTCCTTGGTGTTGGGGAAAGGCAGAGGGGGACTATCTCGGGGAATCCCAGGGCTGTCACTGCTTAGTGAATGACTGGGTAATGCCAGGTGGCCAGCCCCCTCTACCCCTGTCTCGGGACTCTCCCTTTCTTAAAGGGAGGGGATGGGATGTGTCCTGGGAGACCCCTGTAGCTCCTAGTGTCTGGGCTACAGAGTCCCCCCTCAACCCACTGGAAGGTAGGCCATCATCTTCCCTCCCCCCACCCCCGCCACTCATGACATTCTCCATACACATCACTGACAGGGAGGCAAAATAGCTAGAAAGGAGGACTTGGTAGGGTTTGTGGCTCAGCTCTTGGGTCATGGATGACCCCATCGCCTCCTCCCCCCAGATGAAATATATTCAGGACTTCCAGAGGGAGAAACAGGAGTTCGAGCGAAACCTCGCCCGATTCAGGTAAGGCAGTGGAGCCCAGAGGAGGCCACAGGGTGCTGGGTGTGGCAGGAGAGGGGATCAGAGCCTGGTGCTCACCACCCCTGAGGCATGGAAGATGGATGGGTCACCTGTTGACGCTCAGGGGCAGAGACTGGCAGCTAACCACTGGTCCACTAGGCCCCAGCTGATGGGCTGAGGAGCCTTAGCGAGTGGGGCAGCTAGCCGGGGTCTTCCCTGGCAGGACCCCCTCTCCCACCACTGACTGTCGCTCCCCGCGCCCTGGCTAGGGAGGATCACCCAGACCTAATCCAGAATGCCAAGAAGTCGGACATCCCCGAGAAGCCCAAAACCCCCCAGCAGCTGTGGTACACCCATGAGAAGAAGGTGTATCTCAAAGTGCGGCCAGATGTGAGTGTCCGGCCAAGGGGTGGTGGGGAGGGCGCACGGTGGTGGCAAGGGGGGAGCCGCGCCAGGTCGGCCGGGCACGGTGCAGGGGAGCAGGAGAGGAGGCCCCTCCCCAGGGGTGGGCTGCATGGACAGGGCCTGGGCCAGCTGGCGTGTGCGTGCGTGCGTGTGCGTGTGTGAGCCTGTCCCCTTGCACCCAGGCGGGACCCTCCGCCTCTCTGCCTTCCCCTCCTGGCCTGTGGGGGACACTCTTGTGACCTCCTGTGGCCTGAGGGGGCGGGGGCCTCTGTGTCCCCCTCCCCTTCCCCTCCCCCCTCCCCCTGGCTGGCTGTGTGTGTCTGACGGCTTTTGGTTTGCAGGCCACTACGAAGGAGGTGAAGGACTCCCTGGGGAAGCAGTGGTCTCAGCTCTCGGACAAAAAGAGGCTGAAATGGATTCATAAGGCCCTGGAGCAGCGGAAGGAGTACGAGGTTAGGCTTCCGCTGCGCTCCTCCCCATCCGGCTCTTCACGAGCCTCTGCCCTCTGACTCTGCGGCCTCCGCACTCTGCGGGAGGCAGTCACTGCCCGTCCCGTCACTGAGGGAGGGGCCTTCTGGGCCCCTCACCTCTGCCCCTACCTTCCCCGCCCCCCCCGCCCCCCCCAACATGAGATCTCAGGCTAGGGCAGGGCAGGGCACCACGTCTCGTGTGACACAGCAGATGCACGGCCACCCCCCAGCTTGGCTCCCTGCCTCCCTTCCCCAGCGGCTCTCCCCCACCCCCCCGGCCCCGGCTAACCCCACACCCCGTTGCCCTCCATCCCCTCCAACCTCACTCTGCAGGAGATTATGCGTGACTACATCCAGAAGCACCCCGAGCTCAACATCAGTGAGGAGGGCATCACCAAGTCCACTCTTACCAAGGCCGAACGCCAGCTCAAGGACAAGTTTGATGGGCGACCCACCAAGCCACCTCCGTGAGCGCTGCCCTGCCCTGGGGTTGGGGGATGGGGGGTGAGCCGGCAGGCAGCTAGGGAGCCGGGCTGATGAAGGACCTCAGCCCAGGCTCTGGAAGTAAGGAGGCCGCTGCCCTGGGCCTCCCTGGTCACTCACAGGCATGCTCTTCCCTTGCTGCCGGTTGTGACAGGAACAGCTACTCGCTGTACTGTGCAGAGCTGATGGCCAACATGAAGGACGTGCCCAGCACAGAGCGCATGGTGCTATGTAGCCAGCAGTGGAAGCTGCTCTCCCAGAAGGAGAAGGATGCCTACCACAAGAAGTGCGACCAGGTACGCCGGCGGGAGCCAGCCCTGGAGTGGCGGGACTCCCGGAGAACCTTGGGGTTTTGAAGCCTGAAGTCTGATCCTGGGCCCTTGCTTTACACGCGGTGTTGTGCTTGGTTTAGTGTCTGTGCTGATTAAGGCAGGGTCTCGGGCCTCATGCCTACCAGCTATGGAGGGAGACTGGGCCCTGGCCAGGCTCTGGACGGTTTGCTGAGAGGCTACTGTTGGTCCCTGGAGTATAGGAGGTCTCCCCGAGGCTGCCCCCGATTGACCTTGACTCTCCTTCCTTTCCCAGAAAAAGAAGGATTATGAAGTGGACCTGCTCCGTTTTCTAGAGGTGAGTGTTCCTTCGGGGAGGGCAGTGGGCAGAGAGAGGCCAGGGAGTGGTTGGTGAGCAAGGCCCCTAGGACAACACAGACACGGCCTGGGGACTACACATTCAGCCCCATGCTGCCCACTTTTTCCCTGTCCAGAGCCTGCCTGAAGAGGAGCAGCAGCGGGTCCTGGGGGAAGAGAAGATGTTGAACATCAACAAGAAGCAAGCCACCAGCCCAGCCTCTAAGAAGCCCTCCCAGGAAGCGGGCAAGGTGGGCAGGGGGCATGACCAAGCAGCTAGGTGGGGTGGAAGGGAAGAGGCGAGGCTCCCCGTGAGCACCCCGTGGACGCCGACCCTCTTTGCACATCTACAAGGGCGGCTCGGAGAAGCCCAAGAGGCCCGTGTCAGCCATGTTCATCTTCTCGGAAGAGAAGCGGCGGCAGCTGCAGGAGGAGCGGCCCGAGCTCTCAGAGAGCGAGCTGACCCGCCTGCTGGCCCGCATGTGGAATGACCTGTCGGAGAAGAAAAAGGTCAGGCTTGCCAGACCAGAAGGGGCTGCCAGGCAGAGCCTGGGCCGCTTCTCCCCCGGGGGCTAGCTGCACTTCCTCACCCTGCCCCGGGTCTGTGTGTGAGGTGTGAGCCACACAGCGGCCTGAGCGCAGATTGTGGGGCTGGGAACCTAGCGAGCCGGAAGGCGGGAAGCTGTCAGCTGTGGGCTGTGGGCTCCCTGGGGAGCAGGGCCGCGGGGCGGCTTGAGCCCCTGGCTGGAGACATCTGCACCAGCCCACGCCTCCGCTTGCCCCACCCCACCCTACCCTTGCCGTTAGTGGTGGCGGGGAGAACCTTCCATTGCAGGACGGGCCGTGCGCGCCCCCTGGGGGTGGCCGGAAGGCTGACGCCTCTGCTGTCCCTCCGCAGGCCAAGTACAAGGCCCGGGAGGCGGCGCTGAAGGCCCAGTCGGAGAGGAAGCCAGGCAAGTTGCCGGAGTCGCCCAAGAGAGCAGAGGAGATATGGCAACAGAGTGTCATCGGTGACTACCTGGCCCGCTTCAAGGTAGCAGGCAGTGGGAAAGGGGTGTTTTTCCTTTTCTTTCTTTCTGGATAAGTAGTTGCTTTATCATTTATCTTTTCGGAAAGGGGTTGTTCTGCCACTGCCCACACAGTGGGCAGCCCCAGGTGACCCTTCTCACTTCTGACACCCTTCTCTGTCCCCAGAATGACCGGGAGAAGGCCTTGAAAGCCATGGAGATGACTTGGAACAACATGGAAAAGAAGGAGAAACTGATGTGGATTAAGAAGGCAGCCGAAGACCAAAAGCGATACGAGGTGGGAAAGGGGCTTCTGGTTAGCTTGGTGGGGCAGGATGGAGCTGGGGCCACCTCCCCCCACTTAAAACTCAGGAGCATCCTCTCGGGTGGGCGGCTTTCCTTACTGCGTGGGACTTGGAGCCAGAAGTCCCGGCTTGGGTTGTGTGACCCTGAATAAGTCTCTTAACTTCCTTCTCTGAGCCTCAGTCATGCATCACTAAAATGAGGGTGAGGATACCAATCATGTGAGTGCAATTATGAAACCACTTTCAGACGGCAGGACCTACCCGACAAAGGCGTGAGTGGTTAGGAAGTTGCTCCCTAGCTGTGCCTTAGTTTCTCCTCCTTCCTGGCATTTAAAAGGAGTCAGCTAGGGACTGCAGGTACTGGGGCAGGAGAGAGGATAAGTGACCTTTCTGGGTGTCCTCATAGAGAGAGCTGAGTGAGAGGCGGGCACCCCCGGCTGCTGCAAACTCCTCCAAGAAGATGAAATTCCAGGGAGAACCCAAGAAACCTCCCATGTGAGTCTGGGGGCTAGAGTCCCTCCTGAGATGGGGAGGGTCAGGGTGGAGGGGCTGCTTGGTTGGTGTCCTGACCCTCCCTGTGACACCCACACCTCTCAGGAATGGTTATCAGAAGTTCTCCCAGGAGCTGCTGTCCAATGGGCAGCTGAACCACCTGCCGCTGAAGGAGCGCATGGTGGAGATTGGCAGCCGCTGGCACCGCATCTCCCAGAGCCAGAAGGAGCACTACAAGAAGCAGGCTGAGGAGCAGCAGAAACAGTACAAAGTGAACCTGGACCTCTGGGTCAAGGTGAGAGGGCAGGGGACCTGAGGATGCATCATGCTGACTGGTCTGCATTCATGGTTTCATTCAGCGTCCCAGCAGTCCTTCAGGGTAATGATTACTATCAGAGATAAGGAAACTGAGGCTCAGAGAGGTGAAGTAACTTACCCCAGGTCACACAGCCAGGGAGTAGGAAGATCCAAATCAGACTGCCTTTTCCTCCCTCCAGCTGGGACCAGGGGATGTCTCCAAGACTCTGGCTCAGCCTCTAGCCTCTGAGCTCCGCTTCTGTGCCTTGCTTGAGCAGTCAGATCTGTAAAGTGGGGAGAGTCACCAATATCCTCCCCAGCCACCCAGGTGGGTTGGCCAAGGACCCAGGGGGAATAGCAGGGTTTAAGGGTTCCAGACATTTGGTGAGCCCCAGATTGCCTTGGCAGTGGCTCTGGGCTTGGCTTCTGGGGAGAAGTGATTGAGCCACGCTATGGCAGTCTTCCGGGGGCGCTTCTCTGAGTTGAGAAAGGCCCTGACTCTGGAGCCTCCATTTGGGTAGAGCACAGGACAGACATGAAAGCAGTCTTAGGACAGGGTAGCTTAGAAAAGGCTTTGGAGCATCTTAAGCAGAAATACTGAGCTATGTTCTCAGGTCCTTAGGGTTCTCTGCAGAGACCTAAGGAGACTGGGATGGGCGCAGGTGGCATGATGGTCAGAGCTGAGCCCACTGCCTGGCGCTTGACCAGTGTGCTCAGTCAGCAGTAGTTTGGGTCATGTTCCCGCCCTCACCTCCTCCTCTGTCTCCCCCAGAGTCTGTCTCCCCAGGAACGTGCAGCATATAAAGAGTACATCTCTAATGTGAGTCTGGGAGCAGGGTGCTGTTGGGATAAGGAGGGAACTTGTGGTGGGGGTGGGGGCTAGGGGGTTGCTCCTTGGTGGCTCAGACGGTAAAGAATCCACCTGCAATTCGGGAGATCTGGGTTTGATCCCTGGATTGGGAAGATCCCCTGGAGAAGGCAATGGCTACCCACTCCATTATTCTGGACTGGAGAATCCCATGGACAGAGGAGCCCGAGTCCATGGGGTCACAAAGAGTTGGACATGACTTTCACTTTCTGGGGGGAGCAGTACAGAACTCCTGGCTACTCCCTTTGCCCATGTCCCCATCCCCTCCTACAGAAACGTAAGAACATGACCAAGCTGCGAGGCCCGAACCCCAAGTCCAGCCGGACTGCCCTGCAATCTAAGTCGGTAAGGAGCCCCTCCCAGAAGGGGGCGCTGGGGTGGGGAGATTCAAGATGCCTGGAGTGGCACGGCAGGGACCACTGATGTGCTTCCATCCCTCCCAGGAGTCTGAGGATGATGATGAAGAGGATGAGGATGAAGACGAGGAAGATGATGAAGAGGAAGACGATGAGAACGGGGACTCCTCTGAGGATGGCGGGGACTCCTCCGAGTCCAGCAGCGAGGATGAGAGCGAGGATGGGGATGAGGTGGGGTGGATGGGGCATGGAGGTGGGGGGGTTGCTGCCAGGATGGCCCCCTGGTGACCACACTTTCTTGTCGCCCAGAACGAGGAGGACGACGAGGACGAGGATGACGACGAGGACGATGACGAGGATGAGGACAACGAGTCCGAGGGCAGCAGCTCCAGCTCTTCCTCCTCGGGGGACTCCTCGGACTCTGACTCCAACTGAGGCTCAGCCCCACCCGGGGCTCCCCTCCCCGGCTGATCACCTTTGTTTCTCCCCCATGTTCTGTCCCCCTGCCCCTTGGCCTCCCCCACTTTCTTTCTTTCTTTCTTTTTTTTTTTTAAACAAAACACGGTGGGGGGTAGGCGCTGGAGGCGCCCAGGCCAGAACTCTGCGGCCTCAGAGACATCAGCCCTGGGGGGCCCTCCAGGGAGCGTACCCATCAGACTGAGCCACCACTGGACTGGTCCAGCCCACCCCCTCCTCTGCACTTGCGGTTTCCGGCATGGACAATGGACCCGGGAGTGGGTCGGGGTTCCCAAAGAGTTCAGTGAGGCCCCCTACACCTGCAGCCCAACCCAAGGGAGGGTGGAAGCTTGAGGAAGACCCCTTTCTTTCCAGAGGGGCTTGCAGCCTGGACCCCTACATTGGAACTGGAGGCAGGGAACATGGGAGAGGAGGGCGGGCGCCTATGAAGAAATAGGCCTTGCCCCATGGCCCTCTTCTTCCCTGCCCCCTGCGGGAAGGAGCTGCCTGGACCCACTCACGGGGGCGGGGGGGAGGGGGCAGAAGTGTTTTTTATATATGTGTATATATTTTTTTTTTAAGCTCTGAGCTGTCAACGAGACGTTTCCTACCGATCTCGGCTGCCGTCTCTGTTGTCATTTCTGGGAGAGGGAGGGTTTAGAGGGTAGGTTTGGGGCTTTTTTAAAACGGTCTTGACGTGTATGGAAAAGTGTGTGTGTGTGCGCGTGTGTGCGTGTGTGTATGCGTGTGGCCTGTACATAGCATGGGTGCACCTGTGGATGTGTGCAAAGGCACGTCTATTTGTGCGTGTAAGAGAAGGTAAAAGGGTTGTGAGGGCTATGGAGACACTGACCCTGGTGGGAATAGGTTGGGGTGGCCCTTTTCTCTATATCTTCTGCTTTGCCTGATCTCTGATTCAGTTCGGGTGTACTGAAGCCACTCTGGTGCTTCCTCTGCTGGTTTCCCTCAGCCAGGGCCATTGGCGCTACTGCTAGTCTCCAGTATCCATCAGGACAGTGGGGAGGGGGACAGACCAGGTGAACCTTAAACATTTGATTTGGCGGGAAAGGTGTCTCCAGCTCATCTGAGGGGTCACCCAGCCACCGTCGGCTCTGAACCTGGGCTTCAAGAGATGTATTGGAAGCTCTTAACTTATACACCCCTCCTGCCTGCCCCCCATATCCTCCAGCTACCCCACCCCCATTTCCTTTGATTTCTCAGGTCAGCTCCCTTCCCCACCCCATCTCCCCAAACCCACAGCTGAGGGAGAGGTCTGCAAAAGCTGCTTTGACAGCTGTCCTAACCCTTGCCAGCCATCCCCCAGATTTTGGAACCCTGATTCCTAGACTCTCAAAAAGCCAAGCCACCTAGTCTCTGTGGGTTTAATTTTTATTGTTGCTTTTGATCAAATTTTTTTAAAACAATCATGTCAGTGACCTATTTAATTGGGGGTTTGTGCTTTTCCACCCTCCCCCTCTGAATGAAAGGCAAGAGGAAGAACTCTTGTCTAGGAGGTGTGGTGGGAAAGGTGGGTCCCGCTCAGAGGAAGGCAGATAGATAATCTGCTTTGCCTCGGATGTGGTGCTGGGGGTGGGAGGAGCTAGTGGGGGATACTCCCTACTCCCCACTCCCCTTTCTTTGTCCTCCGGGAATTAGGTACAGGGGTTCATAGGTTCTATTTCTTCCCAAGAGCCCCTGCAGAGAGCCCCATTTCCCTGTTCTAGTGCCCCTGCGCTGTTGTGTTTCAGTGGAATGTGTTTTTCATTTAAAAACAACTTTGGATGGGGCATTTTTTTTTTTTCCTGTTTTAAAAATTGAAAAATTCTTACAGTACAAACATGGCTGTGGGGGTGGGGGCGTGGGTGCTGTAAGAGGTCACTCTGAGTGCATTTTGGCACTGGGATGGGATGACTGGGGTGGGAGGACCCCTGCTCTCCCCTCCCACCCCGTTTTTTTCTAATATTTAAGAAGTGTTTTTTGTAGGTTTCAACAACAACCACAACTTGAATTTGTATCATGGGAGGTGGGAGGGAATGGCTTAGAGGTGTCTGCCTAAGCTTAAGGCCAACTGTGGAAGTTTTGTTTTCCCTTTTTTTGTACAATAAAGTAAAAATACAAAGATTTGACTGCTGTCTGATCACTGGACTCAGTGAAGTGGGAGTGGGGGCAGAGGTGACCCAACAGGCTCAGTGTGGTAAGACCCTTGAAGGCAACTTGTTTGCCTCTTCTTTCTAGAACCATCTTCCTCATTCCTGAAGGCTCCATAGCAGCCTACTTTCACATTGTTTTGTTCTACTGTTCTTGTACTTTCTCAATTCAGTTTGTTAACTTAGGTAGTCAGACCACTAAGGACTGAGAATTTGGAAAACAAATTTTCTCCCAGCATGCACTGCCTTTAAAAATGAAGGTGATGAACCATTAGGGTCAAGGGTTCACCTTGGTCATGCAAGGGCTAATCATTGGGAGTTGGGGTAACCTTGAGCCCTCAGCCTCACCAGGGTGAGGAAAGACTTTCCTAAATGACCCAGACCTCTGATGGGAAGTGGGCTGGGCCAAGATGACTCACTCTGAGGTTAAAGAAGACAGCCTTCCCTCCACAGGCCTCAGCTGGGTTCCCAGAGCCACCAAGGGCTAAAGACCCAGGCCCATTGAAGACCTCTCCCTTCACCCCACACCCCTCTCTCACTCTTTGCCAAACTTCTGAAAAGCTCCTTGCCCCTCACGGCCTTCTATTTCCTCACCTTCCATTCACTATTCCCCTGAGGGGAATATGTTCATCATTACACCGAGTGGATGTACTCTTGAATTCTTGGTCTACTCTGCTGGCATTGGCTCCTCCTCCTCATTCTATCATAGGTATTCAAGTCACTCTATGAACTTCCAGTTATTACCCATAGTAACCATTCCAAAAAGTGGCCTCTATAGAGATGTCTCTTCGAAGCTGCAGACCAGTACAGGCTTCAGTGTATCCTCTGGGGTATCTTGCAGGTACCTCAAGACCCCAGATGAGCACTAAACATCTACTCATTAGTATCAGCCTTAACTCTTCTCCCTATTTCATCTCTCAGTGAAGGGAGGTGAAATTTGCTTACCGAGACACGTTTGTTCCACTTCTTGTATCTCTCAAATGTGTCAACCTGCTTACATCCTCATCCTATTCAAGGCCATCACCATTGCTCATCCTCTGCAAAAACCTAAAACTCATCTTCCTGCTTGCACTCTTGCCCCCTACAGTCCATTCTGCACACAGCAACCAGAGCTATCATTTAAAAACAAATCTGGTAACTTCTGCACTTAGAACTTGCCTTGTCTTACCATGACCCTACAAGGCCTGGCCTCTGTTGCCTCTCCCTTCTCTCATTCCACTCTCCCTGTTCACTCACAAGGATCCAACCAAGTGATATGTCTTTTGCTCCTCAAACATACCTACCACAAGACCTTTGCACTTGTTCTCTCTGCCCAAAATGCCATTCCCCCAACACTACAGATAGCTTGTTTTTTTCATCCTTCAGATTTAGGCTCAAACGTCACCTCACAAGTCTTGCCTGACCACCCTCTCTAGAGAGGCCTTCTCCTACATCCCCTTGTTTCTGTATTCGTTTACCTGTTCATTGTCTGTCTCTGCAGACCAACACGTTCAGTTTGAGATATGTTGGAGTTATGGTGGGATTAGCTGGTGGAGACAACTTATGTGTTCATTCATTATAGTAACCCCAGTACCTATTCCCAGGTGGCTCAATGGTAAAAAAAAAAAAAAAAAAAAAAATTCCGCCTGCCAATACAAGAGATGCAGCAGATACAGGTTTGATCCTTGGGTCAGGATGATCCCCTGGAGGAGGAAATGGCAACCCACTCCAGTATTCTTGCCTTGACAGAGGACCATGGCAAACTACAGTCTGTGGGGTCACAAAGAGTCGGACACGACTGAATGAGCATACATAGCAGACATTTGACAATCAAGAAATATTCATTAGGGGACTTTCCTAGAGGTCCAGTGGTTAAGACTTCCAACACAGGGGGTCTGGTTCAATCCCTGATTAGGGAACTAGATCCCACATGCTGCAACAAAGATTTCAAATGCTGCAACTAAAAGGTCCCACGTGCCACAACTAAAACCTAGTGTAGGCAAATAAATAAAAATACTTAAAAAATAAAAAGATCCCGCAATGCTGTGCAATACAGCCAAAGGAATAAGAATGGCCCACAATAATGTCATATATATATATGTATTATGTATTATATATAGCCTCTCTTTACCCAACTCTAACTTCACAAACCATCCCAGACTCAAACACACCACACTCTCTTCTCAGGCCTCTACACATTCTGCCTATATACATAACTGTTCCCTAGAATGCTCCTCTTAACCTCTCTTTCAATTCAAGGCTCCACTTGAAAGATCACTTCCTCTAGGGAGCCTGCCCTGACGTCCTGACAAAAAGATTTCTACCTGTTTGTTTCTTTGGCTGCCTGAATGGCTCCACATTCAACCTTTTTTCCACATCAGGCTTTGCTGGGCAGTAAGCTCCACTAAGACAAGGTCTGTGTGCCTCTCTGGCTCGCTGCTGTAACCCCAAGGCTTCACCCAGAGCCTGGACCAATGTAGTCCTTAGTGTTTATTGACTGGTGCTAACTGTGGAGACCGGGCACGTGCCCAAAGAGGTCACCACCACAGAGCCACTCAGGCCAAGTGCCAAATGAAGAGTACAATCCAGTTTTAAAGGAGTTTGTTGTGAGGGTGGCCTGGGTGGAGAAGTGAGGAAGGATTTAGGTAAACATGGAGGAGACAGGAAGGCTTCCTGGGCATATGTAAATTCCTTACGGCAGGTTATATTGAACATATTCTGAGACAAAGAAACAGATCAGTATCATCGGAGTGGAGGATTTCTGATTCACACTAAGACACTTGAAGTACTGGCCTCCTCTTGGCTCTAGACTCAAATTCAAACACCTTCTGAGAGTCTCCACCAGCTAATCCCACAGTATAACTCCCAATGAATCTCAAACTCAAACAGGAGAACTCGTCATTCTCCTGTATCCTCACATCACCTTTCCAGAGTCCCCCATCTTAGTTAATGATGTCTTCAGGCTCTCTCTCTCCTTCACCCCACACATCTCAAGCTATGACAAAAACCTCCTACTTTTAAGCTATCCAGACTCCCCACTCCAGAGCATCTGCTTAAGTCTGGTCAAACAGTTCCCCTTGAGGACTCCTGACAGCCTGTAGGGTTAAATCCCACTAACTTCTCAGCACACCCTTAGTCCTGTGTGGTCTGTTCTGCTTACTTCATGCGACTTCCTCAACAATTCCTATGTTTCAGCCAGTGCAAGAAACCTTTCCTGAGAAACTCTTTTACATTATTTGATTCCTGCTCCTAGCCACCTCTGTTCCCTATGGTTTTTGCTTTTTTTTTTGGCCACGCCACACAGTGTATTTGATCTTAGTTCCTCAACCAGGGAGGGATTAAACCTGTGGCCCCTGCAGTGGAAGCACAGTCTTAACCCCTGGTTAAGAGCCAGGGAAGTCCCTAGCTCTCTTATTTTTATCACACTGTTGAGCAATTACTTTCCTACAGGTCTGTCTACCCCACAAATGGTGAGCTTCTTGAGGAAGTGTGTCTTATCTTTGCATTAACACATAAAAACAGCTAAGATTCACCAAACACTTACATTGAACTAAGTTTCTCATGTCAATTCTCTTGTTAATTCCCACAACCTAATAAGTACTGTCATCATACTCAGTGACAAGAGAGGAAACCGAGGCAACAGAGAGCTCATTTGCTCAAGTTCATTTGTCAAGTCCACAGATTTGAATTCAGACGATTCCTGGTCTTAACCACTTAGGACTAGGGCCTCAATAAATGCTTGCCGAAGAGTCCATGATGGTCCCAAAGTATATGATTTAACGCTTTCTTCATTTAAACTCATCTTCTGCGGGAAGAGGGCTGTCATACACCTGTTCCAGAACTCCAGACACAGAGTAACCGAAAGGGCAGCGCCAGTCTAGGCATTTACTGCGGCTGGGAAAGGCCCTTTGCTCCAGAAGAGGACTGTGAGAGCGCGCGGATATGGGTACACACAGGGGAGAAGAACTGGGTCGGAGGAAGGGTCTGGCCACTGCCTGGCAGGCTGCGAAGAGGAGAGGTGGGGGGTCCAGCGTGGGTTCCAGAAACAGGAAAGGCGAGCAGGTGTGGGATCTAAATTAAGATGAGGGCGGGGAGGGCGCTCCGCTCAGAATGGCACAGCTCAGCCTCCGCCCTCAACGGAGGACCCTCATCTAGGGCGTCTGTAGGTTCTGAGGCCCGGAGTGGGCTGAGACCAGCCCAGAAACACGGGGAACCGAGGCTCGGACGAGGCCCCTCGGTTTTCTGCCCTGAGGTGACAACTGCGTCCCACTTCAACTCTGGCTTCTTCACATAAGTAAACTCCGGGGTGGTGGCACTGTGGGGGAAAAGAGCCGGGAGCCCGGAGGGAAGGGCGGGGGACCCTGGGCCGGAAGGCGTCCCAGGCGCGGCTGGAAGCCGGCGCTCTCTTTCGACGCCACCCGCTGCCCCCGCCCCGGAGCCGGCCGGGACGGCACAACGTCTCCGCCCCCAGCGCACCGCGCACCTCACCTTGAACGCCGCTCCACCCACCGAAATCCTATTGGGCCGGCCCGGCCGAGGCGAGACAGCGATTGGGCGAGGTGGCTCCCGAAGGCCCCGCCCATATCCCCGCCCCCGTCCCCGTCCGCCGGTACTTTGGACGGCGGCGTGGCGCCCCTCCTCCCCGCCCGGTCCCCGCCCCCTGGAGCAAATGCTGCCGAGCTGCGGCCGCCGGGCAGATGCACGCGCTCGGGCCCTTCTAGCAGGCGCGAGCAGTCGCTGGGCGCGCGAAAGCGAAAGAAGGAAGAGGAAGGGAGGGCGGGGGCGGGGTGTTGAGGAGGGGCGGGAGGAGGAAGAGGAGGAGGTTGGAGCGCGCTCGCGCTTGGCCTCGCGCCCGCGCGAAGGGAGGGGGAGAGGGGCGCGCGCGCGCACGCTCGCGTTCTCGCTCGCTCCATCCATCCATCCTCCGGTCGCGGCACGCGCGCGCGCTCCGGGCTCGCGCCGCACCCCCCGCCCGGGAGAGGCGGGCTGGAGTGGGGGGCGGGGGGAGGGGCGCGCGGACGGCGCGCGGACTGCGCGCGGGCGGGGTGAGGTGAGGAGGAGGAGGCGGCGACGGGACGAGAAGGGAGGGGAAGGGGCCATGGCCGCCCGGTGAGGCGGCGAGGCGGGGGGGCGGCCCGACCCCCCGGCCCCGGGCCCTGGGCCCCGGGGAGAGGCGAGGACGGACCGACGGACATGGGGCTCCGGAGCAGCCGCCGCCGCCGCCGCCGCCGGAGGACGCGGCCCTGAGAGGCCGCCGGGCCCCGGCGCGGCCCCCCGGGCGGGGTGAGTACGGGACGGAGACGGGGACGGGGGAGGGGCCTGCGGGGGGCGGGGGGCGGGGCCCGAGGCGGGGCTTGGGCCCCCTCCCCCCAGGTCTGGGTCAGCGCCCCTTCCCCTCCCCCCGGGCCGACGCGGAAACGCCCGGCTTCCCCCGGCTTCCCGGCCCGGCCGGGGCCCCCAGCTCTCCCCCTGTCTGGGTCCCCCCTGGGCGGGGCAGGGCCGGCCGGGGAGGGGGCGCGGGGCCTTTGTTAGGGAGCCAGGCCCCAGCCCCCGGGACAATAGAGGCACCCTCCCGGACTCCTCTCCCCGGCCGGCCGGGGCTGTCGGCGGGCGGGGAAGAAGAGGGGCCGGGACGTGTCCCACTCTGCCCACTCTCTAGGGGTCGGTCTGTCCCGGACCGGCGCCGGCCTCCGGCGGCTCGGCTCTCCTCCCCCCAGTCGGTATGATGCAGCAGCAGTGCCGCAGGGACGGGGGAAGAGCCGAGGCCCGGCCTCCTACCCTCCCCAGTGCCCCCGGCTCATTTGTCAGTCCCCACCCCACTCTAGGCCGGCAGCTCCTTAAACTCGTACCCACCGTTCAGAGGGGCCCCGGACTGTGTGCTCTGTTTCTGAATCCTTTGGTGGGGATTCCTGGACTTTGGGGCTCTTGGAGAGACTTCCGGGCTGGTCCTGAGGGAGGGAGGGTGGTTATCTCAAAGAAGAACAGGTAAGGGGAGTGCCCACTCCTGGCATGCCATCCCACCGGATTCTATCTCCTCTTTCTTGCTCATGGTGGCTAGGATGCCCTTTTAGCTCTAGGTTTCTGTGGGCTCTGCTCTCCGTCTGTAGTGGCAGGCTTATTTCAAGGGAAGACAGAGTGGGGTGAAGGTTGTAGGGTCCTAGGGCCATTGCTACTTCTGGTAGCAGTACCCCCCCAAGTGGACATCCTGGCTGAAAGCAGAGGTGACTCTGAGGAGAGCCTGGGGAGGGGGGGGAGTGTATTTAGGAGTCTGTGCAGTTCTTTGCCACACCCTGTGGGTTTGCTTTGAGGCCTTAGAGTTCCTTCTCCTCCCCCTGCTGCATTGCACCATGGGTATGGAAGAGGGGTTTGAGTTTTGGGAACCTGGGGTGAGCTGCTGCCTCCTGTAGACCCAGACTCTGATTGGCAGTAAGAGTCCAGGGCCTGAGTTCAGGCCTGGGAAGGACTAGGCCGCCCTGGGTTTCAGGCCCTGCAGGACCATCCAGACTTAACTGAGGCCTTAGGGAGAGGTAGATCCTGATGCCACCATTAAGCTCTGGGCAGCAAGGTGGGGAGGGGAGGTGGCAGCCGTTGGAGGTGCCTTGGACTCACACCAACATCCCCCCCCAATGTGTGCAGCCGTGTTGCCGCCCGCTGTGCTATGAGCAGTCAGAGCACCGTCTCCACAAGAGTTCACAAATGAAAATGGAGGAAATGTCTTTGTCTGGCCTGGATAACAGCAAACTAGAGGTGAGGGCTCCCCCACGTGTGCCTCCAGTTCTTTCTCTTGATGTCTCTCCTTTGCTATATCTGGAATCCACACCAGAGAGGAATTTGGGTAGTCAGCCTTGTTCCTTAAAGGGAAGAGCCAGCTAAGAAGGCCCAAGGATCTGGAAGAAGAAAGAACTCAAAGTCAAGATGGGGAAAAATGGCAAAGGAAGCTTTATTTTTGGCCAGGGCGAATTGGCAGGAGATTTCGTTGGTGAGAGTTGCCCTCAGTCCATGGGACTGTGACTCTCGTGACCCTGGATGTTCTCCCCTGGGCCCAGGCCATCGCTCAGGAGATATACGCGGACCTGGTTGAGGATTCTTGTTTGGGATTCTGCTTTGAGGTACACCGGGCTGTCAAGTGTGGCTACTTCTTCCTGGACGACACGGACCCTGAGAGCATGAAGGATTTTGGTGAGCGTCAGGGTTGAAGGAGAGCAGCCTAGCCCTGCCCTGGGAGTGCTTGGAGGGTCCTCCTCCAGCAACCACACCAGAGGTAGAACCTGGAGCTCCTGGGAGCTTAGGCAGGGGCTCTGAAGAGGCCACAAGGCCATGGGTGGGAATGAGAGGTAAGGGTCCCTTGCCTGCCCTGATCGCTACGTCTCTCCTGTCCCCAGAGATCGTGGACCAGCCGGGTTTGGACATCTTTGGACAGGTTTTCAACCAGTGGAAGAGCAAGGAGTGTGTTTGCCCCAATTGCAGCCGCAGCATTGCCGCCTCCCGTTTTGCTCCCCACCTGGAGAAGTGCCTAGGAATGGGTCGGAACAGCAGCCGAATCGCCAACCGCCGGTGAGGGCTTCTCCCTCTGCTAGAACCAGAGTGCCCATCTTTTGCAGCCCGTCCCATGGTGGAGTTCCCCACCACTCCCTGGGACATTTGGAGGGTATAGAGGGTGGGTTGTGCCTGGCCCCAGACACTCCCCTCTATGTGTGAAGTCAGGGGCAGAGAGAGATGGCAGCCTTGACCCTTCCTCTTCCCTCCCCTCGGCAGGATTGCCAATAGCAACAACATGAACAAGTCAGAGAGTGACCAAGAGGATAATGATGACATCAATGACAACGACTGGTCCTATGGCTCAGAGAAGAAAGGTGTTTGGGCATCTGGGGAATTGGGAGGGCCATCGGGGTGAGGCAGGCAGGCAGGAATTGGGTGTGTAACAGTCACAAGTTGTTATCCTGAACGAGGGAGGAGAGTGCAGCTTTGTAACTTTTCTTTAGGTGCCCTTAGGTTGGGAACTTAAAGTGACCCTGCCCTTTACCCTTTTGTCCTACACAGCCAAGAAGAGAAAATCAGACAAGGTGAGAGCTGGGGCAAGCATGAGGGAGATTTGGGCCAAGGACAGATACCCTCCCCTTTGGGCAGGGAGTCCTCGGGTGTCTTGACTCAAGTCTGAGGTCACTGGGTACCTCTCTGGGTTCAGGGCCGAGGGTGTCTGGTGGGCAGGAGGGCATCAGGGGCCTGGGGGGAAGGTGGGAGGAGGGAGTATGGGTGAAGGGCCTCTTACTGGTGGGGAAGAGTAGGAATTTGAGGATGTTTGTCAAATCTTTTTTCCTTCCCTGGGTTCTCGGCTTCCCCTTATCGTTACCCTTTCCCCAAAGCTATGGTATCTCCCATTCCAGAACCCCAATTCCCCTCGAAGATCCAAGTCTTTAAAACACAAAAATGGTAAGTAGGGCTGGAACAATGGGAGTGATTCTAACTATGTCTTCTGGGACTTGTTGCTGGAGGGTGGAGGTGGAGGGGCAGGGGGATTGAGGGAGGGCCTGTGATCCTTCTATCACCCCCACTTCCTCTCTGGTTATTTTCAGGGTTCTCTGTCTGTACCTCTGCATCAAACACCCTTCCCCTTCTTTTTTCTTCTTCAGGGGAACTTAGCAATTCGGATCCTTTTAAGGTGAGTAAGGGCTATCCCTTATAGTTCGCCTCATTGTGAGTCGGGTGGGCTTGGACAAGTGGGGGTCAGAACGCTAACTATATGGCATGTTTAGGTCTTGGGTCTTCATGTTCTTTGTGGGTCCTAATTCCTTACCCTGGTGCAGTTGGGGTGGAAGGAACTCTTGGAGAACTGCGGGCAATCTTAAGGCCTTGTGCTGAGGGAGGGGTAAGAGGGATTGACTCCACACCCCCACCCTCCCTTCTTTGGCCGTCTCTCCTCTAACCTGTACCTCTGGTTCTCACCCAGTATAACAACTCAACTGGGATCAGCTACGAGACCCTGGGGCCGGAGGAGCTGCGCAGCCTGCTCACCACGGTGAGGGATTAGAGAAGGGGGGAAGCCCTTGGGAGCAGGCAGAGCCACAGGCAGTGGTCGAGGCCTTGGAAGAGGCTGGTGCACAGCAGTGAGGGCATCTAGGTCTCTCTCTTGAATTAGGTTTCCTGGCTAGTGTGGTCTGCCATGGACGCCCTGGGGCCATTTCTGAGCACACAGTCTAGCATTTGTACAGAAGAGAGTGGCTAGTGGCTATAGAATAGGCTTCCCCCGTCCCTCCTTTCAGCTTATATTCCTCTTCCAGCAATGTGGGGTGATTTCTGAACACACCAAGAAGATGTGCACAAGGTGAGCTCAGAACCTAGGAAGGGGGCCAGGGGGCCCTCCGGCGCCCTCACCCTGGGCACGGGTCGGGAGTACCTTGGACTTGAGCAACGGGACTCCCACCCTCCCCCTCCCCTCCTGTAGGCCTTAGGCCACAATCTGGGGCCTCTTCATTCATCCCTTCCCGGTCTGTCCATCCCTCCCGCCTCTGCTGAGGGGAGGGGCTTCACCTGTGTTCCTCAGACCCTCTCTGCCTTGTCAGGGTCTGATCATTCTCTCCCCGCCAGGTCCCTACGCTGCCCCCAGCATACAGATGAGCAGCGGAGAACCGTGCGGATTTATTTCCTCGGATCCTCAGCGTGAGTGACCCTCCAGGAAGGGTGGTGGGTTGGGGAAGGTGAGGGTGATGGCTAGCATCCCTGAAGCCCTTCTCTGACCTCTTCCTCCCCAGTGTCCTTCCAGAGGTCGAGAGTTCCCTGGATAATGACAGCTTCGACATGACTGACAGCCAGGCCCTGATCAGCCGGCTTCAGTGGGACGGCTCCTCTGATCTCTCACCCTCTGATTCAGGCTCCTCCAAGACGAGTGAGAATCAGGGGTGGGGTCTAGGTAGGTGAGATAGCTGGGCCCCAGGGGCTCTCTGCCTGAAGCGGAGTGCGGGGGACCTTGCATTCCCCTGCCACAACCCTCCCCTCAACCCTCTTGCTTCTTTCCTCTTCAGGTACCAACAGTTCTGAGTCACGGAAAACCAAGAAAAAGAAATCCCATCTGAGCCTGGTAGGGACTGCCTCCGGCCTGGGCTCCAACAAGAAGAAAAAGCCAAAGCCACCGGCGCCCCCGACGCCCAGCATCTATGATGACATCAACTGACTTGGGTACAAGGGGATAGCCTTTGGCTGAGCAGAGCCGTCTCTCCCGACCCCCACCCAGGCGGCACAGCCTGGCAAATGGACGGCTGCTGGGGGTTTGGGCTTGGGAAGCTTGGTGGGCCAGGCAGGCAGAGGATCCAATTATGCACCCCTGGGGGGTGTCAGGGTCTTCTGCGATGGAGCGCGAGCCCTCAGCGTGCAGGACTCAGACCTGGACATATTATGCCTTGGACATAAGTTTGGCGGGGAGGCGGTTTTCCTATTTATTCTGTGAGTTACTGGATGTCCAGCTAGGCCAGGGGCCTGACCTGGGCACTGTGCCAGGGCACTGCCGCCCCCCCCACCCCAGGAACTGGACTAAGCCCTGCCGAGGAGCATCATGGCTACCCGGGAGGCCACGGGTTGGAAGCTGAGCCTGGAGGGGGCCTCCCCCAGCTGCCCTCAGCAATGTGAATGGGTCCGGTGCTTGGAGCTGAGGGGCAGGGCTGGGCGTGTCCTGTCTGTGTGCAGAATCCTATCAAATGCCCCCATCCCAGGGGGAGGCAGGCATGGTGAGCTGTCTGCTGAGGTAGGCGTCCCGAACTAGCGCCGCCTTCCCTGCCCCTCACAGGGGCAGCCCTTTCCCCTCAGTCCCCGGGGGCCTCCTTGGCAGCAGGAGCTGTCCTTTTGTTGTTGGGTGCCAGGAAAGGGCCTCCAGCCTCTACAGCTTCAAGGAACGGGCACGGGGAGGGTAGGAAGAGGGAGCTATGTATCAGGATGACTCCCCCCCTGCCTCTCCTCCCTGACCCAGGGCTGGCGAGGAGTGGGGCCCCAAGGTGAGGTGCTGCTTTATTTGAAATGTTTTCTTACCTCATTCCCTGCCCCAGGAAGGGGCCCAGCCTCACCCTCCTGGGGTGGCCCCATGTTCCTCCTGCCTACCCTGCCCCACTGCCCTCCCGGGGCAGCCCAGGTTCCCAACTGCTGCTTGCCACCCCCCCTCTTTCACCTTGACCAGCTTCAGTTCCTCTCTCGATGCTCCTGCCTCCAAAGCCTGCCCTGTCTTCCCTTCCTTTTGCCGCTTTTAAGTTATTTATTCTGTACTTGTGGTTTGGGGCTCTGAGGAAAATCCTGATCTTTTACCTCTCCCCCCTTGCTAGGAGTGGGGCGGGAAGAGAGAGTGGTCTCTGTATTGTGGGCTGTCCGGAGGGGGCGGGGTGCCATGCCTGGGCAGTGCCCCCCTGCGGGACTGTCGTGCCAGTGTGCCCACCTGCCTGGTCTACATCCTGAAGAGATGTATCATTCAACCTCCACACGGGCACCATCGCTCCCAGGAACTGAGCTGGAGGACTGCAGTCCAGGGTGGGAGCAGAACTGATGGCCCCAGGGATGGAGCTGACCCTCAACCATGTTCTCTGGCACTCGCTGGACGTGACCCCTGCCCTCCTCCCAGGAGGAGCCATCCCACATTTGGGTAGTTAGTACCCAGGACTGATCGGACTGATCTGGGTTAGGGACCCTAGAGGGTTAAGGGAACAACAGAGATGGGGCTGCAGTACCCTGTCTGGAACCCCAATCTCGCCCTGGGTGGCTCTGATTGTGGCTGATGCCTGGTTACAAATTGATTTTTAACCCAAGAATTATGATTATTTTTTAAAAAGCCAAACAGATTTTGGCAGGAGTTAGAATAAAGCCTGGGGCCTGGGCTCCTCCGTTCTCGCCCCTCCACAGCCTTCTTCCTCCACGGGGAGGCCAGAGGGCAAGGAGGATCTCAGCCAGCCTCCAGCCTGCTCCCAGATGAAGACCTGGGAGCGGGTTGGAGGTGAAGGGAGGAAGGCTGCAGGCCACTCTCCCTTCTGAGAGGCAGTTGCAGCTCAGGCCCTAATACACCCTTTCCCCTCTGGCCTCTCCGTTTCCCCCTTCTGGTTGGAGGAGGGAGAAGTGGGAAGTAGTTTGGGAACTGGTTTGTCCACATCCACTTCCCCATTGTTCCTTGGCCCGCCCTCAGGGCAGAGCCCCCTGCCCAGGCTGGGTAAGAGATGGGCTTGGTCCAGCAGGGACCCTGAGGGAGCAAACCCCCTTCCTTCTGGGGAGAGTGTGCCCCCCTACCATGTAGTTGAACAGGGGCTAGGAGCTCTCCACTCCCTTCCCTCTAACAGCAGGCTGTGTGGGTTTCAATTCCCATCCTTCCCACCCCGGCTAGGTGTCGTCCACCTTGTATCCTATCATGTGTCTGAGTGTGTGGGGGGGTTCTGTACTAATTTCCATGGCCGGTGGCTTTTCCTTCCATGCATCACTCCCCCCCGCATGCCCAGGGGCCACCCGCCTGGCATTACCGCATGCTGGGGTCATTGGGGGAGGGGGGTGGGGCTCACGCTGTCCTGTGGTCTTGAGATTTTTATTTTTGCATATGTAATCCATCCTGTACAGGTAGCTAACTTTGTAAACGCTGTGTATTCCCCCTGCCCCCATGGCTGCTGGTGTAAATAAACTGCATCTCCCGTTGGTAGCCCGGCCTGCCCACCCTCATTCCCATGTTGCCGGGGGCAGAGCAACCAGCGTTCTTTTCATGTCACAGGAGACACCACAGCCACAGAATGCAACTTTATTCAGTCACAGATACTGACCCTCCATCCAAGAGCCCCAGAGGCAAGGGCCTGGGGCCCAGTGCTCCCTACCCAGAGCTGTCCTTGGGGCTGGGCAGGGTAGGACACTGGCTGGCAGCCAGAACTGCCTCTTGCTTACAGCCTTAGGCCTAGGTTAGCAGCAGCTGTGGCCTGGCCTCTCCCGGTGCTGGGGGCTTGGCTTTGTGCCCCAGTCCCCTTCCTGACTGAGCTCTATAAAGGACTATTTAAAAAAAAAAAAAAAGAATATAAGCAAAGTGCTTTGGAAAAAAGGGAGAACACTGGAAACTGTCCAGAACACAGGGAACACCCTATTCCCGCTAAGGGGTGGAGGGAGAAGGTAGAGGCGGCCAGGTGCCCACAGGGAAAGCTGACACAAACTTCACTCCTGCCTGTATGATTTTAGGCTCAAAAGAAGGATGTTCCACTAGGAAACCGAGAGAGACTCCAGGTTCCCTACAGAAATGCTGGGGCCATGCTGAGCTGCCCTGGCAGGCAGTCCTGGGGGCAGAGGAGCAGACATGCAGGATAATGGAAGGAGCTAGGGCCACGGCTGGGAGGGAATCCTCAGAGCCCAGGCTCCCTGTTGAGCTGGGCCACCAGCTCAGTTCTGAATTTCAGGACCTTAGAAGTGAAGGAAGATGACATTCTCGTTTCTACCTGAGTTGTGCTTGCACAGAGGGACTCTCTGTCTCCTCATGGACGTGAGGGGAATGCTCATGCCTGCCTCCTGAGTCCTATGGAGGAGGACCCACCACATCCTTTCCACCCCTCCTTCCCAGGCCCTTGGGCCCAGCTCTGGCCAGGAATGGGGGGAGGCCATAAAGGAGGAAAACCATGCCTTTCATTTTCTCCCTGTGGTCCTTATCGTCCATACATCCCAAATACTAGGAAGCTGAAGAAGACAGTGACCCCCACCAGGGAGACTGTGGCAGGTGCTGTGAAGAACTGGCGGTAATTGATACGGAAGTACCAGACCACACCCAGCAGCACCACAAACACAGGCACCATGAGGCTGCCCACACTGACACCGAGGTTGGGTGGCTCAGTGGCTGAGGAGGGGGCCAGGGAGCTCGACGGGCCTGCAACAGCTGACCCAGGGGGTGAGCGGTGACAGTGAATCACACAGTTGTCGGTAATGTTCAGGGAACGCAGTGTGCGGGCTGGGTCCTGCAGCAGGCGGCCCTGGTAGATCAGTTTCATCTGGCTCTCCTGTCCAGGGAAGTATTTACTGTAAGGGTGAGATAGAAGGAAAGACAGAGGATGAGGAATGAGAAGGCCGAAAGGCAAGGCGCTGGGGGGTGGGGGAAAATTGAAGGGTGGGTTTCTAAGGCCCCATAGGGGCTGCACTTGACACTTCCAAGCCCACGTACCTCTTCAGAGCACCCACAGTATCCTCTGGCCTGGCCACAGCGAGCTCCTCCGTGTCATTGAGGAATTTGAGCCGCACACTGATGAGGCTGGGGCTGGAAGGCAAGCAGGTGCTATCCTCCGATCTCACAGGTGCCTCCAGACTGCTGTTTCCTGGGCCTGCTTGTCTTTTGGGCAGGCCTTGGATGTCAAGCAGATGCTCAAGGCTGGGCTCAACACCACCCCCAGCTCCAGGTTCCCCGGTGGGGTCCCCCCCACCTTCGCCAGCCTCTTCAGCCTTCTCATCATTACCCTCTGATGGATGGGGGAGTTCAGTTGGCTCTGGGGTGCCTTGGCCCGCTACCAGATGGTCCACATGCCCCAGGTGAAGGACGGATGTGTCGCCAGCTGACACAATAGTGCCCAGGAGCGGGTTGCTACCGCTGTCTGCTACGTAGGTAGAGAGCCAAGCTAGGACCAAGGCTAGAATGAGCACCACCACACCCGCCACCACAGTCACCTCATTACCCACACCCTCAATAAGGGTGACATCAGAGAGCTCCATGGCCTGGCTGCTGACTGGGTCCACACTGCAGGAACAAAGGGGGACAGTATCAGCAGGGCATGAGAGATTGCAACCAGGTTTCTTGTTTGTTTAGGTTCTAACTGACCTGGCCCTGAAAGAAAATGCAGTTCAGTATCCTAAAGAGACACAAACCTCCTAACTCTGGACCCCCAATCTATAGCTAAGGATTTACTCTTTGCCTCTGTTGTGAAATGCTGGCTTTCAGGTTGCACACCCTTCCTCTCTCACATTCCAATCCCCCAATAAGCATGCATCACCAAGAAAACGTTACAGTTTTGTTGTTGCTGCTGCTGTTACTGTCTGTTGCTTTTCTGGGAGGTGGGGAAAAACATTTGCTGCTTTGAGCCCTGAGTTTCTCTAGGATTTCTCTCTTTTGGTAAAGCAACTGTGCTCCCCTGAGATGCCTCTAAGGTGGCTTCAGGGGAACCAAAAAAGCCTGGAATATTTTATTTGGGAGTTCCTTTGGAGGCACAGCAGAGCCACTCTTGCCAGATTGTGTCATTTGAACCCACTCTCATTCAATCACGGATTGAAGTCCAGATGTCAAGAGCCAAAGAAAATCAACTTATCAAGAGCAAAATCAGACCACCCCAAAGGGACACCTCTGTAGGGACCATCAGCAAACACTGTGTGTGTCTCCTCTGAAATTCTTCGGCAGCAGCACAGGGCAGACACCAGAAACACCACCCTCCTAGGTCACCGTAGGCTCACAACTACAAAACCACTACCTGCATGGAACTGATTCAGAAAATATTCCAAAATGGCTCCCACAGCCCATATCACAATCTCCCTTTTTGTAATGTGTTCTTGACAGTTTCTTAGAAAGGTAGGAAGGATCTCTGTTTGCTCCTTGGAGCACCTCTTTCCCTTGGAGAATCTCCTGCTTTCACAGCTGTCCTTGGGCAAATCCAGTCTGATGATTATCATAACCTGATTGTTCTCACAGTGCCTTATCTACCTACCCATCTCTCCACTAAACTCCTGAAAGATCACATGTGTTTCTCTATGTACCACAGTGCCCAGCATAATCCCATAGCAGTTGCTCAAAAATTATTTGTGGAACATACCAACATGTGAATATTTTTTCACCTCCTAATTTGGTACGTGGGCCCTGGAGTCAGGAAAACAAAAACAGAAACCCCAAAACTAATTATAACCCTCGTCTTGCCTCTTACTAGCTCTATAACCTCAATTTTCTTAGAGCCTCAGCTTTCTCATCAGTAAAATGGGGTTAAAAATAGTACCTACCTCATAAGGTTGTTTTGAAGATGACGGGAAATCATCGAAGCAAAATACTTAGAACAGTGCCTGGCACATTGCAATTGTTTAGTAAACAAACAGTACCAATTATTTATCACTCAACAACTAACCCCTGATGGTAAGAAGGTTGGCATTAACCCTGATTTACAGAAAAGGAAACTGCCGCGAACAGAGGCAAAAACGACTGGCACTGGCACTGGCACAGGCACAAGGAACTTTCGAGGAGAGGGACCGGGTAGGATCCCAGGTTTCCCTCCTCAGAGGCCTTTGCTCTCCTCAACCTGTGAGCGACCCTGATAGCACGGTGAGGAGGGGTCTCCGATCCTGCCTTTCCTGACGCGAAGGCTCCGCGTTTGGGCGGTCCTATTCCCGCGGCGCTGGAGAGGGGTCCGTGGGGCCACTCGAGCCAAAAGGCTGCCTAGTTCCTACTGCTGTACCCAAAACTCGTTTCTCCCAGCCAGCGAGGGGTAGAATCGGGTGAGGGGGTCACAAACCATCCACACCCCTCAAACTTCGGGGCGGGGCTGGGACACTGGGGGCGGGGCTTGAGTACGCAGAGGAACATGGGAAATTAAAGGGGGACTGGACGGGTACAGCACCTGGATAAGGAAGGCAGGCCTCACCTGAAACGGCCAGAATAAGTGTTTTGACTTCGCCAAGACGGCCTGTGGACTCACCTTTCCGTAGGGGTCGGGGGAGGGGCTGACTAGCCCCGTTTCTACCCAGGGTATGGTCTCTTCCGGCTTCTCCCGGAAGCTGTTAGAACCAGAGACAGGAAGTTCCGCCCCCGTGCCTTGCAACGATGACGAAAATCTACGTATAGCGGGCTGACGTAAACGTATTCTTTAAATAAAAGGGACAGGTTTCTTAGCGGAAGGAGGGGCGGAGTCATGGTTGGCGGGATCCTGGTCCTCCCAGGGCAGAGCCACGCCTAGTGGGCGAGGTCTACGAAGCCAAGGGTTGAGAGGCAGGGCCAGGAGGAAATTAGGGGAGGTGCTTGGGAGAAGGGGTGTGGCTTCGCATCTGGACGTACAAGCAGGCTGGCACCGTTGGGCAGAGCAGAGCGTCTTTTTCCTCTTCGCAACTTTCTTCTTCCGGCCTTGCTCCAAGCCTCCCGGGCTGATTGGATTTATTACTAGTCTGCAACGCGCTTTGAGCTCTGGATTAGCCGAATCAGCCGAGACTGGTCTTTCTGACCTCCAAGAGTTCAACTCGGGACTAGACGAGATTACAGACAATTTAATCACCGTCCGGTTCTCCGAGAATGCGGCCCCAGGTAGTGTGGATCCTTGGTAAATAAGGCAAGAAACCATTTCAAAGAAGGCACAGATTCCTTGCAGGCTTAGGGCACCGGAAAAGCAGGAGCCCCAAGAAAGGGGGAAATGGTTCAGCTTACAAGAGGATTTTTGCAATTAAAATTTGTTCTAAAGACGTTCTGTGGCGGGGTGAGGAGATGCTGTTGTTTTCCGGTGAACTATTGATTGAAGTATAAATAATACAGACGGGCAAACTCAAAAGCGAAGAGCTCGGTAGTTTTCACCAACTGAACACATCGGTGGAACCGGGACTCGGATCAAGCAACAGAAAATGACCACAGAATGGCCCTTCAGTCCTCTTCCAGCCACTCACTTCCAAAGAGTAGTCACTATTCTGATTTCTACCACCATAGATTAGTTTTCTGGTTTTGTATTTTGTACAAGTGGAATCAAACAGTATGTACTCTTGGTGTGTGGCTTTTTTTTTTTTCTTTTTCAGCCTTTTTTATTGTGGTAAAATATAAATAAAACTTAACATTCTTGACTATTTAAAGTGTCTAGTTCAGTGGTATTAATTCACAGTGTTGTGTACCCATCATTACTGTCCATTTTCTTGTATCCATTTTTCCTCCTCCCCACTTTATTCTACTTTATGTCTTCTGTGAATTTGCCTATTCTAGGTAACTCATGTAAGTGGAATTATACAATATCTATCCTTTTTGTCTGGTTTATTTCACTTAGGATGTTTTCAAGGATTATCTATGTTGTAGACCTGATGCGAAGAGCTGACTCATTTGAAAAGACCCTGATGCTGGGAATGATTGAGGGCAGGAGGAGAAGGGGATGACAGAGGATGAGATGGTTGGATGGCATCACTGACACAATGGACATGGGTTTGGGTGGACTCCGGGAGTTGGTGATGGACAGGGAGGCCTGGTGTGTTGCGGTTCATGGGGTCGCAAAGAGTTGGACACGACTGAGCGACTGAACATAACAAAATTTCATTCCTTTTTAAGGCTGAGCAATATTCCATTGTATGTATATATCACATTTTTTTTTTTTATATCACATTTTTTAATCCAATCATCTATCAGTGGACATTTGTGTTGTTTCCACCTTTGGGTATTATAAATAATGTTTCTGTGAACATTGATGTACAAGTATTAGTTTTAGTCCCTCTTTGCACTTATTTTGTCTGAGGGTTTTTTTCTTTCTTTCTTTTTGGCTGTGCTGGGTCTTAGCTGCTGCATGGGCTACTCTCTAGTTGTGGCGAGCAGGGGCTACCTGACAGTTGAGTTGTACCAACTTCTTATAGCAGTGCCTTCTCTTCTTGCAGAGCATGGGCTTTAGGGTGGTCGGACTTAAGTAGATGTGACTCCTGGGCTGTAGAGCACAGGCTCAGTAGTTGTGGCCATGGGTTTAGTTGCTGTATGGCAGGTGGGATCTTCCTGGATCAGGTATCTGACTTGTTTCCTGCACTGGCAGGCAAATTATTTACCACTGAGCCACCAGGGAAACTCCTGTCTGACTTCCTTTGATCAATATTATGATTGTGAGGTACTGTTTTAATTTCTCCATAACTCAGTGCTTTCAGTGCTGTGGCCCAGGTTCGATCCCTGGTTGGGGAACTAAGATCCCACAGGCAGTATGCCATTGCCAAAAAGAAAATTTTGAAGACTGAGTACTGAGATTTACCAAGTGAAGTTCCAAATAGGATAGCAGGTTCAAGGGCTCTCAATAAATATTTGAGGGAATGAAAAAGCACTGAGTTGAACCACTTAATGTTTTGAGAGTTTATTATGTGCCAGGCTCTGTACTAAGCACTTCATATACATTATCTCAGGAGCCCTATCAAGTATATCATATTGTATCCACTTTACAGATTTGGAAACCGAGGCTCAGAAAGATCAAATAACTGTCCAAATTATACAGTTAGTGGTATAGCTAAAATCATCCATCTCACTCACTCCTTGCTAAATATATATATAGGGCTTCTTTGATAGCTCAGTTGGTAAAGAATCTGCCTGCAATGCAGGAGACCTGGGTTTGATTCCTGGGTTGGGAAGATCCCCTGGAGAAGGGAAAGGCTACTCACTTCAGTATTCTGGCCTGGAGAATACTGGTGTCACAGAGTTGGACACCACTGAGCGACTTTTGAACTGTGGTGTTGGAGAAGACTCTTGAGAGTCCCTTGGACTGCAAGGAGATCCAACCAGTCCATTCTGAAAGAGATCAGCCCTGGGATTTCTTTGGAAGGAATGATGCTAAAGCTGAAACTCCAGTACTTTGGCCACCTCATGCGAGGAGTTGACTCATTGGAAAAGACCCTGATGCTGGGAGGGATTGGGGGCAGGAGGAGAAGAGGGTGACAGAGGATGAGATGGCTGGATGGCATCACTGACTCGATGGACGTGAGTCTGAGTGAACTCCAGGAGTTGGTGATGGACAGGGAGGCCTGGCGTGCTGCAATTCATGGGGTTGCAAAGAGTCGGACACGACTGAGCGACTGAACTGAACTGAACTGAGCGACTTTCAAGATAGAAAACGATATATATATATTATATGATGTTATTGTCAATATTTGGTTTCCTATTCTTTTTTTTTTTTTTTTGGTTTCCTATTCTTTAGCTATTACCATAAATAGCATCTGGAGTATAATTTCATCCTATGAAAGAAAAAATATGTGTGCGGCTATATATCCAGAGAAAAAAGTTGCATTAGAATATGACTTTGTTTCTATGTGGCCTTCCCAGGTGGCACTAGTGGTAAAGAACCCATCTGCCAATGCAGGAGACATGAGAGACATGGGTTTGATCCCTGGGTCGGGAAGATCTCCTGAAGAAGGTCATGGCAACCCACTTCAGTATTCATGCCTGGAGAATCCCATGGACAGAGGAGAACTGGTGGGCTACGGTGCACAGGGTCGCAAAGAGTCAGACACGACTGAAGCGACTTAAATATATTGTATTACCATAAAGCATTTCACAGACAGAAAAACAAATATCATATGATATTGCTTATATGTGGAATCTAAAGAAATGGTACAAATGAACTTATTTCCAAAACAGAAGTTCAGTCACAGATGGAAAAACAAACTTGTAGTTACCAGAAAGGGGAAGGGGAAGGGATAAATTGGCAGGTTGGGATTGACATATATGCACTACTATATATAAATAGATAGTGAGAACTTATTGAATAGTACACGGAACTCTATTCAATACTCTGTAATAACCTATATGGGAATAGAATCTAAAAAAGACTGGATATATGTTATCCATAACTGATTCACTTTTCTATACAGGAGAAACTAACACAACATTGTTAAATCAACTATATTCCAATAAAGTATTAATTTAAGGAAGCATTCCACACTTGTCAATGAATATTTTTAGAGCATCAGAGAATAGTTTAAATAGATATTCAACAGTATTACTTTCCATGCTGCACTGTAATTTTTAAATTCATTGTCTCATTTGGACAGACATTCAGATTGTTTTCAGTACTTGGCTGCTTTTTGTTTTTGTTTGGCCATGCGGCATAGCATGTAGGATCTTAGCTCAGGGATAGAACCCACACTCCTAGCGTTGGAAAAGCAGTGTCTCAACCACTGGACCGCCAGGGACGTTTACTACTTTGTTGTTGTTGTTGTTTTATTTTTGTTTGGGCTGGGTCTTTTTTGCTGTGCAGGCTTTTCTTTAGTTGGGGTAAGCAGGGGCTATTCTTTGTAGTGCTCGGGCTTCTCATTGCAGTCGCTTTTCTTGTTGTGGGGCACTGGCTCTAGGGCACGTGGGCTTCAGTCGTTGCAGCAGGCAAGAATACTGGAGTGGGTAGCCATTCCCTTCTTGAGAGGATCTTCCCAAACCAGGGATCCAACCCTGGTTTCCTGCATTGCAGGTCGATTCTTTACCATCTGAGCCATCAGGAAAGCCCACTACTGTGTTTTTAAACTGCACTTTGATAAACATCTTTGATGACGGTTATTTGTACACATCCATGATTTTTTTTTCCCCTAGGATAAATTCCTGGAAATAGGAATTTATTCCTGGAAATAGAATTGCTGGGTCAAAGGATGTTCACATTTTTAAGATTTTTGCTATACGGTGCTGCGTTGTTCTCTAGAAGGTTGTACCTATTTTCATGCCCATCAACAGTGTGCTGCTGCTGCTGCTAAGTCGCTTCAGTTGTGTCAGGAGAGCCCTAATAATGTTCTTGTCCCCCCAAACAGTGTAGAGGCTAGAGAGGAACAGGGAATAGATGGGGGAGGTTTAGAGAAATAGGAGAATCCTAAAGATGTTTATAAGCCATGACGAAAGAACAGAGGAGAAGGGGAGAAGTGAAGATAAATGCAATCTGAGAAGGGAATCAATGACTGAGCAGTGGCCTCTGAAGCCAGGAAGGGCTGAGCCAGCAACTAGGGCTTGCCCTGCAGAGGATGTGGGAAATCTGTCTTGCCTACAGCCCCGGATTCCTGATCCATTTATTCAGGATTAGGGATATACACCCTGTGTTATATAGCATTCCCCACATTCCCCACGCTACATGTCATTTTTCATTTTTCTGTCTTACCAAATTCTGTGAAGGCAGGAACTAAGTTTTGTTTTTATTCCAGTATTCCCAAAGTCTATCCAGTGCCTGCATGCAGCAAATACTTGATAAAAATTTATTAAGCGAATGATAGATGCAATTCAGAGAAGATGGGGGAAGAGCTAGGGATGCATTTTGTGAATGTGTACAGCAAAGGACAGGATGCAGTTAAGGGTGTTCTGAGTCCTGCTATGCTAAGTCACTCTGACTCTTTGCAACCCTATGAATGGTAGCCCGCAGACTCCTCTGTGCATGGGATTCTCCAGGCAAGAATATGGAATAGGTTGCCATGGCCTCCTCCAGGGGATCTTCCTGACCCAGGGATCAAACCCGCATCTTGCATCTTGCTTCTTGCGTCTTCTGCATTGGGAGACGGGTCCTCTACCACTAGTGCCACCTTTTGAAAGAGGGACTTTTGGGATTAGGGTTTTTCAAGATTTATTATACATATATGTATATACACATACATATATATAATTTGGCTGTGGTGGAGCTTTGTTGCTGCACACAGGCTTTCTCTATTTGCAGTGAGCGGGGACTACTCTTCATTACCGTACGTGGGCTTGTTATTATGGTAGCTTCTCTTGTTTCAGAGCACAGGCTCTAGTGTGCAGCCCGTGGGGTTTAGAGCCCAGATTCAGTGATTGTGGTGCCTGGGCTTAGTTGTTCTGTGGCATGTGGGATCTTCCTACAGCAGGCACCGAACCTATATACCCTGCGTTGGCAGGCAGATTCTTAAATCACTGTACCACCAGGAAAGCCCTGGGGTTAGGTTTTTGATGGTGGAGGAATTACGAGGGGAAAAGAAAGGAAAGAATGAAGACTTAGTTGGGACTACATCACTGTCTAAAGCTGGCCTCTTATATGTAATAATCATTTAAAATTAACATTTCAATGGGTCTTAGATCCTTATCTGTTTATTTTCCCTAAAATATTGAACTTGGGTATTTTTATACCTTTATGTCAAATTATGATGGCTACGGAGTGATGAATGTATCTGTGAATCTTGGATGTTGCCTTAACTGAATACATTTATAGTAAATCCATTTTATAAAAAAATCAGAAAGTACTCCTTCCCTAACCACTAGATAAGTTGTTTCATGTTTGCCCATTTGCTAGGCAGAGGGGTGTCTGCTCCTTTAATTTACATTCACTGGATCGCTAGTGAGCTAGCACATTTGTCATGTTTCATCAACCACCTTGTAAATTAACAATTTAGGCCTTTTGCCTTCTCTTCCCTTCAATTTTTCTTTAAATTTCCCAAGAATCCATGGGTACACCCCTTTGTCAAAAATTCAAATGCAGACCATAAAAAGCCCCACTGGCACAGTTCCTCTCTCCTCAGAGGAAATTCTTGGGCACCTGCCTTTCAGGCCTTTTTCTATTCAGCTTCAATCATGAGGTTTGGTTTTGCTTGCTGTACATGTTATATTTCAACCTTGGTAATAGTCTTGGTAATCTTTCCCAAGGCAGTACACGTGCTCGTCACTTGGACTCTATGCCCAGATCTCTCCTGCTGCGGGTATACCCTTTGTAAGGACTGAATTATATTCCACAGTGTGGATTTGTTTACCATTTCCCACATGTTGAGTTGTTGCAAGCAAGGCTGGGATGAATACTGCCGTGTGTACCAGCCTTTGGTGTAACTGGGGAGCAATTGAAGGGCATTGCTTAATTGCCCATCAAAGAGGCAGTTTCCTTTCTGACCCCCTTGTATGAGCAAGAACTTGTGTCTCCAAATCATCACAGGTACTGAGTATTAGTCTTTAAAATGTACCCCCCGAAGGAATTCCCTCGTGGTCCAGTGGTTAGGACTCGGTGCTTTCACCACAGTGGCCCGATTCAATCCCTGGTCAGGGAACTAAGATCCTGCAATCTGTGTGGCACAACCAGAAAAAACCAGTCCCTCAATCTAGTAAGAGAATTGTATCTTATTATTGTTTTAATTTGCATTTCCTTAATTACTGGTGAGGTTGAGCATGACCATTCATTACTTTGACAGATATTTGCGTGTCCACTCTCTGCAAGACACTGTACAAGCACCAAGTCAGCAATGGTAAATAAAAGAGATGTCATTCCTGCCCTCAGACATCAAGAAAATGAAATCTTTTAGTGACAGATACTTTTGTCAACATTTTGCCTTTTACTTGTGTTTATGATTCAGGGCTTTTATAACCAAATTTAAATTTTTTTCTGTATCCAGATAAGTCTGTATCCAGATGAGTCTTTTTTCTTCTATGCTTTTACATAGAAAAATCTCATCCCAAAATCAGATACATAATCACATGCGTCTTTGGGACTTTTTAAATTGGGTATCTTGTCATTGTAAGAATACCAGAAAAAGCCACGCTCACTGGGGTCTGCCTGCTCTAAAGGGGGAGACAGCTTAGTATTCTCCCCTGAGAGTGAGGCTCCTGGCTTGGCCCCAGGACTAGAGGGTACTTCTGTCTCTTCACTTGGCCTTTTGGATCTGTGAAATTAAAGCAAAAATTTCATCCAGAAAGGAGAGGTTGCTACTCTGTATAACGAGGTCAAAGACTATCTTCTAGTTATTGAAAGGAAATACCTACAGATGCGACTCTCTGCAGAGGAGGGGAGGATGGGCAGCAGCTGCAAAAAGGCTGACCCAGGACTCCTGATCTGTCTCTACCATGTGACTCCACATGGCAGTGAGAGTAGAGAGCCCAGAGTCCCTCACTTCAGCAAAGGGACAGGAGAACAGGCTGCTGACAGCCACCTCCTCCAGTGGGTACTGAAAGTTCAGGGTCTGGAAAGGTTCCTCTTGTTGTACTTTAAACACACACACACACACACAATTTTAAAATTAAGTAATTAATTCCTTTTGGTTGTGCTGGGTCTTCATTGCTGCACACTGGCTTTTTCTAGTTGCGGCAAGCGGAGGCTACTCTCTAGCTGCAGTGTGTGGGCTTCTCATTGAGGTGGCTTCTATTGTTGCAGAGCATGGGCTCTTGGTGCGTGGGCTCAGTAGTTGTGGCACATGGGCTTAGTTGTCCCTAGGCACATGGGATCTTCCCTGACCAGGGATCAAACCCTTGTTCCCTGCATTGGCTGGTGGAATCTTAACCATTGGACCACCAGGGAAGTCCTCCTGTGTTGTTCTTACACCCTTTTTCCTATCACAAGAGTAACAACTGATCTGTGCAGAAAACTTGGGGATACAGAAGAGTACAAAGGATGGGGAATAAACACGGAGCGATGGGTATCTCAGGCATATTTCAACCTAACAACAGCCACGCTTTGGTCTGTGCACAAATCATTTATTTGCATTCATAAAAACTGGCTTAGCTTAAAAAGCTTCCTCTTAAGGATGAATAGTGGTAATTTTGCCTCTGGGACCAGAGCAGGAAGTGAGAGAGAGTAGGGGAAAGCTGATGGCTGGTTCTCCTGTCATGGATCCTCAAAGACCACAAGACCATAGTTTAAGACACTGTGCATCACTGGGGGGTGGGGAACACAACCATAAATGGGTCATGGACATCATGCATTTCTTTCTCCCTCAACAGCCATTTCCTGAAAGGCCTGTTTAAGGAATATAGTCCGGTCTCAGTGTCATTGAGGCAGATATAGGTTCCTAAATAAATAAGTACAATACCAAGGAAGGCTACCTACCGGAGTTGAAATAGGCTCTGCAGAGAGAGGGCTATTGGGCTGAGTCTTGAGGATCATATCAGCTTCAACCAAGGCAAAAAAAGATGTGGGAAGGGTAGACCAAGCAGAGGGAACTGCACAAGTAGGTGCGTGGAAGCTAAGGGGAGAAGCTCATATCTGGCAATCCAGTAACTCATTTGCTAAGGCTGGGTTACAGGGGCCTTAGAAGGGGAAAGCAATATCAGGAGGCCAGAGAGCTTGGCGGAGGCAGGGACTAAATACTTATTCTGCCTTGTTGAGTTTTGATATTAGCCTGAAGGTAGTGTAGAGCCACTAAAGGTCATGATCGGAGCTCTGATTCCCAAAGGTCATTCCAGCATCCTTGCAGGGCATGGGGATTTCAAGACCTGTCAGTGAGGTCCTCCCTCAAGGTGACAAAGGTAGATCGGGCATTGGCAGTACAGCTAGAGGCAGAGTCTGTCCCTCTTTAGGAGGCTGAATGGGTACATGAGGAGCAGGGGAGACGGGATGACAAGATCACTTCCTCCTGGCTTGGGGTCTGCCTAGATGGAGGGGCCATCATCCATTTAGGCAAAGGAGGAGGATGCGGGCAAAGGTTGAATCTGCAGACCTTCCCATTAGAGAGAGGAGCTGAAGTTCAGGTTGGGCTGGAGGTCAGCAGGTGGCTCAAGAAGCCAATAAATGGATGAGCTGGCCCCGAAGGACATGTGGACAAGAGTGTGGACAAGAAGGTCAGAGACTAGTCCTCCAGGGTTGGGAGGGATTACTGATGGAGGGGGAAGGACAAGCTCTGGGAGTGGCTGGGCATGGGGCTCACTGGATACGCCCCTCCACACGCAGCAACAAGTAGTCCTTGAGGAGCGGGGGCAGTGGGAGGCAGGAGGCAGCCTCTCGGCAACGGCTACCCAGCTGAGCACGCATAGCCAGCCGGGCCAGGTGCTGCAGCCGTCTTGGCTGGTTCACCATGCTCAGGACCGAGCTATAGAAGGCTTCGTGCTCCTAGGCCAGGAGTGGAACATGGTCAGATGGCCCAACACCCTTCCCTCTGGGGGCAACCTAGTGGTGGGGCCCTGAGATTCTACAACATGGATCCACCTGGGCATGTAGCATATCTCACAGGACTCAGATTCAGAACCAAAGGCCCTGCAGGGGTCATGGGAGCTGAGACCACACTGCAGGGCAGGGTCTCAGCCATGTCTACACCCGCCTCCCCCAACTCCAACAGTGCTGTCTACTGAGTCAGAGATGCCTGATAAATGTCTATACTGATGCAGGTAAGAGAGAGGCTAGAGAGGTGTGTGTAATTAAAGGTTGTTCTAAGCTGCCGGAGGCAGGGTACCCAGAGGTTTCACTCTGCCCATCCTCCTCCAGCCCAGGGTTCCCCTTGCTCCTGCTTCCAGGAAGCCCATCCTGGGGGTATAGGCCTAGGGTTCACCCTTCCTCTCTACCTCCCTCAGAGCCCAGGAAGGAGCTGTGCTGGTGGGGTGGACATACCTGCCACAACTCAGGAAGCACGGCCTCCACCCAGGTATCACAGGATGGGACACAAGGGTAGGCATTAAGCAGGACTTCTAGGGCCCGAGGGAAGTTGGCACAGTGTCTCAGCATCTAGAAACCAGAAGAGATTCTTAAGGGCACCATGTTTCTACCAACCAGCCTGGGCCACTATAGTTATATCCCAATTTGAGATGCCAAGATCTGAGTCCCTCCTAATCCTTCTCTAGCCTCAGTTTATCCCACATTTCAAGTGTGTTCCAATCTCCTTGGGGGCTTTCTTCTCTGTTGGACACTCTCCTCCCTAACTCTCGCTGGTCCTTCCCTAGATGGGGACCGACCTCTGGCACAGACGATGGGCTCTATCTTTTGGCTTCTCTTCCCCGGTAGCTGGGCAATTCCAGTTCCAGGCACCCCTGCCCGCCAGGAGCCTCTCACCTCTGGGCGTACAGGTTGGGCCCCATAGTCCAGCAGCGCGGCAAAGAGGACCTCGGGCTCCCAGTTGGGGGCGTCCTGGACAGCCTGCAGTGCGCAGTCCATGGGTGTTTGGCCCGCTCCGTTGGGGACCGCCGCACAGGCCCCGTGGCGCAGCAGCAGCTCGGCCAGAGCCCCGCAGCCGTTGGCACAGGCGTTGTGCAGCGGCGTGTGGCGCTTGCGTCCGGCCGCCCGGGCATCGGCCCCAGCCTCCAGAAGCCGGCGCGCGGCGGCCTGGTGGCGACGGCTGCTGCTCGGCCCCTCGGCCCCAGCGCACGCCGCGTTCAGGGCCGTCTCGCCCTGGCTTGTGCGCAGGTTCACATCGGCGCCATGCTCCAGGTAGAGAGCCACATGCCCCTCCAGGCCGCGTGCCGCGGCCACGTGCAGGGGCGTCACCTCGCTGTCTCGCGCGGCCAAGTTCACAGTCGCTCCGGCCTCCAGCAGCAGCTTGGCGCACCTGGGGACAAGGTACAAGGCCCCCGAGGCAAATCCTGTCATCCGTGACCCCTTCTTCCCACCCCTCTTGGCTCAGGTGAGCCTGTTGACCACCGCCAGACTCATGGAGGCCCCGTGACTAGACAGAAGAGGAGGAGGGCCCATCCAAGCCACCTGGAACATTTCGGTTTTCAGCCCAGAAAGGTTGTGGTGCAGCTCAGGACACACAGCAAGTTAGTGACTGCAGGGTAATTAATACTCATTGCCTAAGACTGTGCCTCCCAGAATCTAACCTGACTCCCCCATCAGATTGGGACCCCAAGGCCTGGCTCTGAATCACTTGTGAGTGGTCTCTCCTAACCTTTTGATAGCCACTTTTCAAAAAAAGTCTTGAAAACCCATTAATCTGTACACAATGAAGCATAGAAAATTGAGTGTAACCCTTCCCCCCCACCACAAAAGAAAATAGAAATAGAAGTCCTAATTAGTTAAAGTAAAAAAAAAAAAATCCAAAGTCCTAATTAGTATTTTCTTCCTGCCTCCAAACATGAAGGGCTTCCCAAATATAAAGACCACCCTTCTTGGCCAACCACACCCACTCCAGCAAAGGAAAGGCACTTGGGTGTCCCCCTTACTCCACTCCCTCTAGAGAAAACAACCAAACCCAAACCAGATTTTAGGGAGCACAGTCTATAGGGAGCACAGCTTTAGGGAACACTGGTTCAGTCTTCTAGTTCCTGGAAAAATTATAGGTCAAACACTGTTGAGGCAAATTCGCATCGTTAAACCACCACGGGGTAAACCAAACATTCTTGCAAACTAAATTAATGATCACACTAAACTAACAGTAATTTAAAAAGCCAGAACAGGAGCCACTGGAAACTCAGGAGCAGATCCATCAGACTCCAGTGAAACCCTGATGACCAAGGGTCATTCCCCAAAACAGAGTTCCAGCTCCCTTCAGTGCATGCTCAGGGACAAAGAGTTGAGCAGCATCTAGCCAGCCACAAACTACATAATTTATTTTCTTGGTAAATTCTAATCATAGACTAATTTTTGTTTCTATTGTATATACTAAATTTAAATAACTCCAAGAAGCTCGCTCAGTCAGGTTCCATTCTCATTTCACTTAAAAGGATTAAGTCTGGACTTCCCTCGTGGTCCGGTGGTTGGAATTTACCTGCCAATGCAGGGGACATGGGTTTGATTCCTGTTCCAGGAAGATTCCACATGCCACGGAGCAACTAAGCCTGTGTGCCACAACTACTGAGCCCACGTGCTGCAGCTACTGAAGCCTGCACGCCTAGAGCCTGTGCTCTTCAACAAGAGAAGCCACCCCAATGAGAAGCCCAAGTGCTGCAACGAGTAGCCCCTACTCACCACAACTAGAGAAAGCTGTTAGGCAACAAGGGAGACCCAGTGCAGCCAGAAATAAATAAAATAAAAAATTGGGGGAAAAAAAGGATCAAGTCTGCTAGAAAGTACACCACGTGCGCATAAAACTCAAGAAAGGACTGGAAATTTTGGATCATTTCTGGGTCCATCACTGATCTAGATCTACGTGGGGAGAGGGCCCCAGCACTGGGGCTGTAGAGTATCTTCCAGGAGCCCTTGATTCCTTACCCTCGCCAGCTCTATCTCTGGGCCTGACTTGTAAAAGTGCAAATACCATCATGTAGAGGGTCCAAGAACCTGTTGACCTTAAAAAGGTGGGAAGAGGAGGTGTGCCTCATATTAAGATGGGAAAACACTAGGTCAGATCTTTCTTGATGCCTACCTCTAAACAACTAGGAATGTGGCTGCAAAGGGTTCCCAGGCAATAGGAAACTGCAGTTGAAAAGAGTTTTCCCCCAAAACAACAAGGCTTCTGCTTCGTGGGCTTAGCTGATGTGACTTTGGAGAGGTCACTAAACCTTTCTGAGTCTCAGTTTTATCCTCAGAGAATGTGACCTGTCTCCCAAGCTGCTACAAGGAGATGTTTTCTGTTATGTGAGCTGGAGACACACACACACATGCACACGTGTACACACTCCGCCTCCCCAAACCATCTCAACCCCTGGACACCTACTGTAAGGACTCGGGGACTGTGCAGAGGTGCAAGGGGGTTGTGCCTTCCTCGGACAACACGTTGACCTTGGCGCCGAAGGTCACCAGCAACTGCACACAGTCGAACTGGGCCCGGGCACAGGCCTCGTGTAAGGCTGCCCGGCCCCCAACCCGAGCATCCAGCTCAGCTCCCTGCCGGATCAGGTAGCGGGCGCAGTTGGTGTAGCCTCGGGCAGCAACGATGGTGAGAGGTGCAGTGTGCTTGGCCTTGGGGGTCAGCACCCAGAACCCTGGAGAGAGCAGGCAGTTTTAGCTGGGTGTGTATGAGGCCAGGGGGCAGGGCATGCTGTCGTGTACAACTCTGCATGTTGGGCTGAGCACAAACCCTGTGCCTATCTGTACCTGTGGAGAGGGGCTCCCTCAAGCCCCCAGTTAAGAGTGTAATCTGGAACAGCCTTTTAGAACAGTTTGTCAGTCTGTGAAAAACGTATGTGTCATAGAAAGAAACATTTAATTGCTCTTTTTTTTGGCCCTACTCAGCAGCTTGTGGGATCTTAGTTCCCTGACCAGGGATTGAACCTGGGCCCTGGCAGTAAGAGTGCTGAGTCCTAACCACTAGACTGCCAGCAAATTCCCTTAATTGCTCTTTAAAACTACAAGGGCAGCTAAGGAGGTGAATCCTATTGAGGAAACTTCTGGGTCTTTGAGCTACTGGTGGAGTCCTTGGCTCTTTTTGTTAACTTAGGCGCTCTAATATTTGGGAGGGGAAGGAGTTATGCACAGGAGGGCCTGGAACTGACTTGGGGAGTAGCCAAGAGGAAAGCTGAAGAAGTCCTAGGATATTCCTGGGGTGGGAAGGGTGGGGTGAAAGTGTGGGGAAGGGTGGAGGGTGGGGGATAAGAGGTGGGAGTGGGGAAAGGAAGGGTAGGAGGAGGGGTTGATCATAGGACTGGTGTTGGATCCAAATTGTGGAAATAGCCAAGGTCTTGTTTGAAGGACATAGATGCCTAATATCAGACTGTCAGTTGTTTGCATTGTAGGGAAGCGAATCCCTGGGTTTCCTAAATCTTGGGTAAAACATGCTTTGTTTTTTATTAAGATTGAAATTAAGGCCAAGTTCCATTTGGGAGATGGGGGACATGCTGCAGAATGAGACCGAGATGCCCTGGGTGGGGTCACATCTCTAGCAGCTAAAGGACCTTGGAGCCAGTGGTGACTAACAGCATAAATTCTTCAAGGATTTTGAACCTCCAAATCCATAGGTGGGGGTTGAGGCAATTTCCTGTTAATCAGTTTTTCTTGTGTGTGTTGGTTTTTTTTTCCTCTTTTTTTGTCTGGTCTTTTTTTGGTCTTTTCTCCTTGTCAATCTTAAGAATGGAGTGATCTTTTTTTAAATTAGTTTTTATTGGCAGATAGATCCTAAGGATACAAAGATGTTGGTCATATTGTTATTTAAAGTAGATTTAAAAAAAAAGGAATCTAATCTAACCAATCTATTGGGTTTCCCTGGGTGGCTCAGATGGTAAAGAATCTACCTGCAATGCAGAAGACCCATGTTTGATCCTTCGGTTGGAAGAGCCCCTGGAGAAGGAAATGGCAACCCACTCCAGTATTCTTGCCTGGAAAATCCCATGCACAGAGGAGCCTGGTGGGGTCTCAAAGAGTCAGACATGACTGAGAGACTAACACTGTATAAATCATGGGCCAACCATACAATAGAATTTATGCGTCTATTTAAAATACTATATGGACTTAATGGTTATTGCCACAGAAACATGTTACATGAAAAAAATCAGGCTATAAATAGCATCTGGTGTATAATTTCATTCTATGAGAGAAAAAATATTTGTGTGGATATATATCCAGAAGAAAAAATTGCATTAGAATATAATTGTATTTCTATGTGGGCTTCCCAGGTGGCGCTAGTGGTAAAGAACCCTCCTGACAATACAAGAGACTCAAGAGACACGGGTTCGATCCCTGGGTCTTGAAGATCCCCTGGAGAAGGAAATAGCAACCCACTCCAGTATTCTTGCCTGGAAAATCCCATGGATAGAGGAGCCTGGCGGGCTACAGTCCATAGAGTCGCAAAGAGTCAGACTTGGCACACATACATGTATTTCTATGTAATTCCAACAACATGTTAATATAACTTTAATTCTGAAAGACATACAAACCACTAAGCATGCCTCAGCTCTGTTTAGGAGGGATCTACAATGGGCAGTGGGAGGGGATGGTCTATTCTCTGGGCTGGAAAGGGGAGATTTGGCCCAGGCTCTCTCCCATCCCCACCCCCACCTTCCTCCCTACCCCTCCACTTCTGCCCCCACCAGGTGCTCCTTACCCTGTTCAGCTGACCAGGCCAGCTGGTTGCTCACAGTCTCCACAATCATGTTGGCAGCGTCTTCATCTTGGAACAGGGCTTGGATCTGCTGTAGCTCACCAGAAAACAGGGCATTGTGCACAGCTGGGTCCCGGCAGGAGCGGCGTGGCCTAGTGAGCCGGGCCTGGGAACTTGGGGGGCATCTTTGGCTCCGGCACTGCTGGGCTGCTGCCCGCCGCCGGTCCTCCCATTCCAGCCACTCCCGCTGGAGGCGGAGAGAGCGCAGGGTGGAGGAGGTGAAGGGGAAGGTCTCCTCCGCCATGGCAGGGGGGCCCAGGGCGGGGGATCCAGGAGTCTGGGCAGCAGCAGCTGGGCAGGGCTGGTTCCCTCGCCTGACTGCCACCCTTGCTCTGAGGAGCCACCCTGCCCCCTCACCCGTGACCCAGAGAAAGGAGCAGCTGAGACTATAAATAGGCCCTTCACTGCTCTGATAAACAGGGTTTGCCCAGAGTCATGATCTTGGTGCAGAGAAGGTGTTGGGCCAGTCCCCAGCCCCGGGTTGGGATGGCCCCTGTGGATACCCTCAGACTGGGGAGCCGGCCCCCAGCTGAACCCCAGGTCTGCATTCTCCCACTTTCTGGAGTATCTTGAGTCGGCCACGTCCAAGGCGAATGAATCAATCAGGGAAATGGACTGGACAGGGCTCTCTGATGTTGGCTGGAGACCAGACCCCAGCCCAGGAAATACTGGCAGGTCACACTGGAGTTCCAACAGCTCTGCTCAGCATCTGCATTAACAACACTAACTCCATACATATGAGCCCAGAGCTTTAGAATACTCAGATTGTTTTTATATCTACCTTTACTCAGATCACCATACAGATTTCTTGGCTCTCCCTGGGTAAACAGCAACCTTGGTTTTGACAATAAATTATATGATCAGGCTGATTATCACAGTTTGAACACCTCTGAGATGGGTGGTCTTATGTCTGTTTCATGGATGAGGCACTTAAGGCTTAGCAAAGTGAAACTACTTGCTCAAGGTCACAGCTTGTGAGGGGGAGCCAGGCTGGGATCCTGTGTGTCTGACTCCAGAGATGGAGTGATTCAGTAAGAGCGCCTCTCCCCACCTTCCAAGCAGGACAGCATGGTCCCTAACAATGCCTTCAGTGAATCTTGGTTAGGGTTTTCTTATTTGATTTCCCTAGCTCCTAAAAGGGCTCACATGCCTGCCTGAGGAGGACCAAGGGCTTGACTTCACAACTCTGGGGACCATGGAGACCCTCAAGCTACAAAACCACTCACCCAAAGTGCTCTGCTTTCAGGAGCCTCTAGGGGGAGGAATGAGGCCGTCAAACAGCACTAGCTGCTGTGAGTTCCCAGCAGTGAAGGGGAGGGCAGGAGGGAGGCTGGCCAATCCTGGCCCCAGAAACTCTCCTCAGTTCCTGGGTGGAGGAGGGTGGCCTCTCAGCCCCTCAGGGTCGGCCTGTCCCCATCCTGCCCTGACTGCACGCCCTGGCTGTCCCTGTCCACACACACACACACACACACACACACACGTGCACGCGCGTGCACTCTCCACCTCATTCTCACATTTTCAGTTAGCATCTCAAGACACACACACACACACACACACACACACACACACACTCCACCTCATTCTCACATTTTCAATTACCATCTCAAGACCTTTAACCCAGACCAGCCTAGCCTCCTACCTGGTGTCCCCTCTTCTGCTCCACTGCCCATAGGGAAGGATCTGTCTGAAATGGTTCATTTCCCAGCTTAAAACGTTTGCTGACTCCTGCCCTCTCCCACTAACCCCCGTGCCCTGGTTTGGCTCTGCTTCAGGCATCATTCCCCTCACATTTCCCCGCCCTTCCCTGCTGTTCCCTCCACTTGGAAGTCCCTTCTGACTCATCCCTCAAAGGTCGCCTGCTCTGGGAGACACCTGCTCAGATCTCCCACCCCTGAGGCTCCAGCTGCCCCCCATCCATGCTCTGGAGGGCCTCGTGTGTGCCCATGTACTGTGGCTCCAGAGCAGGACCTGAGTGGGTTCAGTTGGGTTTCTGGTCCCCGGCAGGTCATGGCACACAGTAGGTCTTGTTACAGGCTGGCCTCCTGCGTGCAGCACGTTGACTGAAGGCCCCCATTCTCCACCAGAGCGGACACGCATCTGCCTGCCCACGTGTGTGGCAGCAGCCTGGCCTGTTTCTGGCTCCGCCTTTACCCTGCTGTTCACCCACTCTGGCCCCAGCTTCGTGGTGGTATTCCAGGGTGGGGGATCCCAGAGAAGCAATGAGATCATGCCCAGCGAGGGCCTGGAGATCCTCAGAGAAAGGCGCCTCTATAAATGCAGGTGTGATTAACTGTGTTGGCACCCACTTGGTGTTTTAATTGCCCCGCCAACGGCCCGGCTGAGCACCCACATCTGGGTTCCCAGGGTTGGGAGCTGGCAAGGTAGGTGGGGCCATGAGGGGCCTTCTCTGAGGTTCACAGTAGTCATTGTGAGCGGGGCCTGAGGCTGCCCTGACCTCCCCAGCCTCTCTGCAGCCTTCTTGCCACAGGCCTGAAGGTGCTGACTACAGCTCAGTCCCCAGAGACACCATATGTTCTGTGTCCTGTCCTTAGCCTTAACTTCCTGAGGGCAGAAAAACTATGCACAGCATTAACTTCCTGAGGCCTTTACTTCAACCCATACATGTACCCACAGGGAGCCCAGTTTTATTGGCAGAAACAGGGCCAGATGACTGGATACCCAGCCTGTCTTCTGGGAGCTCAGAGCCTATGGGGTGACAGAGTACACAAGAAATCAGGACATCTGTCAGGATGGTTAAGAGTGAAGAACAGAGCTCCAAGGGGCTGAGGGGCGATGGGTACACAGGCCGGGGGAACGGGTGGTTTAGCTGCACGAAGACCACCGGAGTAGAAGGGCTCTGGCCCAGATCTAGGCTAGAGAGGCAGAGCTGGGGAGTTAGCAGCTGGGGAAAAGAAAGTACGTGGTGCGCTCAGGTGTTGTTCAGTCACCAGGTCGTGTCTGACTCTTCCTGAACCTATGGACCACAACCCTCTAGGCTTCCTGGTCCCTCACCATTTCCCGGAGTCTGCCCAAATTCATGTCCATTGAATCGGTGAAGCCATCCAACCACCTCAGGTAGGTGTTCAAGCAGGAAGACTAATTGGGAGTGTGAAAGGGTAGAGCTGGTGAATTAGCTCCTGCCTGTTCCCGGGCTTGGGCCACAAAAGCCTTCTGGAAGAGTCCCACTGCCGCCAGCCGCCAGGTGAACGTGGAGTTCCTAAGGCACTTGCTGCCTTCAGCTCTGAGGCTGGGATCCCTGGGATCTCTTTGGAAACAGGGAAAATAACGCCTTCCCCAGATCAGTGCCAAGTCTATTGGAGGCCCCGACTCACAGCTGCCTGGTGAAAGCCGAGGCAGAGGCAGGCAAAGCTGGCCATCAAACTGGGCTCACATCTCCTCAAACATATGTTGAGAGCATCTTCCTCTTTTCCCTTCATTCCATACAGGAAAACAAGGTTGGCTGGTTACTTGGTATAATTAGACCTTTTATACCCCACCCATGACCCTTGTCCAATTCTTGCCTTCAAGGTGGTACAGAGAATCTACAGTGGCGAAGAGTTGCTTGGCAACAGAATAAAGTAGTAGTGGACTCTAACCCAAAGTATAAAATAAATATCCACGAGTCCATACTGATAATAAATGGGTGACTGAACAAAAAATAAGGGAAAACAGACCAATCTTCCACGCAGAATTTCAAATCATCCATGTAGATATTCTGCCCTTCAAGAGGCAGAGAACATAACCCCTCACTCCTTAAGTGGAGGCGGCAGAGTGACTTCCTTCCAAAGTTGTGTGGAAAAAGTGAAAAAGAGTAACTTGACAGCGGAGAAACCTGACCAAACCTGACAAAGCCTATCTCAGCCAGGTGATCAAAGTCCACACCAACCCTTGATATGATGCGATGAGGACAGGAGCTCACCTGTGTGCTCTTCCTCTCCCAAACACATAACCCTCGTCTAGTCATGAAAACACACCAGACAAATTCCAACAAGGGGGCATCCGACAAGAAGCGAGACCTGTGCTCCTGGAAGCTGTCATGGTCATTAAGAGACAAGGAAGTCTGAGAAACTACCACAGCCAAGAGACGTCTATACAGACAAGATGACTAAATGTTACATGGGATCCTGGAAGAGAAAGAGAATTTTAGGGGAAAACTGGGTTAATGTCAATAAAGCATAGAGTTCAGTTAATAATGTGTCAATACTGGCTCTTAGACTGGTTGTGAGGTATAGGAGAACTCCCTGTAACATCTCTGCAATAATCCTATAAATCTCAAACTGTCAAAAAGTTTATAGAGACTTCTCTGGTGGTCCAGTGGCCAAGACTCTGAGCTCCCAATGCAGAGGGTCTGGGATTGATCCCTGGTTGGGGAACATGCTGCAGCTAACAGTTCACATGCTGGAACTAAAGACCCCATGTGCTACAACTAAGACCCAGTGCAGCAAAAAAAAAAAGTCTGTAAGAAAAAAGAGAAAGAAAATGAGTAGCTTTGGCTCTGTCCTGGCCAAGGCACCAGGGGCAGGGCAGATAGGACAAGGAGCTGAGAGGCTGGGAAAGAGAGGCAGGCAGGTAAAGCAGGCAGCTGCTTTTATTTCAGAATAAGATGCCCCAGCTACACCCATGCCCCCGCACCTTGGAGCCCCAGACACAGGTGAGCTGGGCAGCTATAGGCCTCAAGAGACAAAGCAGAGGGAAGCCTGAGTGTGTTCCTTCCTTGTCCAGAGGGACAGATTGCCACAGAAGCCACAGCTTCTCTTGGCTCCTCAGCTGTCCTGGGACTAGGGAGTCAAGGGCCCAGGCCCAGCATCCTCTAAAGTCAAGGGGAGGTGGGAGAGTGACACACCTTCCCTGTTGAAGGAGAAGGGATATGCACCCAAGGACTCGAAGGACAGTAGATCCAATACCGAGCAGAGTTCCGCTTGCCAAAGGAAGACCCAAAGTGAGGACAGTGCAGAATCCGAGGGACAAGTGTGTTCTTGGGGAAAGCGTCCAGGGTGTGAACGACCACAGAGGTCTCAGAACTCTGTCTGCTCTCCAGCTGTGCTGGTCCTCCTCTCTCCCAGGCATGTGATCAGACACAGCCAGAGCTCTGGCGTGGTGCTGAGAGGCTGCCAGCTCACGGCGGGTGCCCTGCCTTGGGGCAGTCCCAACTGCTGGTCCCACAGAAGAAGTCTTCAGGGAGCTCGCTCAGGAGTCCATCCAGGTCATCTGCAGAGGAGGACAGGGAGGGTGGGGAGACTCAGTGATAACCTGAGGGCCCCTTGTGACTCAGAGCTGAAGCTCCCACCCTTCAGGAGGGTCTGAACCCGGCTGCAGTTAGGGAGGGGGCTCTCTGGGCAGTGGTCCCCACATCGATGGGCCTGAGGCTGGCCTGATTTCCATCTCCTTTCTGCTCCCCACACTCAACAAAAGGCAGAGGCAAAATGCCAAGGTCACTCTGCAAAGAAAGGGGCTCCCCCTGGGCCTCCATGGTTCTTCTTTCCATCCTGAAGCACAGTGCCTGAGCAGAAAGGCGTCAGAGGTCTCCTAGTGCAACCGTCTGATTGGACAGAGGGAGAAAGAAGGCTGGGAAAAGCCCTTAGATGTGCTCAGAATCACACAGCTCATTCACATGGTCTCTCACCTGCACTCTGCATGGTGGGAGAAGTCACCGTCCCCTCCCCCAAAGTGCCTCTGTGAGCCGAGAGGACAGAAGTAACTGTCCTGACTACAGTTCTCGGATGGGTACTTCTGCCTGAGAAGCTGGAAACAGCTACCTCAGTAACCCCTACTGCTCCTCTGACTGTGAACAAGAGCAGCTAACATGTACTGGGGGCACACCTGGTGCCAGGCACAGGCCCACACACATTACACTCATCACTTCACTTCGGCCTCACATGGCCCCTGCAGAGGGCATCTCGTGGTGGTTCCTGTTACAATCCTTACTTTGCCCAAGAGAACAGGGTTTAAAGAGGTCAACTACTTGCCCAAGTGCGCATCCATTTGACGCCAGAGCCACGGCTTCCAACTAGAAAACGCCCGCTGAATGGATGGAATTAGGCAGCCCTAGCGTCAGTCAGGCTGGAAACTATACCTGCAGAGGCCAGCTCCCAGTCTGGCACAGAGCACCGGACAAACACTGCTGTTAGCAGGGCAGAAGTTAAGTCTGTGCACATGCTCAGTCGTGTCTGAGTCTTTGTGACCTTATGGACTATAGCCTGCCAGGCTTCCCTGTCCATGGAATTTTCCTGGCAAGAATACTGGAGTGGGTTGCCATCTTCTATTCCAGGAGATCTTTCCAACTCAGGGATCAAACCCACGTCTCCTGCATTGGCAGGCAGATTCTTTACCACTGTGCCATCTGGGAAGCCCAGAAGTCAGTTTGGGGGCATTTAAATTTAACTCGGGTGACCAGCATTGTACCCAGGGATGTAGGACTGGAATTTGCTTTTAACAAAAAAGTTGCCGCTCACTAGCTACACTGTCTGGAGAAACGATAGGGTAAATGAAGGGGAATGAGCAGCCAGTGTGAGTCAAGGGGAATGGGACTCAGAGCAGGAATCCGCATCTGTGTCTCCCAGTGCTGCCTGGCAGGTCTGTCCCTACTGTGGAGATGTGACACCAACCACAACATTCTACAGGCAGCTTGCCTCTCTTATTCCATGACCACCAGCAACCTTCTGAGGAGGGTTTGGCTTGTCCTCAAGCTGACTTACAAGGAGATAGTGGAAGATTCTAGAGAAGATTCCAGCACACGGGGTAGATACTTTTTCATACAATATAAATAAATGGGCTCTGTGGCTTATCCATGGTCTACTGTGAGTTTGGTTAACATGGAGACACCTACCCATAATCCCATGAGGGTTCCATTTGTGGGATCCAAGAGCTAAGGACCAGACCTGGACTGTGTTAGCATCACCTGGGTGAGGCTCCCTCCTGAGGAACAAGTTGGCCCTCCACGAAGAGGTCTGTATTTGGGCCTCTCAGATCTGTATCCTGGTCCCACCCTAACTACGGGGATGCTGGACCCCTTAGCACCACCTGGAGGGCCTCAGAGCTTAGTCAGGATGGAGAAATCTGCCTCTGTGGTTTAGCCATCAGCCCACAGAAGACTCAAGGCTGGCGCCAGTCTATCTCCTCCTTGTGGCTAACAGCACATGGCCTGGAAACGCAGGAGCTGAGGATCACATTCTTTGTGTTAATTAGTTTGTGGTCTGCAGCCTTGCCAGGAAAGACACCACGTCTAATTTCTGTAAGATGCAAAGATTCACAGGAGGAGGAACAAGATGCAGCCAGAACAATCTGCCTGAGCTATTCAAGAGGAAATAGGAGGAGCATTTTTTTGGCTCCTGGGTGGACTGACCGTCTTACCTGCTTCTGGGAGTTCTTTCTCGAGAGTCGCCCCTGCCTCTGGGTTCTGTGCTGTTTGGAGCCCTTTCCCAGGCTTCTCGCTCTCTTGCTGGAGGCTTTCATGGAAACTTCCAAGATCCTGGGGACAGAGGATCTGGTTACCAATACCTGTGCCCCTGAAATCTCTCTAGACGGTACCATCTCCACCCAGACAAGCTCAAAGGAATAGGTAGGGGCTCAGGAAAGACAGGACAGAGGAATGCGGCAGTGGCCAGTCACCCAGCCTATGCTGGGGAGGTAGCTGAAATACCAAACACCCCAAAGAACAGATAATTTAAAAATAAATAGAACAAAACCAAAAAACTTTTTGGCTGATTTTCTTTTCTAATTCAGTTGGTATCTGATGTTTTAGGGAATCTCTGTAACTGGAGCAGACAGTGAAGAGGCCATTCAGAAATATACTAAGGAGTTAGGCTGGAATTAAAAATGAGCTATTAACAATCCCCCAAATAGCTAATATATGAATAGGTAATTAAAATTAGTAATTAAACCTGTTAACCATGGTTAGCCCTAGGGAATGCAAACAGGGAAGGGTCAGTTTTATGTTTCTTTATTCTGTACCATTTTAATTTTTTTTCAACAAGTATGGATGACTTGGATCTTTTTTTTTTTGGCCATGCCATTTGGCTTGCAGGATCTTAGTTCCTTGACCAGCGACTGAACCTGTGCCCCCTACAGTGGAAGCATGGAATCCCAACCACTGGACCACCAGGGAAGTCCAGGGGTGACTTGAAATTTAAAAGGAAATCAAGATGCTTTGTTAGAAAGGGGTGATACTGAGAGAATGTAGAAGGTTAGGGAGAAAGATGAGAAGTAGCAAATTAGAGCTAAAAGCATAACTTGACTAGACGTCACAGATTATAACTTTATAGACTCATTTTATAGACAAAGCAACAGCAGGGGAAGGGACAGGACTTGCCCAAGGTCATGTTATAAATTTCCAGCAGAGGAGGGACATGACCCAGGTCTCCTGACCCCCAGGCCAGGCCATGACAACAACTCAGGATCCCAGGAAGGTGCAGGTGGCCAGAGGGAACACTGTGTGCCAAGTCAAGGCCGGGCTCTGCACCCTCACCCTGGAGTGGAGCTGCCTGGAACTCAGTCTTCCTTGGTTCCCCAAGGCATTCTAGGCTGGTGTCCCCTCACCTAGCAGAGGTGGAAAGCAGGGGGAAAGATGTCGAGCAAGGGCTGGCTCACCTGACGGACCATCTGTAGCTGTCTGTTCTCTGCACAGCCACCTGCAGCAAGTCCAACCCTCAGTCACTCACTGAGGGCCCCGCCCCTTTGTGGACTGTCACCTTGGTTAGTTCTCAAGTGACTCCCATGCTATATGACGTTCAAGTCTGCCATCAGACATTCAGGGATCACTCAGAAGCCAGCTGCTCCTCTAGGTCCTGTTACCGTGCCATCTGGCAGGTGGCTGGACCAGGGACAGGAGGCAATGGCCCTGTCCCCAAAGACATCTTTTCACCGTAGGGCAACTGTCCACCTCACATCCCTGCTCCCCAAGGTGGTGGAAGGGAAGAAACCAGAAGGTCCAGGTGGAGAGTGGCTCTAGCTATCCCTCCTCCATCCTGCTCCTCTTACCTGGGGGAAGGACTGAGATTCCTTGAGGATGTTCCCGTCTCCAGCATCTGGACTATAAACACGGACCAGGTTGTTGGGAGTCACATTGAGGTAGTGATTTCGGAGTGAAGGAGAAAACACTCCGATCTGGAGGAGAGAAGGGGTGGGTGGGGGGGTCCAGTGTCCTAAGAGAGCACCGCTGGCCACCTGGTCCCACCTGCCTCTCCCTTGGTGGCCTCTGCACCAGGATCACAGAAATCACTCTCGCCTCAACCCTGGTGCCAGAGTACAACCACTTGCCCACCCCTGGCCCTTCACAGGCCACTCCCACTCCTACCCACCCCCTGGAGGATAGAGGTCAGGCCTTTACTCGGCTCCAGTAAGCCAGGGTCTAGCACCAGCGCAGCTACTCTCTGCCTGGGGCCTGGGAGGGAAGGGAATCAGAGAGACAACCAGGGCTTTTTCCATGGAAGGAAGGGGAGAGTACCTGCTTGAGCAGCACCACCGAGCCAGGCTTCAGCTCATTCTGGCGCGTCTCCAGCAGCAACCTGTGCACCGTGCCCTGCATCTCTCCTGCAAACACCACGCCGCCCGTCAGTCTCAGGGTCAAGGGCAGCACAGAGCCTGGTCTGGGCCCAGGTGGGAAGTAGGTGGCTCACTGTCTCAGTTATCCTAACTGTGAATGCAGAGGATGGCTCTTCTTCACCTGCTGACCTCAATGGGGCCACTCACCAGACACTACCAGAACCTAACTCCTCACCCGTGGGGTCCTTGAAAACCACGCTGGCATCCATTGTGCTCCGAGTCAGGGACTTGATCATCACCGCCATGTTGGGGACTTTGTTCCCAGGAAGCTGCTTCAGGGCTGCCTGGTTACAAGAAGAGGCATTTGCTGAGCCAGACATGTCCCATCTGTAAGGTTCCCAAGTGAGCCAGGGCAACCTGAGGAGGGGTGGGGGTGGTGATGCAGCATACCAGTGTGGTGATGATCTTCCTTTGTGGAGGGCCAAGGGGCAGTTTAAGGCTCAGCCCATCTCCCCCGGCAGACTTGAAGCTGGCAGGTCCTTCATTTCTTTCCCCTGCCTCCTTTCTCTTGCGTATTTATGTGTATATATTTATATAGATCTCTACCACGCAGACCACAGGCAGGAGCACGTTAGCATATGCACTAACATGAGTCTGACATGACTTCTGACCTAGGGGGAGCTCTAAGGGGAGCAGTGTGCTTACCCTACCCCATTCAGGACTCAGATGTATGGAGACATGCCCGTAACCCACTTCTCCTGTGCCTGATACTGTGGATGGCAGTGAAAAGGTAGGTGAGTGGAAGATACAACCCAATGGTATCTTCATGCTGCTGCTCAGAGACAGGCCTAGGGTAGGAGGGAGCAAACAGAGTGCCCCTTGCCTAAGGTGGAGCAGGGAAGGTTGGGGAGAGATATAAAAACGGCCTTTCCTCTGGGTCTCAGCGTCCAGAACCCTTACCTTTCGCAGCACCATGATGATGCTGTAGGTACAGAGGAAGCAAGTAGGGTCTCTCTCATCCAGACCCAGAGTAGATTTCATGGTCAGCCAGGGCCCTCGTCCAAAGTCTTCCTCCACTGATGCCTGGGAACTAGTAACAAGCTGGCACAACAGAGCAGAAGGGGAGCCTGGTGTTCATGGGTCCACTTTGCTAGAGACTCTGACTGAGCCGGGATGGAGGGGTGGGGGAGCAAGGGTGAATTCCCGGGAGCAGGTGGCCATGTTTTCTCCTTTCGTTTATCTTAAGGTTCAGAAAAGGGTATGTGAAAACTTGCTGCATATCACATCTTTCACTGAGAAACAAGAGCAAAGGTGCTCTGTAACTTAGTTTATTTTAAATCAGGACCTGACTTTAATTATATTAATGCAAAAGGCTAGCTACGCTTGTCCCTTGTAATGAACTTAAAAAGGCTTAGGGCTAGGGAGCCCCCACATACATTTATAGGCTTCCAGACAATTTTGAAACCAATTATATTTCACTTGAGATGCCTCTGGCTTTAACTGTACACCTTGTTATATTAAAAAATGCTTTAAATTCAGATGAGTATTTACTGTTTTGGAGCTGAAATGGACTGGTGGATATACAGAGATACAGCAAAGAGAAAAACTTCTAGAGAGAATTAAAAGCAAAAGTGGATCTGGGAGGCAGAGCAGGTCAACCAGAATCCCAGGGAGGAGGAAGGCTGAGTCTCACCCACCAAGAGGGAACACACCAGAGGCAAGGTGAAGGCACAAGCTTCCCAGCTTGATTCCCAGAAACCTGAGAGGAAGGGTTCCCGAGATATAATTTCCTGATACTTATTGCACTCTCCTCTGCTGAGGGCAGATGGAATTAGCCCGGCTGTTCTTTCTTAGCTGGGAAAGAAGGCTGAACCCATGGCATCAGTTAACACCCCTTTGGCATCAGGACGGGCGTCCCTCAACGTGCTATGGTGTGTGACCCCAGAAAATAGGCTGAGCAGCACTGATTCTGATTCTCAGCTTCTGAAACACACAAGGATGTCCCTCTCTCTTAAATGAGTCCCAGGAAGTTAGCATTTGCATGGAGTCAGTTACCTCTGTCCGGAATTTAGCCAGAGCACCGTGAGTCGGAGTCTGGGGCGTGGAAACCATGATGTCGTCCAGATTTTTCCCACTGTGCTGCGAGGGGAGAGAGGAGGAGAAGGCGAGAGCAAGCTCAGCAGCTGTTATTTACAAGTACAGCTTCTTGTCTGGGTCACATAATGAGTTCAGGAAACTATCAGGGACAATTAACACATATTACATCTCTCCTAACGAAGTCTCAAGAGCCTCACTGGCAGCTCAAAAAAGATGCTTTGGGGACCGTTTGGGGAAATGTGAGGAAGCTGGAGCTGGCTCAGGAACAAATCCTGGGGCTTCCTGAAGGGGGTGATGACCTGAATAGAGAGGCCTGAAGTGAGTAAGAGCGTAGCTTTCCCCAAACCCCTTCTTGGGGACCTCACCCTTCCTGACAGGAATCCAGCCCAGGAGGAATGTACATGGCTTCCTTGGATTTCTCTTAAAGTGCCAGGGAAGAGCAAGTTAATGAGTAGAAATCGCTTCTAATTGAAGAAAACACCCTTCAAATGTGAGGAAAAGGGGTAACCCATCACAACCAGACCAGATTCTCAGAGTCCAATTATCTGGGATTGGATCTAAGACTAGTCTGAGGGACCCTGTCTCTCTACTGCTGCCAAAATCCACACTCCAAGCTCAGCCCCGACTCCCCCGTGGTGACCCCACACACCAGCCACATTGAATGGTTCTGTGGACCTCCCAGAGAATCTGTGCCTTTGCACACACTCTCTCCTGTCGTTCCACTGCTGAAATGTCCTCCAGGACACAGCTGTCCAACACGCACCTCTGTAAATCTCCTATTCATCTGTCCAAAGCCCACCCAGGAAGCACAAGGAGCCCAGTGTCTCCCCAGCACCCAGGGAATGACCTCTACCCTCTCCGTCCCTTTTACATCTCGTTTTTAAGTCTGCTTCTTCCACTCCCCTGGAGCTCTGAAGGATGAGAACTATTTCTACGTTAATTTCTGTATCCTCAGGTCCAAGCAAAGGGCCCAACACACACCAGTCCTTAGTAAATATAAAAGAATGAGTCTTCCTGGCCGGGGCCAGTAAACAGGAGGTGCTCAACAAATGAATGGAAACTGTGATGTTCTCAGAGCCTTAGGCATCTCCATGTATGTGGTTTTCAGGCCTTCAGTTCTCCCCACTTCTGACTTCTCCCACAGCTCTGGAAAGCCCCCAACCCCTGCCCTTCCTTCCTCCACTTCCTCTGGGATTGAAGATCCTCTGGGATTGGGCAGGGCTGGGACACACCCGGCTGCTCTCCAGCGGCCTGGGGAGCTGCCTGGGGAGCTCTGGCTCTGGCCAGAGCAAAGCTGTCACTCACCTGGTGAGGCAGGAGCCCTGCTGGGCCGGGGAAACGGCGCATCTTGGCCCGGGTGGAGGTGCAGGTGGGTTGCTGCGGTGTCCGGCTGGCAGCGGTGACCAGCCGCACCAGGTGGTTGGTGACGATGGGCGTCTGCAGAGTGGCCTGAGGGAGCGGAGAGGGACTGGGACCCTTCGGGGTGCAGACAGGAGACAGGACAGAAGACGCTGGAGTTCGGGGTTGGGGTGGACCCTGAGGAAACAGTCCACAGCTGGTCTTTGAGGGAGCAGCACAGCTTGAGTTGGGAGTCCGGGGTCTAAGAAAACGGAGTTTGCCACTTGAACAGGTGTTTGGAGACCGGAATGGCTGAGCAGGGAAACGATTTTGAGGGCTGCTCTGAATGGGCCTGCCAGCAGCTTGGAGAGGCTGAGGTGTTCGAGGAGGGGGACCCACAGGAGAGACTTCCCAGTGGGGTGGCTGAGCACAAACCACTGAGGTAGCTGGAACAGGAAAGTTACCCGTGGTTCCAGGTCTCAAGTGAGGCTGTGGAGTCCTGCAGAGGACTGTGGGATCTGGGGCTGATGGGATACCAGTTACGTGGGGGGAAGGCACAGGTCCTCTTTGACAAGGTCTGCTCAGATCAGCCACCCGAGTCTTTTTAGCCAGTGTAGAGTCCTCCTGCTGCCAGCTGGGCAGGATTCCTGCGGCCTCACTGTGAACTCCAAGTTGCAGCTCCAAGCTGGGCCCCTCCAGCTCCATGCTTGCCAGGACCTTATCAAATTCATCTTGTTCAGGCCCCTCGAAGCCACCAATCACCTGCTCTTTGCTCCTGAAGGTGAGCTGGGGGTGGGAGGCTGAGGACTGGGGTCTTCCTGGCTCTTCAAGCACTTCTGTCAGTGTCGCTCTTCCCTGATTGCCAATCCAGCTGCTGGATGTCGAGACAGGCCTTAGGGCAGCTGTTCCTGTGGGAAGTGCACCCCCAGTGGCCCTAGGCCCACCGCAGGTAGGAAGGCGACGTCCCAGGGCTGGCAGGCCCGCAGCCTCTGCTGGGGCAGTGACTTGAGGCAGCAGCTGGGCCTCCTGTGGCCGGGAGGAGACAGGTCTCAGGCACCCGGCATTTCCAGGCTGTGAGCCCGCAAACTGGTTTTCTGCATCCTCCACAGCCGACAAGAAATCCTACAAAGAAGCAGAGACAATGGGTCTTGGCGTCTGGAAGTCAAGAAGCACTCTGCTTTTACTGTTTCAGGCATGTGGTGTGTCTGTGTGTGCAGATACACGCAAACAGGAAACCAAGACATGTAAGGCAGCTGTAGACTCTCTCACCACCTTTGACCTTGCCCAAGAGTCCGCCACCAGGCTTCTGCCAGACATTCTAAGGCTAAGTCTTCAGGTAGCTTCTCTCTTTCTTCAGTCTTGAGGGGGAGGGGAGGGGAGAGGAGGTGGGGTGGTGGTGGCAGTTGGAGCAGTAAGAGAAGCAAAGGAACCAGGTCACCAAGGAGTCAAACAAATTCCCCAGGGCACACACCCGTCTCAAGGAAATTAGCTTTCCGGTGTCCAGCCTGTGTACTCAGGAGCTGGTCTTGCTTCGTGTCCTCAACCCACTCCTCCCCCCATCACACACACACACACACACACACACACACACACACACACAGAGTCTTCGGTAAGTCAAAGAGGCCTTGGATCCAGCAAAATAGGCAGAAGTTAAATATAGCTTTTCAGGCAAGTTAAATTAAGTATGGATTCCAGTTGGGAAGCAAGGTGAGATTGACACCTTCAAGAGCAACAGACCTGTTCCGAGGGTGTTTTTGAGTCAGAACTGCTGATTTAACTGACAGGAAGGTCCCCTCCACCCCCACCCCTGCTGCCGCACTAGATTGTCTAGGCTAGAGAAAGGATCTTTCCTGCTTGGTGTATTATCAGGAGACTAGCATACTCCAACAGGACTACTTTAGGACTTAGTAATAATAATAATATTAGAATTACAGCAGGAATAAAATCCTGATGACCCTGGGAGTTGATGGAGCCCTTTTCCCCTGAAGAGCTCCCTCTCAGACATGATGTCATCTGCCTTGGGAAGGGGGAAGGGACTGGTCATGGAACAGAAACTTGAGCTGTCAGAGTCCTTCACTCTTAATTCCATTACTAGCCTAGCAGTCCTACCTTGACCTGGTAAGACCCAGGAGGGTCACTTTTTCAGTCTGTAATTACACATCTCCAAAGCTGAAAGGACAAGGACACATATCTCCTTGACAAAGCTGGCAGTTTTGAGTTATTTTTAAAAACAAAAATCAAGTCCCCAAATGATAACAAAACACCTAACATGTGAAGCATCTCACTGGGTGCCAGGTACCATGTAAACATTTTACCAGAATTCTCTCAATGAATTCTCACAATGACCCTATGAATAGGTATATTATTATCCCTGTTTTATGGATATAGAAACCGAGACTCAGAGAGGTTAAGTAACTTCACAGAACCAGGACTGGAACTCATACATGCGTCTGTCACTATGTCTTGGGGCCTCAGGGTATGAGACAAGCCAGAGAGGGAATTTTAAAAGGTCTGTTTCTCCCTTCAAACCTCAGGTTTCAAAAGCTTCAAAGGGAGGGAAGTATGGGGCTGTGGCTGCCACAAGGGTCCTTGGTGCACCATCTCACTAGGCATAAATTAGGCATCCGGACAAATCTAGAAGTGATTTTTTAAAAGCAAACCACTGGGAGTCAAAAAGTAGCTCTGAATGGCTTGTCATTGATAAACCAGAGCAACTCTTCTATAAATGTAGTTTAGTAGTTTCCATGTACATTAGACTGGAGTTACGTCTAATGTTGGTGCTGGCTATTGGTGCTGTATTTTTTTAGCTTGCTGGGCCTTCGTTGCTGCGTGGGCTTTTCTCTAGTTGCGGCGAGTAGGGGCTACACTCTAGTTGCAGTGCACAGGCTTTTCACCGAGGTAGCTTCTGTTGCTGCGGAGCACAGGGCTCTAGGGTGTGTGCCTTCAGTAGTCATGGCACGTGGGCTCAGTAGGTATGGCTCCCCAGCCCTAGAGCACAGGCTCAATAGTTGTGATGCATTGGCTTGGCTGCCCCACAGCATCTGGGATCTTCCCAGATTAGGGATCGAACCCATCTCTCCTGTACTGACAGGCAGACTATTTACCACTGAGCCACCAAGGAAGCCCAGTGTTGTATTCTTAAGCAGTTTAATTTACCTCTGGGGGCTTTATTCACTTAAATCCTGTTTCTTTCTGAAAAGGATTTGACATAACAATTTTGGGCCACCCAGATGAAACTACATCTGTTAGATCTGAGTGGGAAGACAGTATTGCAGATCACTAGTTCAGTGGTCTCTGGCTGCACCAAGAGATTAAAAATACCCCTGCCTGGGCCCATCCCCAGAAATTCTGATTTATTTGGTACGTGGCAGGGACTCAGCAGAGGTGATTCTAAGATGCCAGCTTCAGGTCTAATCTAATCCCTCATCTTCTCCAGAGGGAGCAGGGAAGGGAAGAATGTTTGAGGCAGAAGAACATCCCTCATGTCATAAGAGAGAAAATGGAAGGCCAGAGAATGAAATACTTTGCCCTGGCTCAGGTGGCCAGTTGGTGACCCTGGGCCCCCAGCTGTCTAGTAGCTGCGCTGTCTCTGCCTCTCCATTAACTTTCTTCCCACATGAAGTATGTCATGAAGGTGAATCCAATCATCCACGTGACACAGCTTCCAGGCAAAGGCCCTTATAATTTAAAGGTATGACAATTAAGCAGCTCATCTCTCTGGTTTTTTATTTGTTTTTAAGACAGTTAAGTGGGTTGTTTATATTTCTCATCTCTAAGCCTCTCACAGAAAAAAAAGGAAAAAAAGATACACATGTCAGGTAAAAGGAAATTTGAGTTCTAGGCCTGGGTGCCATCTCTGATCACCAACACTTCCTTACCTCATCTTCAAACTCCTCTTCCACAGCAAAGAGCTTCTGCAGACTGCATGCCTGAAAGGAAAACAAAGCAATTGAGGTTGGAGGAGAAATACCATTTGCAAGTACATTTTGTCTTCACTCTGCTTTTTCCTAATTCTAACAAGACATCAGGTGTACTGTTTTCTGTTTGCTTGTTTTGTTTTGTTTTGTTTTCCTCTGTGTTGGGGAAGGAATAAAGGATGAGGAGAGATGGGGTTTACTTAAAGACTTAGATGGATGATTTAGAATCCTCTCTCGTAAAATAATTCCCTTAGGTCTATCTGTGTTAATCTTGTAATAAGAGGGAGGAAGCAAAGGGAAGGCTGCCCAAGGGAGCCTGTGTCATTCTTTAGACCCAGTACAGGGCATGTAGGTCTAAGGATTTTGCCACACCCCCAGAGGCTTGGCCTGGGGAACCCCTGTCAGATATAAGGGATATTACCATAAATCCAAGCATGCCCAGCACAGAGGCCTTGATTCTGAAAGACAAGTCAGTGGTTTCCTTTTATCGAACACCCAGAAGCTAGGGTCCTGGGAGGTGGGATGTACCTCCCCCACCTCCACCCTCATCCCCACAGATCTTTCTGGACAGCAGGGCTGCTGTGGCAGGCATTAAAAGTGTGTCAGCCCTAGAGCCAAGGGATGTGCCTAACTCCAGCTGCCAAAGCAGCAAGAGCTACAGTTAGGGAGACCTATCGCCCAATGTCAAGAAACAGACTGGAATGGTTGGGGGAGGGGGAGGGCCCGGGAGGCGTGACGTTTGAGCACACCCGTAAGGATGAACCAGAGTCTTCCTTAGTGAAACGGAAGGTTAGAGACTGGGAGATGAAACCCTGAGGGAGATGAGTGGGAGGCCTTTTTTGGGGGGCCGGGCATGTCCAAGCCGAGCCCTGACTAGAGCCAGGCGTCCCGACCCCACCAAGCTCTCCCTGAAACCCTAACCCGGTCCTGCAGCTCGCATGAGGGAGAGTCTGGAACCCGGAAGATAGGTCCCCGCGGCCCGGGGACCCGGCGGCCGGGTGGTCCCCGGCGCGACATTACCATGGCGACCGCCAGTAGGCTCCGGCCGCGGCTTGGCCGGACAGACCCTGACTCCAGGGGTCGCCGGAGCTTCGGCCTTGATCCACGTGGGAGGGTCAGAGTCCTGGCGACAGTGTCTCTGGGGCAAAGTCGGAGAGAGGCGTCTTGGAAATCCAGGTGGGGGCCGAAGGAGGGTGGTCGGGAACCTGGGGGGCTGGCTCCCTAGGCCGCGTTCGAAGCCGCCGCCACTCAGCGTCTCCGCCCTCTTAAAGGGGCAGACCTATTTCTTTCCCGCCGACCCAAAGGCCCTTCACCGCGGTCTTCCGCTCCAGCCTTAAAGGGAAAGGCATGAGCTCTCGGTCGCCCCCCAGCAGACCCTGGGTCCAATCCGTTTGCTCCATGCGCACTCGGGTTGAGAGCAAGGTTGGGAATTTGGGACCCATGGCAATGGCACCCCACTCCAGTACTCTTGCCTGGAAAATCCCATGGACGGAGGAGCCTGGTAGGCTGCAGTCCATGGGGTCGCTAGGAGTCGGACACGACTGAGCGACTTCACTTTCACTTTTCACTTTCATGCATTGGAGAAGGAAATGGCAACCCACTCCAGTGTTCTTGCCTGGAGAATCCCAGGGACCGGGGAGCCTGGTGGGCCCCCGTCTCTGGGGTCGCACAGAGTAGGACACGACTGAAGCGACTTAGCAGCAGCAGCAGTACATCCCATCCTGACCACCTTCCTCTCTTGTGTTAAGCATACTAGGGACTGAGATTAACAGCATGATTCTCATTCACACCGGAATCCACCCTGTTCGTTTGTCTGTATAGAATTAATCTGTCCATCCATCCATCCATCCGTCTATTCTTGCCACACATATTTATTAAGCAAGATGTTCGCTGCTGGGCTGTTCTCATCCTTCATGTTTCAGTTTAGATGTCAGATCTTCCCTGTCACATTAATCTCTCAAGTAACATCCCTCACCCCATCGCAACGCTTAATTTCCTTCTCAGCATTTTTCATTATTGATAATCGTCATGGTTTACATCTTTATTGTGTGTCTTCCTCACTAGAATATGAACTCCATAAGGATAGGGACATTGTCTGGCTTGTTCAACTCTGTATCCCCAGCACTTAGAACAATGCTCTATAGAATTAATAAATGAAAGACACAGGGACTACTATTTATCAGGCACAGTGCTTAACATTGGGGATAGAGAAAAGAATGACTCCTTGTACTCTCAAGTTCATGAACAAGTCAGGGAGAGAATTTTCCTGGTGGTCCAGTAGTTAAGACTCCATGCTTTCACTGCCTTGGGCACTAGTTCAGTTCCTAGTTAGAGAGCTAAGATCCTGAAAACCACACAGTGGCCAAAAATATATATATTAAATAAATAAATAAAATATGAACAAGTCAGGGAGACACAGAACAAAAGATAGAGACCAGGAGAGGGCCTAGTGATCTGGGAAGTCCAGTTGTTATCACTAAAGCCTACTGTGGTTACTGATTCAGCCTGACCTCAGTTTCCCTTCTTGCTTATCATGAAAACAGTTGAGAGACAGCACAGGTTGCATAGTTTTGAGGACTCAAAAGGCAGAAGGAAGGTAGCTGATGTGAGTTCTTAACTATCTGATCTGAACCAGCCATGCATCTTCCCAAGGGCAGACTGCCTGGCCTGGTCTGACCTCTTGGAAGCCTATGACTTCTATCATTGCTCCTTGTGGAACAGTTAACCTGTCATATGTCAGAATGGAGGCCATAATGGTGATGAGAGAGGAAACCTGAACCTCTAACTCTCATCCAAGTTAGGAATTCCTTCAAGGCCTTTGTGCTTCTGAACTAGGGGACAGACCCCCAACCCGCCCATTTACAGGCCCCCTCTCCTCCCAGGGAACCCAGGCAACCCAACTGTGGATAGTCCTAGAGACCTAGTTACAGGGCTTCCTGTGGATCTGGGCTCAGACAGCTCCAGCTAAAGGGACATCACAGAGGCCAAAAGGCCAAGAGGAATACTATCAACTCCTACCCACACTGTAGTTTCCATCTTCCAGTTTTAACCATTGGCTCATTTTGTCTTCACGAGATTCCACGAAGAGTGAAGGGTGGGTATTACTTACAGATTAGGAACTTGAGGCCCACAGGGGAAGGGACACCCTCAGGGTCATACAGTCATTCGGTGGTGGCTCTTCTGATTGGAAGTCCTATGCTTTCTCCTCCATTGCCTTTCTGAGTTCAGTGAACTTGGCAAATGCCACCCCCACCTCCTGTTAGAACTTAGATGGGGGTGGGAGTGATGGCTGAAGTAAATGGAAAATGTGGGCCAGGGACATTTTGGAGAGGGGCTGGCAGGCCACAGTGAGGAAGTTGTCTATGATTTTAAATTTGGGGAGGACAGTCATGCTGATTTGACTTGGGCTTCCCTGATAGCTCAGTTGGTAAAGAATCCGCCTGCAATGCAGGAGACCCCAGTTCAATTCCTGGGTCAGGAAGATCCGCTGGAGAAGGGATAGGCTACCCACTCCAGTATACTTGGTCTTCGCTGTGGCTCAGCTGGTAAAGAATCCACCTGCAATGCGGGAGACCTGGGTTCGATCCGTGGATTGGGAAGATCCCCTGGAGAAGGGAATGGCTACCCACTCCAGTATTCTGGCCTGGAGAATTCCATAGACTGTATAGTCCATGGGGTCACAAAGAGTCAGACACGACTGAATGACTTTCACTTTCTCATGCTGAAGGATTCTCCTCCAAATAACAGGTCTTCTTCCTGACACTTTCCTCCAAAATAAAAGCAAAGACTAGATCCCCATGGTGATCTAGTCTGGTCCTCTTCTTCCTTCTTTTAGAAGAGGGGTTAGTGGGCTTACTACTAATAACCAGGGTTGAGGATAATGGAGACTCAGACCAAAAAGGAAGGGTAGATTCTGGGAAACGGAAAGGTGGGTTCTAGGATTCAGGTAGGAGGACCCATACCAGAAGACACCAGAACTTCAGCTGTGAAGTCAAGTACAAAGGGGAATGTTTCATTAGTACTGAGTTAATCTATAGTAATGGGCTTACCTGGTGGCTCAGTGGTAAAGAATCTGCCTGCCAATGCAGGTGATGGGGGTTCAATATCTCAGTTGGGAAGATCCCCTGGAGAAGAAAATGGTAACCCAATCCAGTATTCTTGCCTGGAGAGTCCCATGGACAGAGGAGCCTGGTGAGCTACAGTCCATGGGGTTACAAAAGAGTCAGACGTGACTGAGGGACTAAAGAGTAACAACAGTCTGTAGTAATAACCACCTGGACTTCCCTGAGCACTTTCTGTGTTCCAGGCAAGGTTCATTAATTTACATGAATTAGCTCACTTGTTCATAGCAACAGGTCTTGATATTGGTGCTAGGATCACTTCTGTTCTACAGAGGAGGAAAGGGGTTAATGTCTGGGCTAAGCCCACATTGCTAATAGGTGTTGCAGCTAAGATAATTAACCAGCCAGTTTGATACCAGCATCCACAAGTTTAACCACTACATTGTTTTGCCTTTTAGAATTCCAATGAACTGGGCTCTTAAACTGGGGATTCAGGGAATACGAATCCCCTATAATTATGTCCAAAACATCATGTGCCTATGCACATACGCCTTGCTCTGAAAGAAAATCATAGTTTTCATTACATTTTCATGGGTGGGAAAGCTGTTGCCTTGCACTGTCTCAGGGCCAGGATGCACTCTGATCCCTCATCCTCCTGTATCTCTTATTTTGTCCAGATCTTATACTCTACATCAAGCCTTACTATCTCCTGCCTGGACAATCCCCTTAGCCTACTGCACTGTCTCCCTAGTCCAAGCTCTCCTCTCTTCTGTCCATTCTTTCCAACATGCAAGCAGGATACTATTTTTTCTATCGTAAAAAATGTTAATCCCTTCCAGGCACCTGAGGATGATATATAAAATCCCCAGGGCTGGGACTTTTTCCCATGGTGGCCCAGTGCTTAAGACTTCATGCTTCCACTGCAAGGGACACCAGTTCAATTCCTCCTCAGGGAGCTAAGATTCATGTCACATGGTGTGGTTAAAAAGAAAAAAAATTCCCCAGCACCTACAATGCTCTGGAATCTGCTTCCCTGTCCTATTTCATCTCTCACGCAGATTTGTGCTATGACTCCTTGCGACCCCATGGACCATAGCCTGCCAGGCTCCTCTGTCCAGGGAATTTTTCAGGCAAGAACACTGGAGTGGGTTGCCATTTCCTACTTAGGGCATTTTCTCAAGCCAGGAATCAAACGAAGGTCTCTTGTGTCTCCTGCAGCTAGGAAGTGATCTCATCTTTCAATTAATGTCCCAATCAATACCAATCCCTCTCTACCCCATTCACTCTTCATGCCCTAGGTCACATGCTGCCTCCTCCAAGAAGCCTTCTTTGACTGACTCAGGTTTCCTTTTCCTTGGCTCCCTGGACTTGAGGGCTCTGATAGCTTAGGTCTCTTGCATACTCTGTATTGTCTTCAAGTTTCCCTCATACCTCTCTGGTGGCCTTTGAACTCTTTCAGAGCAACCGAGTATGACTTTTCACTTTTGTGAGCCAGCACTTGGCACATGATCTAGCACACAGAAGACTAGCAAGTGTTTGTTGAATGACCTAATGCTATTTGTCAGAAGGGACTACAAAGGAGTCTAGGCAACTCCATGCTCACTTCCCCAAATACCTGTACTTGTTGGATGAGGAGCCTCACCTTAAGTACAGGAGAGAGCACACCTGTATTTGTGTGTGTGTGTGTGTGTGTGTGTGTTTAGAGGGAGTGTTTGGAAACAGCATGCTGCATTGTCTATGGAGTTAGATAAATGGGGCTTCATATTTGACCATACTGCTAACTGGCTGTGTGACCTTCAGTAAGTTATTTTACCTCTCTGAACTTAGCTGTCCCCCTTTATGCAAATAGAGTAATACAACTTCCTCACAGGATTGCTGTGGAATTAAATGAATTAACACATTGAAATGGCTAACTCCATGCCCAGCACCTTGGCAGAGGCTCAGCAACGTGGGTTCCCTTCCCCCCTACTCGAGTCTGCAAACGTGCTGAGGTTTGTTGTGGGAACCACATGGCTTGAGTTTGTATCTATTTCAGCATACTTGCAAATCCATTTTGTCCTAATTTGTATTTTGATCATATTAACAGTTGTATGCAGTTCACAGTGATGATGCATGTGTATGTGTTCACATTTGTCTTCCCATGGACAGGGGTATATACTGGAAGTGTGTACACACACTGAGAGTTCTGCAGGGATGTGTCGGTGGGTGGCTGTTACGTGTTGAATGAGTGTGTGGAATGTGTGTGGAACTGTGTTTGTTATGTGCTGCCTACAAAGAGGTGGGGTCTGAGTGTACAGGGGTGGCTGAAGGTCTGGTCTGTGTGGCATTGTGGATGTGAAGGCTGTGTAGACCAGCACTGCCGCATAGAACTTTCCGCATTATCTAATATAGTAGCTGTTGACAACAGCACGTGCTACTGACAGCTTGAAGTGTGGCTGGTGACACGGAGGAACTGAAGCTCTCGTTGGATTTAATTTTAATTAATTTAAATGTAAATAGCCACAGGTAGACTAGTGACAGAACCTCAAGCTTGTTCTCCACGGACCAACTCATGTGCACGCCCCTCCTTCTTATCCCGGAAACCCATCCATCGCGTCCCGACCCCTGCAGGGAGGCTGCGGCCGCCTCCCCTCCCCTCGGCCCCCCCTCTGCCCCCGCCCCAGTTCCCCCCAATCCCCCCCACCCTCCCGCAAGTCCCCAGGCGAGCAGTGAATCAGCCTGACAATGAGGTGAGTCATTCATGAACTGCTCGGGCCAACCCAGCGGGCGGGAAGCAAACGTCAGCCAGCCCACCCCCCCTAACTCCCCAGTGGGATCGCTCAGCCCCACGCACTGCAGATGTTGAAGAAACTGACGCGGTGGAATCGAGGCACCAAAGCTCTTCTCCTTGGCCCCTCCCCTCTGGTTTGCAATCCATTCATTCCCCCAGCCCCTTTCTCCCTCTCCGCGGGCATGTGAGTCATCACAAGATCTACGCCTCCAGTCCAACACCCACCTCCCCAAGCCTTCCGCGTGCGGTCTTCCACGGTTGCTGGGTGAAGGCAGGGAGGCTGGACCCCTGGGTGGGGGGTGCCAAGGTCGGCCCCTAGAAGCGACGCTGACTCTCTCCGGACCGTGGGGGAGGGCGGGGCTCAGGACAGACTGCAGCTGGCTAGATTCCTGCGAGCCATGTCCAGCTTGCCTGGAGCACGGAGACAAACAGGGGGCGGCAGGGAAGGAGCTGCTCAAGCTTGTTGTCTGGGGCACCTGTGGCTGGTGGTGAGAAAAGGATGGGGTTTTACCCATGGGCAAGAGTATTCTTCTGGTTTCCAGGGAGATCCCACAGTGTCCCCCCAGTACCTGACATTCTTTAGAACCTGGTAGCTTCTCTCCTCTGCACTCCCGGGACCAGTTCCTCCAAGAACCAATCTGAATCCCACCACCGGGTATCAGTCAGCCTTCTTCTCTAGGATTGAACTTCACCTGAGGCTTCTGACTTGGACAACTGGGTCCCAGGGTGATGTCCCTTACAAGGTGGGAAATAAATCATCAAAACCTTTAAAAGTGCGTAGACCCTTTGACAAAACGGGCTTCCCAGGTGGCTCAGTGGTAAAGAATCTACCTGCCAGTGCAGGAGATGCCAGAAATACAGGTTCGATCCCTGGGTCAGGAAGATCCCCTGGAGAAGGGAATGGCAGCTGTCTCCAGTATTCTTGCCTGGAAAATCCCATGAACAGAGGTGCCTGGCGGGCCACAGTCCAAGGGGTTGCAGAGAGTCAGACACAACTGAGCAGTCACGCAAGATATTTGACAAAACAGCTCCACCTCTAAGAAAACAATAATTGATGTGTGCAAGGATTTAGCTATAAGAAGGTGGATCACAGCATTATTTAAAATGGTGAAAAATTGAAAACAACCCAAATGTCCATCAAAAAGGGATTGAATAAAGAAACTGGTAAAACAACACCATGGGGGACTTGCCTGGTAGTCCAATGGCTCAGACTCCTCCCTCCAAAGCAGGGCAGCTGGGTTTGATCCTTGATCAAGGAACTAGATCCCACAAGCAGCAACTAATAGTTCTCATGTCACAACTAAAAATCCTGAGTGCCTCAAGGAGAATCGAAGTTTATGCCTACTGCAGCATAAAAGTCCCAGCTCAATCAAATAAATAAATAATATTAAAAAAATAAAAATTAAAAAAAAACAATGGAATACTGCTCAACCTTTAAAAATGAGGCTGTGGAAGAAGCTTTAATGCCATGGGAATATTTTCATGATATATTACAAAAAAATAAATAGTAAGATACTGTGTGATATAATGTGATATAATTTTTCTTGAAAAAATATGAACATGGGAAAAATTAGAAAAGCATTTACCCAATTACTAATAATTGTTCTCATTGAATTATGCACTTAGGAGTGATTTTATTTTCTTATTTGTACTTCTCTGATCTCCCTCCCACCCCTTGTTTCTACATTAAGAGTGTATGAATTTTTACAGCAGAAAAAATATTATTTATTAAATATTTTAAAAAGCTACTTGTGGGGGAGATAATGGGAATTAACTATAAATGGGCATTTTATCGGGTGATAAAAATGTTTTTGAAACCAGACTATGTGACTGTACACGTTGGTCAATTTACTTAGAAAATGTTGAATTGTATACGTAAAATGGGTTCTTTTGTTTAAAATTTCTCAACAAAAACCACTTCCTGGGGGCTTCTCTGGTGGCTCAGTGGGAAAGAATCCGCCTGCCAATGCTGAAGACACAGGTTCAATCTCTGATCTGGGAAGATCCCACATACTGTGGAGCAACTAAGACCCTGAGCCACAAGCAACTTCTGAGCCTGTGCTCTAGAGCCAGGGAACCGCAACCATTGAGCCCATGTGCTACCACAACTAGAGAAAAGCGTCGGCAGCAACGAAACCCAGCACAGCCAAAAATGAATAAATAAAAAAAATTATTAAAATGAAACAAAAAAATCATTTGACGGGCTGTCTTCCAACTTGACCTTGAGGTCTAGGAGTAGGAACTGTCAGATAAAATACAGGACAACCACTTAAATCTGAGTTTCAGATAAGGAATAATTTTTTAAATACAAATATAAAAATAAATAATATAAGTTTTTTAAAGGCATGATCACTCACCTAGAGCCAGACACCCTGGAATGTGAAGTCAAGTGGGCCTTAGAAAGCATCACTATGAACAAAGCTAGTGGAGGTGATGGAATTCGAGTTGAGCTATTTCAAATCCTGAAAGATGATGCTGTGAAAGTGCTGCACTCAATATGCCAGCAAATTTGGAAAACTCAGCAGTGGCCACAGGACTGGAAAAGGTCAGTTTTCATTCCAATCCCAAAGAAAGGCAATGCCAAAGAATGCTCAAACTACCGCACAATCGCACTCATCTCATACGCTAGTACAGTAATGCTCAAGATTCTCCAAGCCAGACTTCAGCAGTACGTGAACCATGAAGTTTCAGATGTTCAAGCTGGTTTTAGAAAGGGCAGAGGAACCAGAGATCAAATTGCCAACATCCGCTGGATCATGGAAAAAGCAAGACAGTTCCAGAAAAACATCTATTTCTGGTTTATTGACTATGCCAAAGCCTTTGACTGTGTGGATCACAGTAAACTGTGGAAATTCTGAAAGAGATGGGAATACCAGACCACCTGACCTGCCTCTTGAAAAACCTGTATGCAGGTCAGGAAGCAACAGTTAGAAACAGACATGGAAAATAGACTGGTTCCAAATAGGAAAAGGAGTTCGTCAAGGCTGTATATTGTCACCCTGCTTACTTAATTTATATGCAGAGTACATCATGAGAAACGCTGGACTGGAAGAAGCACAAGCTGGAATCAAGATTGCCAGGAGAAATGTCAATAACCTCAGATATGCAGATGACACCACTCTTATGGCAGAAAGCGAAGAAGAACTAAAGAGCCTCTTGATGAAAGTGAAAGTGGAGAGTGAAAAAGTTGGCTTAAAGCTCAACATTCAGAAAACTAAGATCATGGCATCTGGTCCCATCACTTCATGGCAAATAGATGGGGAAACAGTGGAAACAGCGGCTGACTTTATTTTTTGGGGCTCCAAAATCACTGCAGATGGTGACTGCAGCCATGAAATTAAGAGACGCTTACTCCTTGGAAGGAAAGTTATGACCAACCTAGACAGCATATTCAAAAGCAGAGACATTACTTTGTCACCAAAGTTCATCTAGTCAGATCAGATCAGATCAGTCGCTCAGTCGTGTCCAACTCTTTGCAACTCCATGAATCGCAGCACACCAGGCCTCCCTGTCCATCACCAACTCCCGGAGTTCACCCAGACTCATGTCCATCGAGTCAGTGATGCCATCCAGCCATCTCATCCTCTGTCGTCCCCTTTTCCTCCTGCCCCCAATCCCTCCGAGCATCAGAGTCTTTTCCAATGAATCAACTCTTCCCATGAGGTGGCCAAAGTACTGGAGTTTCAGCTTCAGCATCATTCCTTCCAATGAACACCCAGGACTGATCTCCTTCAGAATGGACTGTTGGATCTCCTTGCAGTACAAGGGACTCTCAAGAGTCTTCTCCAACACCACAGTTCCAAAGCATCAATTCTTCGGCACTCAGCCTTCTTCACAGTCCAACTCTCACATCCATACATGACCACAGGAAAAACCATAGCCTTGACTAGACGAACCTTTGTTGGCAAAGTAACGTCTCTGCTTTTGAATATAGGTTGGTCATAACTTTCCTTCCAAGGAGTAAGCGTCTTTTAATTTCATGGCTGCAATCACCATCTGTAGTGATTTTGGAGCCCAGAAAAATAAAGTCTGACACCGTTTCCACTGTTTCCCCATCTATTTCCCATGAAGTGGTGGGACCGGATGCCATGATCTTCATTTTCTGAATGTTGAGCTTTAAGCCAACTTTTTCACTCTCCTCTTTCACTTTTATCAAGAAGCTTTTGAGTTCCTCTTCACTTTCTGCCATAAGGGTGGTGTCATCTGCATATCTGAGGTTATTGATATTTCTCCCGGTAATCTTGATTCCAGCTTGTGCTTCTTCCAGTCCAGCGTTTCTCATGATGTACTCTGCATATAAGTTAAATAAACAGGGTGACAGGCACAGCCTTGACGAACTCCTTTTCCTATTTGGAACCAGTCTGTTGTTCCATGTCCAGTTCTAACTGTTGCTTCCTGACCTGCATATAAATTTCTCAAGAGGCAGATCAGGTGGTCTGGTATTCCCATCTCTTTCAGAATTTCCACAGTTTACTGTGATCCACACAGTCAAAGGCTTTGGCATAGTCAATAAACCAGAAATAGATGTTTTTCTGGAACTGTCTTGCTTTTTCCATGATCCAGCGGATGTTGGCAATTTGATCTCTGGTTCCTCTGCCTTTTCTAAAACCAGCTTGAACATCAGGAAGTTCACGGTTCACATATTGCTAAAGCCTGGCTTGGAGAATTTTGAGCATTACTTTACTAGTGTGTGAGATGAGTGCAATGGTGCGGTAGTTTGAGCATTCTTTGGCATTGCCTTTCTTTGGGATTGGAATGAAAACTGACCTTTTCCAGTCCTGTGGCCACTGCTGAGTTTTCCAAATTTGCTGGCATATTGAGTGCAGCACTTTCACAGCATCATCTTTCAGGATTTGGAATAGTCAAGTTCGTCTAGTCAAGGCTATGGTTTTTCCTGTGGTCATGTATGGATGTGAGAGTTGGACTGTGAAGAAGGCTGAGCGCCGAAGAATTGATGGTTTTGAACTGTGGTGTTGGAGAAGACTCTTGAGAGTCCCTTGGACTGCAAGGAGATCCAACCAGTCCATCCTAAAGGAGACCAGTCCTGGGTGTTCATTGGAAGGACTGATACTGAAGCTGAAACTCCAATACTTTGGCCACCTGATGCAAAGAGCTGACTCATTTGAAAAGACCCTGATGTTGAGAAAGATTGAGGGCAGGAGAAGGGGATGACAGAGGATGAGATGGTTGGATGTCATCACCAACTCAATGGACATGGGTTTGGGTGGACTCCAGGAGTTGGTGATGGACAGTGAGGCCTGGCGTGCTGCAGTTCATGGGGTCGCAAAGAGTTGGACACAACTGAGTGACAACTGAACTGAAAGGCATGAACTCTTTATATAAGTACACAAAATTATTCCTTGTTTATCTGAAATGTAAATTTAACTGTGCAGTCTTTCTTTTCTTTTTTTCCTAATTCTGGCAACCCTAGTCTGGAAGCCTTGTTCCTATAGCATCTCTGGGGCATCTGGGCTTGCACCCCTACCCCCCCCTAGAGCAATTCTACAATGTCTGGGACAGTGGGATGGGAACCCAGGATCTGCAAACAGCAAGGTGAGAAAGTGTGGGGCAGTGGTCATTTCTGGTGTAGAAGGTGAGCTCCTTGCTCAGGGGGTGGGAGTGACAGTGGCATTTCAGCTGGCTCAAACCAAGGGGTGATAACTTCAAGGCAGGAGATGAGGGTTGGGTTTACCCTTTGCCATGTCCTGTGCTGGCTCTTCACACAAGTACCCTCATGTCCTGCTCTGGCAACCCAGAGTGGCAAAGGTTACTGTCCTTTATTATGGGTGAGGAAATTCTAAGAGATAAAGTATCAAATGAATTTCCAAGTTCACATAGCTGGTTCAGTGGCAGAGCCTCAATCTAGGTCTAGATCTTTACTCTTTCAGTGGGCTTGGGTCCAGTGGTTAAACTAATCGTGCTCTGGGCTCTAATAACCTGGGGTCAGATCCCTGTATCTTAACTTACCGAGTCTGTGGCTTTGGGCAAGTTCCTTAAGTCTCCTTGGCCTCAGATCCTTCATCTTTAAAGTGGGGATGATGATAATAACAATAGCAACAACACTCATCTTGAGGAGTTGGCAGGATGAAGTCAAGTGGGGTGGGTAAAGTCTAGTCTGCTGCTCTGTCTGATGGACGGGATGAATCCTCAATGGATATGCCAGAGAGCCCCTATTGCTTAAAGATGATGGAATGTGCCTTCCAGACACGTAACTCAAGCCCTTCCTGTTGGGGTGTCTGGGTCCACAAGGAGTTCCCAGGAGAAAGAGGACACAGATGTCTTTGCCTATACAGAAGAGACCCCTCAAACCTGGGGAGACCTCATCTGGCACCGCACCAGATAGCATGGGTCCTACCCTGGTCTTTTTTTTTTTTTTTTTTAGAATTTTACTTATTTATTTGGCTGCTGAGTCTTAGTTGAGGCACGCAGGATCTTTGATCCTTGCGGCATTCAAGATCTTTAGTTGTGGCATGTGGGATCTAGTTCCCTGACCAAGGATTGAACACAAGCCCCCTGCATTGGGAGCACAGAGTCTTAGCCATGGGACCACCAAGGAAGTTCCCTCTGCCCTGGTCTTGCCATTTACTGATTGCTTAACATCACTGGGCCTCTGTCTCCTTATTTATAAGATGGAATACATAGCATCTACGTTGTAGAATTGTGGTGAGAATGGTAATATATGTGACAGAACCTTCCAAAAGGAAGTCTCTCAATACATGTTTATGCAGAAAGGGGGCAAAATGTATGTCAACTGTAGATGACTTGCTGGAGGGAAGCCAACTGGGCCAGGGAAGCCAAGTGGCTGGGCCCAGACCCCTCCATGTGTCTTGTTCTCTGTTGTCTCATGACCTCAGGGCCAAGAGGGTCTCCCAGCATCAAAGAGTCCAGTCCTCCCGATACAGAGGGAAACTGAGGCTTAGAGAGGGCAAATGGTTGGCCTGAGCTTCTATAGGCCGAGTTGGCTTGTGTCTCCCAGGCTCCCTTCTTTACCACTGCTTCATTCTGCTTCTTGGGGCTCTGTTGTCTCCATAGGCTCATACGCTCCCAGAGGGCAGGCATGTTTGTACCCTCCATCCCCTCCCTGGTGTGCATGCCCCGCCCAGAGACGATACTCTAGAGGGACTGTGGACGTCCAGGATGTGACTGGCCAGAGCTGCCCTAGCACTGTTCACGTGGCCTTGAATCCTGAGCGGGCAGGCAGGAACCCCGTACAGTTCAGGAAATCTGGGCCTCACTTCCAGCTCCCAGCAGGGCAGTGGAGGAGAGGGTAGGTTTCCTTTTCAGCTACAGCCCCCTGGAGCAACCTCCTGCTCGTTGTCTTGCTGCTAGCAGGGTAAGAAGCCTCAGTGAGACGCCTCACTCTGGGTCCCTAGCTTGGGGAGTCGGGCTGAGAAATTTTATCGTAAGGTCTCACCTCTGTTCCAGGCCTCCTGGTCACTTGCTGTCCTTTAGCTGCTGTGGGAAGCTCTTGGTCCGTATACTGGCAGCTTTTTTCAGCTTTGTCTCTAGGTAACATATGTAGTAAAGGTACCATGACAAGTGGTGATAGCTGCACCCAGAACAGTCTCTATTTTTAAACAAATTCATAGCTCCTTCTAGGAGCCACCATGGTGGCTTTCTCAAGGCTTGGTCATTGCTGAGTGAAGAGACAGTCACCTGCTTCCAGTCTCTGGGCCAGGAAGGCAGGAGGTGGGAGGCCTGGGAAGGGACAGAAGGTGTCAAACACCAGGTAAGACTCTCAAGTGAGGCATGACTGGGCCCTGCATCTCCTTCCAGGGCCCACTTATTTTTTGTTTTATTTTTAAGTCTTTTGTTGAATATGTTACAATATTGCTTCTGTTTTGATGTTTTCGGGCCAAGAGGCATGTGGGATCCTAGCTCCCCCACCAGGGATTGAACCTGCACCCCCTGCATTGGAAGGTGAAGTTTTAACTACTGGACCACCAGGCAAGTTCCCACCACCACACACACTTGTTTTGTTTTTGCTTTTGTTAAGCTCCAGCTCTAGAATCCTTAGCTCACAGAGCTGGAAAAATCCTTAGACATCATCCATTGAATCATATTATTTTACAGATGAGCAAACTGAGGTCCAGAGGGGTAGCAGCTTACCTAGGCCCCTGTCTGTTGCTCTTCCCCCAAACATCTCAGCTAGTCAAGCATGATTATAACCTGGATGCTGGCCTGAAATTGGTTTCTTTTTGCCCCAAATCTGGAGGAGAGGGCCCTGGGAAGACAGCAGGAGAGAGAGGGGAGAAAAAGTGGTTTTTCCACCTATCCTTCTCAACCTCACCTGTTGGACCCTCCAAAAATGTCTCCAGCTGGAAGGAAGGACATCTAGTCCAACACTCTCATCCTACAAGAAATAGAGGCTCACAGAGATGAAGGGATTTGTCCAGGGTCACACTGGGAGACCTGGGCCATACTTAGGCATCCTGAGGGCAGTTTGCGTTACAGTTCTCTGTGACATGCCTTTTGCTTTGTGTCTTGGGGCACATGAATTGTTTGCCCTGAAATAAACTCATTTTTAGCTCTTGTGTGTTTGCTCAGTCGCTCTGTCATATCCAAGTCTTAGCAACCCCATGGACTGTAGCCTGCCAGGCTCCTCTGTCCATGGACTTGTCCAGGTAAGAATACTGGAGTGGGTTGCCATTTCTTACTCCAGGGAATCTTTCTGACGCAGGGACTGAACCCACGTCTCTCGCATCTCCTGCATTGGCAGGCGGATTCTTTACCACTGCGCCACCTGGGAAGCCCCTTGGCTCTTGGGCATATTGTAAATCACCCATGGGCAGGACTGAACCTTAAAGCATCCTGAAGGAATGAAGATCCAGCCTAAACTCTGAAGCCCAGCACTACTCTGGATGCCGTCATCACATCTAATTTGGGATTTTCAGAGGGTCAGAGCTGAAAGGGACCACAGAAAACAGCAGTCCAGTCCTGTCTCCCAGATAAGGACACCAAAGCCTAGAGGGACTTACCCAATAGCACACCGGGATGGAGTGATCCTGTGCTGTGCTGTGCTGTGCTTAATCACTCAGTTCTGTCTGATTCTTTTCAAACCCCATGGACTACTGCCCTCTGTCCCTGGGGATTTTCCAGGCAAGAATACTGGAGAGCGTTGCCATACCCTCCTCCAGGGGATCTTTCTGACCCAGGAATTGAACCAGGATCTCCTGCCATTGCAGGTGGATTCTTTACCAGCTGAGCTACCAGGAAAGCCCTGAATGATCCTAGGTCCCAGGTTTTCTTGTCTCCCATCCTGTTTTCTTATTTTTTGCCATCCCCAAAGTAACTAGTATTGTGCTGACCTCATGATTTTTCAATGAGGTCAATAAATTCTTACTGAATGAACTAAAAACAACATGTTTCTATGAACAAGTTGCCCTTGGTAATTGACAAAAGTGTTAAAGAATGCCTATTTCCTGTGATAAATATCTAGTAAATGTGTGTTGCATGAGTTTATCCACTTAGTTCTTCCTTGTTCTGTATTATTTTCCACTTGATGCTGTATTTAGGCACAGCTGTGGTGACTATTTCCCCACCAGGCAGTCTTTGGAGGCCAGCAGGGCCACCTAAAGTGTTGCTCCACTGGAGACCAGAATTGTAGGCTGGAATACTCTACAAGGGTTGCCCCAGAGCCTCTAGAATTCTATCCACGGATCTGGGTGAGAGTTTCAGGTGAGGGCACATTGGTACTGGGTGCCTCATCTGTTCCGCCAAACAATACTAACTTTATTTATTAATTAAAAAAAATATTTATTTGGCCGGACCAGATCTTAGTTGTGTGACTTGGAATCTTTGATCTTTAGTTGTGGCATGAGGAATTGGCAGCATTCAGTTGTGGCATGTGGGATCTAGTTCCCTGACCAGGGATGGAACCTGGGCCCCCTGCCCTGGGAGCATAGAGTCTTAGTCACTGGATCACCAGGGAAGTCCCCAGGCAATGCTGACTTTAGATGCTGGGTGAGTGAGAGAGGGTGGAGGAGATGGGGGTATCTGTGAGTTCCACAGCATCCACTGATTAGGGAGGAAGGCTGCCCTCTGTCTTGCTCCAAGAACTGGCCAGGACATTTCTGGTGACTTCCAACAGGAGTAGGAGCTCCCAGAGCCCTTGGCAGTGTTGCTCACCAGTCCTCATTCCTCTTCCCAGCCCTGATGCCTCCTTCTCAAAGTCCAATGGTGCTGCCAACCCGTCAGGTTATAGGTTAAACACCTGGCTCTTCTCCAAGATTAATGTCCTTCTACCAAGAATCCAAATTCACTACTGGGTCCCAGGGTCAGAAGTTTTCCAGTCAACTAGTTGATCTCTTCTGCCTCATCATTCTACATGGGGAATCTGAGGCACTGGTTAAGGAGACAACCTTGTAATTCCCATTTCCATGGTGAATGGTCCTGGCAATGGCTCACCTTAGGAACTCCTAGGGCTTCCCTGGTAGCTCAGCTGGTAAAGGATCTGTCTGCAATGCAGGAGATCTGGATTTGATTTCTGGGTGGGGAAGATCCCCTGGAGGAGATGTCTTGCCTGGGAAATCTTGCCTGGGAAATCCTATGGACAGAGGAGCCTGGCAGGCTACAGTCCATGGGGTCAGAAAGAGCAGACTTGACTAACACTTTCACTTTCACTGGTGGCTCAGACCGTAAAGAATCCACCTGCAATATGGGAGACCTGGGTTGGGAAGATTCCCTGGATGAGGGCATGGCAATCCACTCCAGTATTCTTGCCTGGAGAATCCCCGTGGACAGAGGAGCCTGGTGGGCTACAATACATGGAGTCACAAAGAGACGGACATGACTGAGCGACTAAGCACAGCACAGCACAGGGACTCATAACAAAAGATAGTTTTATTCTCTGTGAGAGACCTCTAAGATCCTTAAAGGTAGTTTCATTTCTATATCTCCAGCACTTTCTGTTTATACTCAAGAAACATAAGAAGAATTCATGGGGAAATATTTAATCCCACTTCAGCTCAGTTCAGTTCAGTTCAGTCGCTCAGTCGTGTCCGACTCTTTGCGACCCCATGAATCGCAGCATGCCAGGCCTTCCTGTCCATCACCAACTCCCGGAGTTCACCCAGACTCACGTCCATCGAGTCAGTGATGTCATCCAGCCATCTCATCCTCTGTCGTCCTCTTCTCCTCCTGCCCCAATCCCTCCCAGCATCAGAGTCTTTTCCAATGAGTCAACTCTTCCCATGAGGTGGCCAAAGTACTGGAGTTTCAGCTTTAGCATCATTCCTTCCAAAGAAATCCCAGGGCTGATCTCCTTCAGAATGGACTGGTTGGATCTCCTTGCAGTCCAAGGGACTCTCAAGAGTCTTCTACAACACCACAGTTCAAAAGCATCAATTCTTCGGCACTCAGCCTTCTTCACAGTCCAACTCTCACATCCATACATGACCACAGGAAAAACCATAGCCTTGACTAGACGAACCTTTGTTGGCAAAGTAATGTCTCAGCTTTTGAATATGCTATCTAGGTTGGTCATAACTTTCCTTCCAAGGAGTAAGTGTCTCTTAATTTCATGGCTGCAGTCACCATCTGCAGTGATTTTGGAGCCCAAAAAAATAAAGTCTGACACTGTTTCCACTGTTTCCCCATCTATTTCCCATGAAGTGGTGGGACCGGATGCCATGATCTTCATTTTCTGAAGCCATTTAAGCCAACTTTTTCACTCTCCTCTTTCACTTTTATCAAGAAGCTTTTGAGTTCCTCTTCACTTTCTGCCATAAGGGTGGTGTCATCTGCATATCTGAGGTTATTGATATTTCTCCCGGCAATCTTGATTCCAGCTTGTGCTTCTTCCAGTCCAGCGTTTCTCATGATGTACTCTGCATATAAGTTAAATAAACAGGGTGACAATATACAGCCTTGACGTACTCCTTTTCCTATTTGGAACCAGTCTGTTGTTCCATGTCCAGTTCTAAGTGTTGCTTCCTGACCTGCATACAAATTTCTCAAGAGGCAGATCAGGTGGTCTGATATTCCATCCCATTTACCAGATAAGAAAAAATCTGGACTCATCAGGGCCAGATGTGGTGAATTTTTCTAACTTCTGGGGCATTTGGCTATGGCAGGGACAAGGTGTTCATCTCAGAAACCTCCAGAGATTGGGGCTAGAGTGTTGAACTTGGGAGTCCAGTTACCCCAGGTCCTTTCCCTAGTATCTGGGCTATAGCCAGAGAGATCTGAGTTTGAATCCGAGTTCTTGCTTGCATGAATTCTGTGACTCTGGGCAAGATTCTCAGTCCCTTCATCTGTGGAATGGGAAGGGCTTGGCCATAAGACATATATTGACATCTATTGTACCTGATGGGAAGATTTTTCCCCATCTTCTGAGATCCTGAGAGAAAAATTCTAGAGTCTTCAATGTCCCTGAACCTGTATCTGCTATGTGTCAGGTGGAGTGCTAGGTGCTAGAAAGGCAAAAAAATATATATGATCTTAGTGTTTTTTCCAGGCAACTCCTACTCTGCTTGGGGAGGCAAAACATAAGCAGTGAAAAAGCAAAACTTCAACCTAACCTAACCACCCAAGAGATGTCATAGATTGCATAAGAATCACAGCAAATGGAGGACTTCCCTAGCAGTCCAGTGGTTAAGACTCCTTCTTTCAACACAGGGGGCATGGGTCTGATCCCTGGTGAGAGATCAAAGGTCCCACATGTCGTGTGGCTTGGCTAGGAAAAAAACAAGAATGACAGCAAATGGCACCATCATTATAGGACAGACACAAGAAGACCCCTGTCTTGGAGTGACATGGAATGACTTTTTGAGGTGGCCTTTCTGCTCAGAGTCCACAGTCAAAAACTGTTTTTCTTTAGGACTTCGGTGGTGGTTGTTCAGTGGTTAAGAATCTGCCTTGCAATGCAGGAGATATTGGTTCCATCCTTGGTTGGAGACCTAAGATCCCACAAACTGCAGAGCAACTAAGCCTGCCTGATGCAAGGAAAGATCCATATGACACAACAAAGAGCTTGTGAGCAGCAACTAAGACTCAACGCAGCCAAATAAATAAATATTTCAAAAAATAAGTTATCTTAAAAAAAAAAAAAAAAACTGCTCACCTTTGCTTAATCATTTAATACTCCTCAGAGGAAGAGATGGACACTAATCCAAAAGCGCTATAAATAGATGTATATTTACAAATTGTTATCAGGGTCAATGAAGGCATGCAACCTTAACATAACAAGAGGATCCAACTTAAAAGGACCAAAGAAGGCCTCTTACAGGAAGTTTTTTATATATATATATATTTTTGGACCATGCCCATGCAGCTTGTGGGATCTTTGTTCCCCATCCAGGGATTGAACCCAGGCCCTTGGCAGTGAAAGCATGGGGTCTTAAGGAAGTGATATTTAATTGAGCGCTATGGATGAATAAGAGTTAGCTAGGCCAAGAAGAGGGGAGGGGAGCATTTCAGAAAGAGAAAAAACTGACCACCCTGTGCAAAGGTCCTAAGGAACAAGAGACTAGCTTTTCAAGCTGTGAGAGAAAGCCACAACGGCTGAAGTACAGAGAGCTAAAGGAAGAGAGGTGAGGTGGGACCAGATCCATGTAGAAATTTCTAGGCTGTTTTTTTTTTTTTTTTTCTTTTTCAAATATGAGGAGAGGACCAGCTGCAGCAAAATTATTAAAAATGAAGATTCTAGGCCCATCCCCACTGAAAAACAAACACTGTGACTAGGGTTCAGGAGTCAGCATTTTGAACATGTTCTTTAGGTAATTTGTGAGTACCCTAAAGTTTGAAAGCCAGTTTTCTGGGCCAGATACAGATTTTAGTGACAAAAATGGACAGCTTTTAAGCCCTCCCTTGATTAAATTTGTGTTCTGAAAAGGTCATTCTGGCTGTGGGAGATGGCTGGGATGATGCAGCGAGTGGACTGGCCAGGGCGGCGGCTAGAATATCTCAAATGAGAGATGATTTGACTTCAAAAAAGGGGTGGGGATGAAGATGGGTGAGACTTATTCATGAGCTACTTTGTAGGAAGAACCTTTTATTATTTATTATAGAAACATTTATATATTCACTTTTTCCGATCAGATAAATGATACATGATAGTTGCAAAATTTCAGATATACAGAAAAAGATAAAACAGGAAAGCAAAGGTAAATATTTTGGCATAAATTCTTATAGGCTTATTAATACACATTCATATTCAGACATATGGATGTAGTATGTAGTTTGTTGTTTATAATAATGGAAGAGGGAGGGACAAAAAAATAATGGAACAATTCTGTAGTACTTGTTTCCTGATTTTCAAGAAAACCACGTATCTTGAGCATCTTTTAAGGTCTATACAGATTTGTATCATTTTAAATGTCTGGATCTGGATGGGATTCCACTGAGTGGATGCGCCCTAGTTTATTTGCTAATCCTCTCCTGATGGATAGTTAGGTTGTTTCCAACTTTTCACATCATTAGAAGCAATCTCTTTCCTTCCGTACTCATTTTTGAGCACAGCAATGTTATTTCCTTAGGATACATTTTAGTTAGTGGAATTAGTGAGTTACTGAGTTGTAGAAGAGGATGGCACCGAAGCTAGGGACCGGAAGTCTTCCTTTTGAAGGCCTTGGACTGTTACAACCCTGTCCTGGCCTTTCCCAGTCTTTTTTTTTTTTTTTTTGGCTTGACACAGATTTAGTGTGTGCGGTCGGAGCTGGCGGGTTCGAGGCTTGTCCCAGACATCCACCCCCAGCATGGCCCCCTAGCTGGGGCCTCCAAGGCCCTCCCAGCCCCTAGGAATCCATCCCCAGGTCCCCTCCCCCACCGCGGGAGGGCGTGTTAGGGAGAAGCTTAAGCAGGCAATGATTGCACCATCCATGGTCTGAAAAGGAAGTGGAGGAAGCGCAGGGAGGAAAATCGTGCATCCCAAGGGCCGAGCCCCCAGGAACCAAACCCGTAAGCCCGCAACGCTCCTTCCAACATTGCTCACAGGGCTCGGATCCCTTGCCTTCCTCCCCCTCCCCAGCCCAACCCTTTGCGGGTACTGGCCCTTTAAGAAGCTGTCACGGTGGCGTTGGTGGCCCCGCCCGGCGGGGAGGGCCAAGAAAGAGGGGAGGGGTTGGTGGCGGCTGAAGTTGAGGGGGGGGGGGGGGGGTCTGGGTCTATTTTTAGCACTGGGCAGGGTCACGTGACGGGAGTGACGTCTCCGAATGTTGTTGTTGGTGGCGGCGGCGAGCGGAGCCGGAGGAGCCGCCGCAAAGATGGAGGAGCCGTCGAGGAGGTGCTGCCGCTGCTGCCGCCGCCGCTGCTGCCGCCGCCGCCCGCGAAGCCGGAGCTCGAGCCGCAGGGGGTGAGCGCGCCGCACCGGCCCCGATCCCATCTCCCCCAGGCTCCCCGGACGCGACACAGCGCCCCCTCCTCCTGCCGTCGCTGCCCGCGGGCTCCCCGAGCGCGCGCCGAGCTCCGCGCCCCTCTTCCTTCCTCCCGGCGCCCGGGTGCCAGGCGGCGCCCCCCGGGAGCATCGCCAGCCCGGGAGCCGGGCCTCGGGGTTACTACCCGCGCCCCTCCCTGCCCCTCCCAGGCAGGGGCGCCTTCCCTACAGGTAAGGGAGGGGCCCGTCTTCCCGCGACCCACACCCCCAAATGGCCGGGAGACCGGCCGGGGCTGTCTGATTTGCCCTCTCCCGGGCGGCGCGCTGTGCGTTGCAGAGCGATTTGAGCCCTGCACCCGAATTCTTTGCAGACCCTTCTTGGACAGCCTTTCTTGGTACTCTGAGGTGAGGGGCGCCCCCACCCCACAGAGCTTCTACCCATACCTCGGAACGCATCCTTGATTTTGTGTCCTTGACTTACATGCCCGAGGAGGGGGCCGGTGGGCCCACCTTACTTCTCTCTCCCATTATTCGCACCCCCTCCCTAGTGAGGCGTTACTGCGTTTGTTCCCACCCTCTTCTCCCGTCTGACACCCTGGAGCCAGAGAGAGAGCTAGGAGATGAAAGCTACCCGCCTCCCCCCCCCACACACTTCTTGTCTGGGGTGGATGCCCCCCATTTTTCATCCTGGGTCTGTGTCTCACAGAGGGAGGGGGCGCTGCCCGTGCCTTTTAACTTGGGGGGAGCTGCTTCCTTACCCCACCCTTCTCTGGGGTCCTGGGGGAGATGAGAACTGGCTGGGTAATAAGTAATTAATCTGGGAGGCTGGTTGGTGGGGGAGAAGAGGGGAAGGTGGGAGTGCCGCATTTTGGGGAGGAGGTGACCACCTGATACTCCCCCGTTGGCCTTCTGAGGTGAGGTGTATCCCTAAAGAGGAAGGGTGGCAGCTGCAGCTGCTTTGGGGTGCTCAAGAGACCCACCGCTCTGACAGTGACCACTGTGCTTCTGGGGCCTGGAAGTAGCTTCGGCGGTTGGGATAAGTGGGTTTGGTGGTAACTGGGTTCCAGGTCCAACTGGGAGGGAAGGATGGAGTCAGACCATAGGAACAAAAGGAGGCAGGGGATGAGAGATCCAGGAGTCTTAGCCAAAAGGACCCCTGACCGGTTTGCTTTGGAGAACTGGAGCCTGGAGATGGGTCCTGCCTTGGGCCTCTTCAGGTTTAGAGGATGTAGGCAGGAAGGGTCCTCCGTTTGAGTTCTAGGCACCAGAGTTCCTCAGCCTGTGCTGGCTGTTGAGACGCTGGGCTGGGCTGGGCATGGTGGGTGAGCCATGTTGGGGGCTGCCTGCTTTTTCATTTCAGTCTTCCCTCCTTCCTCTTCGTCCTAAACACAAAGCTTGGGGAGCTCTTGGTTTGCCTTCTGCCCCTTCTCTTGAAACCTCCCTTTGCTTTTCTCCCCTTGGACTTGATTGTGGGCTGTGTCCAGACAAGGCAGGCGGGGGGTCTCTAAGTTAGAGGACTGGGTCCCCAGCATCTCCACTCTGTCCTGGGAAGGTATGCTTGTGTGGGGCCGGAGAGCAGATACAGGGTGCAGTTTACTTGGGGGCAAGGATGGAGGGCACATGAGCTCTGTGCCAGCCTCCCCTTCCCAGTATACCCTCCTCTGTGGCTGGATGGAGTAACGGGGTGGGGGTGGGGGGGTGGCTGGCAGTATCACATGCCCCACCCACTCTAAGTAGCTGCAGAGACAAAGGTTTGCTTTCCCTTCCCTAGGGGTGGCATGTTAGCTGTGTGTTTAGAAATGGGGCCTGGGGATGTTGGGGGGGGCACGGGTAGTTTGTGTTTCTGCAGGGAGGAGGGGGGCAACAGCTATAGGAGCTGGGGGGAGTGCAGTTGGTGCTGAAGTACCAGCTGCTCTTTAATAATTAATTCTTCCTACTCACATCCCTTTGAGGAGGGATGTCTGGAACACGGCATCAGGCTCAGCCAGCCTGCTAGAGGACGCACTCCTCTTGGTGGGGGGTGGGGGGGAGACGGCGAGGGGGGGCGGTTCTTGGCATTTTTGGAGCACTGTCGCTTGCTCATGAATGAAAACCTGATGCAGCCCGTGAGGAGGCCTATTGTAGCCGACTTTGGCTAATTAAACTTTCTCTGCCTTTCTTCTCCCCCACCCCACCTCACCCCAGCCCCAGCCCCAGCCTTTTCTTGAATGGGGACCCTGTCTGGTACTGCTGGTGAGGGGGTATCCTCCTGCCTGAGGTTTTAGGGCAAACAGACCCGGTCTTCTGCCCTCTGCCTCATCCCTCCCTCCCCTCTCACCACCCCCCATCTTTTTTTTCTAGAAATAGCAGCCTCCCTCCATCTGGCTTGTGCAGATGCCTGGAGCTGCGTCTGAGCAGACAAACAGAAATGGGCCGATTGCAAAAATGAATTTGTCAGCCTGGTGCCTTTTTTCCTCCCCTGTCGCCCTCCCCCCTCCTTTAGTTTGGGCCCTGACATCCAAGTCAGCCACCCCTCCTGGCTCTGATCAGCCTCCAGGCTTCTGGTGGGCCAGCTTGTGGGAAGGCTCCAGGCTGGAGAAAGTGATCAACCAGGGCCCTGGTCAGGAGGGGTCAAGATGAGAGTTCCTTTGTGCCTTAGGATGGGATGTTTGGGCTCCTGGCTTTCTGATGAAGACTTTGGGGGCACATCTCAGACTGGGAGTAGTCTCACAGGATTTGGTCTGGACAGCTCACCTGGGAGGGGAGGGGTCCCTGGCCGGCCTCAGTGCTCAAGACTTGGGCCTGTCTTGAGCAGGGCTGGAGCTGGTGTGTTGGGAGAGGGAACTGCCTCGTGGTGGTGGAGTTCAGGTTCCTTGAGGGATGAAATACTTGTGGGGCTGCATTGTGAACTTGGGGCTTTTGAGGCAGCGCATCCTTGCCTGTCCCTCACTTGTCTGCCCTTCTCCTCCCACCCTCCACCGGAGATTGTATTGCCTCTTGAGTGGAGTGAGGCGTATCACCCTAGGGTGTTTTGCCCTTCCTTCCCCGGCTTAGCCATGAACTTGTAGGGTGAGATGCAGCTGGTTTTCTGCCGCCCTGGCTGGAGGTGGGAGGTGGGTTTGGATCCTGGAGTGGGACAGAGGTCTGACTGGAAGACAAGAGTTCTCAGGGGGTGCGGACAGGACCCTGGGGTCTTCCTGCTTGTGATGTCACGGAAGCCAGGCTGCTCACTGCTCCCGTGCAGGGAGCCACGGAGCTCTTGGTCCCCAACTGCCCCCCGCCCCCGACCTTCCTATATCAGTGGTCAGCAGTGAGTTTCTCCGGCTGAGGAGGGACCAGACAGCTCAGGTTTTCACCATTAAGCTCCCCTTTTCCCCCTTCAGCCCTTCCCCCCACCCCCAGTCAAATATCTATGCCTGTCCCCATGAACGATCAAAGTGAATGCTGCTTTGTTTCCCAGGGAGGCTTCCTGGGAGTGTTGGCAGACACTCTTTGCAGGTGGACGGGGGCCCAGGGGTCCTGTTACATGCGGTAGGGTGGGCCGGAGTGCAGCCTTTCAGAGCCCGGAGCCTCCTGGGAGTTCTGGGAGCCCCTCCCTTCCTCTTCTCTCCAGGGGTTGAGGACTGATGGGGGCTCAGGGCGGATCTTAACCTAGTTTTTGGCCAGTGGAGACTCTGCCGCTCCTGAGAGCCCTGTTGTGGAGGTTCCTTTCACTGAGGAGACGGGCTGGGTCACTCAGGCTGCTGGGAATCGTGGGAAATTCTGAACCTGTGTTCCCCAGCCCACGGGAAAGGGTGTGAGCAGGACCGGGCGCCAGCCCTGGGGTGGGCATGGGCTGAGCTGTCTGCCCACGCGGGCCCTGCCAGGGCACCAACAGCCCCACCTGCTGCATTCCTGAGCTTGGCCCCAACCCTGCACAGCCTCTTCTGACCTTGCCCTACACCTGTGCCTGCTGGGAGCCATTCAGCCCCTTCTCTCGGCCTACTCCCATCTCCCAATCTGAGCGCACCTTTCCCTGGCTACCGAGTCAGGGATTGGTTGGCTTTGTGACCTTTGTTTTGGTTAAGCCTGTGCCCCCTCCTGTTGCCCTTTCCATCGTGACATCGTCCGGGCACAAGACAGTGTAGAATGCCAGCTGGGGAAGGCTGGGCTCCTGAGATTCACCAAGTCAGCTTTGTCGATGGGCCCCTTCCTGCTGGGATTGTGGTCCTCCCTCCGAACCTCCTCCCAGTGCCTGCCTTCGTTTTCCCTGCAGGGGCTGTTCCAGGCATTAGACGTAGAGAGGTCTGTGTGACTCTGGTGCTGGAGAGTGGGCTACCCTGACTTCCTGCTTCTTCCTGTGAGGCTGGGCTGGCGAAGGGGAAGGAGAGGCCTGGTGGGTTCTCAACAGTCCCTTGGCCAGTCCCAGGGGGCAGTAGAAGACTTGAGATCTTCCTAGTATATGTGCAGTACACCTGTGTGTGTGTCAATGTTTGTGTTCTTGTATCTCTGCCATGGCTGAGTCCTGGGCTCCTCGGCCCCGTATGGACCTCATGCCTGGCCATCCTTGATGAGAATGCAAAGTTTACCAAGAATTAATCCGGACAGGAGGTAGGCTGTCCAGGGGCAGAAGTGACTGCCTCTTCCTAGTTTTGGGAACAGAGTTAGGGTTTAAAACTTGGGCCCTGCCTATTGCTTCCTGTTCCCTCCATTTCACTAGGTGTTGGAAGGCCTGCCTTCGTTTGGAGAAAAATGAATGAGATCATGTCTAGGGTGGATCATGAACTCTTTAGGGATGGGCCCAGGTGGGTGCGTGTATAGTGTCTGAAGCTTGAGGGCTAGCTGTGGGGCCAGAGGGGGTTGGGGAGCTGGAGGAGTGGAGACAGTTGGCAGACACATGGTTCTGTAATACTGGGACATCCTCTCTTACTCTACTGGCCTCAGCAGGCCTGCTGCTGGGTCTCTTGGTGTCTTTGTACAAACTGGAAAACAGCGTCCCTTATTCTGGGTGGATTCAGCCTGTGTAGCTTGGCAGGCAGAACAGAGGCTGGGTTTCAGACCTCGTTGCGTGGGGCACAACCTATACAACACATGCAAGGCCCTGGGTGCAGGCCTTGGACCCCTAGTCCAGAGGGCACCGGATGTGGGATAAATGTGTCCATCTTTCGAAATTCTTAGAAACAGCATGGTTAATGGGTAGAGAAAGAGCAGTTGTTGCCCTGTTTCTCTGAGGGCAACCTATTGTTGAATGGGGGAGACCAAGACAGAAAGAAGCACGTGGCGTTTTCAGGGTTGGGTGACGTCAAGGTCCGGGAGTAGGGAGAAGATGAGCACCAAGCTCAGGCTGTGGGGCTGGAGGACCAGTCTCGCCCTTAAGTTCTTTGAGGGGCTCCAGATCAGCCCTGCGTCTCTCCACTGCCCTGGACAGAGTTCAGAAGCCTTCCTGCACTTTTACCTTGGCGCATACCCTATCCCGCATTGGGCACCCTTGGGAGTCTCCAAGGTGTCCCCACCTGACAGTGGACATGGTCACCTGAAAGGGAGTTTGGATGTGGTTACCGTAGCCATTTCCCTTCCCATGAGAGCCGGCAGTCTCACCAGTTAGAAAGAGAAGAAACTAGGTCTGGTCCAGTGCTGTGCTGCTGGGCAGGTAGCCCTCCGTCTGTTCCCTAGGTGTAACTGACAAGCTCCAAGGTCTCCCTCCACCCTCAGGTTCCTGAGTTGGGGCCCGCTAACCCTGCTCCATCTCTCCCCAGGAATGCCGTTCTGAATGCCTGACTGCCTCGCCCCGAAGGATGGCCTCGGATGGGCGTTAGAGGCACAGCGGCCCCGGGCTCCTGTCCCGTCCGTCTGTCTGTTATCGTCTGTCTCTCTTGACATCACCGCAGCTCCACCCCCTCCCGTCCCAGCCCCCAACGCCAGCTTCCTGCAGGCCCAGAGCCGGCATGAACTCTCCCACCGAGTCGGGTAAGAGTTGGGAAGCTGGAGAAGGCACCTGGGGTGGCTTTGGATGTAATGGGCTGTATGGGTATATCCACCCCAGGCCAGCTGATCTTCAGGGTCTGAGCCATAAGGGAATGAGGGGTCAGCAGTGGAGAAGCATAGTGAGAAAAGGACAGAGGCAAGCCTGGAGTGATTGACTAAGGGGTAGACCTGAAGTTGATGGGTTGATGGTCCAGCCTAGCCCTGGGAGGGCATGGGTCCAACTGTGATCCCAGGCTGGCCCTCTTGACTCAGGGGCTTTCAATTCCATGCCACCCTGCCCCTGTTCACCAAGACAGGCAGGGGTAAGGGGGCTGTGTGCTCTTGAGCCCCTCTGGGAGGTCTGGGGATAATGTTGGAAGAAGTTCCCTCTGATAGCTGAATGCCCAGCTTCCTTGTCGTGGTGGTGTCCTTTCTTCTGGCTGAAGTTCCATACTTTTTTCCATACTCTGTGTTCCATACTCTTTTTCTTGGTGGAGGTTTGCAAGGCCTCCAGCCTTAGCCTGTGCTGGGATGAGTGGCTTTGGGGTGAGGAGTGGGCAGTGACATGTTGGCAGAGGAGACTTGGCTCTCTTCTTTGAGTCCAAGTAGACATGCCCTGGACAGGGGAGATTCTTAATTTGGGGTCTCCAACTCTGAGATTTCTTATTCCCCTCTGCTCCTAGGAGCCTGCCTAGTGCTGCCAGAAATAGTCTGTGGGTGGGACTCCAGGCAGCTTTGTGCACGGGTGAGTCTGGATGTCTGCCCATGTGGTTGTGTCCAAGCAGCCTGAGCTGGACCCTCAGGGGTTTCACAGGGGGGTCATGGGTCAGTGTGGTCAGAGTAATAACTGCTTTCCCTCCTTGGCTGTCTCCTTCGGCACAGACTTAAAAGGGTCAGAGTCCATCTTGCTCAACTTTAACCACCACCCCCCCCCCCCACCCCCCAAGCCCTTCCTAGTACATCTTTTTCTACAGGGGTGGGAGATACCTTTCATTCTTTTAGAGACAGGGAAACTAGGGCCTGGAGACTGAAACCAGTTAGCAGGACGGTGCAAAGCAGGATCAGGGAGGAGTCGAGGCCCATCTCATTCCCCGTCATCATCACTGTGTTCGATCTGGTGGCTTCCTGTCGTGAGGACCGCGTGCTGGTGACGTGTGGCCCTGACCACAGTCCCAGGGCTTCCAACAGATTCAGGGAAGCCAGAAGCTGGTGGGATTGGTTGGCTTTGTGACCTTTGTTTTGGTTAAGCCTGTGCCCCCTCCTGTTGCCCTTTCCATTGTGACATCGTCCGGGCACAAGACAGAGTAGAATGCCAGCTGGGGAAGGCTGGGCTCCTGAGATTCACCAAGTCAGCTTTGTCGATGGGCCCCCTTCCGCTGGGATTGTGGTCCCCCCTCCGAACCTCCTGCTAATGCCTGCCTTCGTTTCCCCTGCAGGGGCTGTTCCAGGCATTAGACGTAGAGAGGTCTGTGTGACTCTGGTGCTGGAGGGTGGGCTACTCTGACTTCCTGCTTCCTCCTATGAGGCTGGGCTGGTGAAGGGGAAGGAGAGGCCTGGTGGGTTCTCAACAGTCCCTTGGCCATCTCAGCTGGATGCTGCCCCTCGCAGGGTTGGTTGTGCCTAACAAGAGTGCCAACTGAGCTACAACACTGACCTGTTTGGGAGCCATATCTAGGCACACCAGGCCTGGGGTCTAACTGGTGGCCAGGGGAACGGGAGCTGGCCAGAGGCATCTGTTGGTGGCTCCAAAAGGACATTTTCCAGCTTTGGGATTTTAGTGCCTTACAGTGAAAGGCTAAGACGATCAACCTCGGCTGGATCAGGTCAGAGGGGTTTTTCTAGATGCAGGTGGGCTGAATCTTCCATGTAGCCGTTTGTCCCAGAGCTGGCAGGGGCTTGAGGGGTCCATCAACCTTGAGCCTGGCCGAGAGGGGCCCATCGAATTGGCCGCGCCTCCTGGCTGGCTTTCTCGCTCCCCCCAGCAGGGGGAGATGCCGTCTGCTTGTGTTCAGCAAGGAAGAAGAAGGACAGGGGGCCAGAGTTTGGAAAGCTGGTTTTAGGACTGTTGCCAGGCTCAGACTGGGATCATTCTTCAGGGGCAGCGTCCCGAGGCCCTTCCTACTGAGTTTTTCCAGGGCTCCAGGCCTCCTCTCCCCAATGTGGAGTTCTAGCTGCTCTGACTGGGGGAGTGAGCCAACTTCTGCACAGCCTCCCCCATCGAGGGGCCCAACATCTGCCATTCCCAGAGCTCAGGGTGTCATCTGGGCTGAGGCTGCGGGTGCTGGGCACCTGGCAAAAGCCTGGAAACTGCTTGCTTGAACTCCATGCAAGTCCAATGAAACTACGAGTTGTAGTTGGTGTCCCTCGAAGGGAGCTTAGGAACAGCGTGAAGCCACAGGCCTGGGGCTAAAAGTGGGGATGAGGAGAGTGGTTAGTTCCCCAGATCTCTGAGCACCCCACCCTCTCCCAAGTCCCGGAAGACTCACCCCTCTCTTCCTCAGGACTCAGAAGGGCAGGCCTGGGTGAGGGGCAGTTTCCCTCCTTTGGTCTCAGGGCAGGAGCTTTCCTGTTTGGAAAAGAAAAGTAGGAGATGATCCATCCCTGCCCTCATAGCAGACAAGTTAGTGAGAAAGTGTCTTCCAGGTGAGGGGTGGCAGGTGGAGATCTCGAGAGATTTACTTCTGGGGCTCCCCAGTCTTCCCTGGGGAGTGGGAGCTGATCCACTTCCCTCTGGGCTGGGCCAGATGCCAGCATCTGACCTGATTTGCCTCTTTTGCAGTCCTGGGAGGACAAGCAGAGGCCGTTGATGGGGCTGCCCGCTTCCCTGAGGAGGCCACTCCCTGATATCTGGCTTCTCTTTAGGCACCGGGAGGCTTGAGGACTGAGGCTTCATTTTCACTCCTGCTCCCATCAGTGGGTGTGAAGGACTGACAGGATGTGCCCCCTGCCAGCCTGGAGGAGCTATCCTGGGGCCTGGGCCCACTCTGGTCCCTCTCTGCCCTGTCCTCCGTGCTGTGGCCAAGAGGCGTGGGCACTGGGAAGGCCCGCCTCTTGAGCCAGTCTAGATGGCTACAGGGCCCCAGGAGGCGGCGGCCGGGTTCCTTAGCCCCAGCGTGGGAGGGAGACAAGCTTCATGACAATACCTACCTGCCCAGCACCTCCCAGCTCGCTGCACACTTTCTCTCCTTCCCTTTCCCGGCTGCCCCCTCCTTTCTGGGTGACCAGAGAAACTGGGGCATAGGCGTGGGGTGGAGCCAGGAACCTCGGCGTCCTGCCTCCCAGCCTCAGGCTCAGCCTCTGCCTCTGTGCCGCCGGGGAAGGAAGAGAAAGTGGGTCACAGGCGTCATGGGGCAGGGGTCTGGGAAGTGGACTCTGGTGTCCCTTCTCCACTTTGATGCCCCCTGGCATGCCTCTGAACTCACTGTAGATTGAGATCAGCGCCATCCTCCCCTGTCCCACCATTCCAAAGGGATTGAAGGCTTAGCATGGAATAGTCGGAGGAGGCAGGGTCAACCCTGAGGGGATGTGGAAGATGCCACAGTAGGTGTTCACATTTTTTCTGGGCTGGGTCTCAAATGAGAGGGTTTAGCCAGCACCCAGCATGGGACCTGGCATATGGCGGCTCCCGGGCCATGCTGACAGGCTCCAGCATGACTGACTCCGAGGACAGGAGAGAACTGGAGGGCAGGCAGGCCTGCCTCCAGGGCCCCATGGCAGCTTGCATCCTGCACTCCCCCCACAGCCCTCGGCTTTTATACTCTGCACAAAGCAGATTTCACTTTCTTCCTTACAGTCAGGGCCCCACCCCGGCCTTTGGGCCCAGAAGATGGGAGCCTTCGCAAGCTCAAGGAACCACTTTAGGTTCTCCTTCTCCACATTTAAAGGGTTAGGAGGCCTGAGCCCAGCCTCTGAGGGAGGGAGGGAGCAAATGAGGTCATGGTGGCTCTGGAGGGGATGGTGCCTGCTTTTCATGAGGCTACTGTGAGCCGTTCTTGGTGGGTGCTCTGTAAGATCGGTGGGGTGACACATGCACGGGAGAGCTGGGGAGGGGGCATGGAAAAGAGACATGAACCCGGAGGAGAGGAGCTATAAAGCAGGAAGGATTGAGGTTAGACGTTAGGAAGATGTTGCATCACTTGAACCTTAGAAGAAAAAAAACGAAACTTGTCCCCATCCCAGGCCTCCTCTCTTATTGCCCTGAAGGATTCTGGGAACTATGCTGAGGATCATCTGGCTGTGTCTGACACTTTACTTCCCACTTCAAGCTGTTGCTGAAAGTCATAGCAGTGCTGGGAACTGCCCTGAAACCCTGGCTCTGGCCACCTCTGGGTGCCCAGCCTCCCGGGGGCTCTCAGCTTCCCTAAACAGGGAGCTGTGTTTCCTTAGGGTTCTGACTGCTCCACGTTCCGGGGGCCCTGCCTTTTGAGTCATTGTAACTGATGATTTCCTCTCTTCCAGAACAGGGTTCCCCTACCATACTCTCCTGTGCCTGGGGCAGGCAGAGAGAGAGCCAGGACAGGGCTAGCCAGCCCTTCTGGTTGCTTTCAGCGTGGGTGGGTGGAGTCTTGGCTGGGATGGGCTGCTGCCCCCAGCTTTCTGGGCTCCATCGAGACTGCTGCCTGTCACCCTGCTGAGGAGACCTTGACCTTCCCTCCCCTTGCTTTCTGGGAAGCCTGGTTGGCCAGGATGAGTTTGGGGTGCATTGTGCCGAATGGAGTCCCCAGACTTACTCTGAAGTGTCCACCAGCTCCAGACCCCTGTGGGGAACACTGCTCCATCACCAGTTTTCTGGAGTCTGTCCTGACTAAGAAGCTGAGGCTCAGAGCTTTCTTTAGCTCCTGTTAACCTCCAGCTTCCCTCATACCCATCTTACCCGCCAGTCTAGCACCTGGGACAGCCCACCTCTGCCCCTTCCCCATCCATGTGATCTCTCCACCTGAGGGCAGGAGGCCCCTTTGCTCTCCCCAGCTGGCAGGAGCCACATCTCTCGTGTCCTTGGTTGGCCAGCTCCTCCTGGGCTCCCGACGGGAGGGTGAGGTCATCCAGTCCAGGGAGAGGACAGGTGTCCCTGGCTCCATGCCTAGAGTTGGGGGCAAGGAGGGGCCAAGAGGGGGCTCCAAAATAGCAGCTGTGACATCAGGAAGGGGGAGGGGGACACAGACCCAGGAATAACCAGGCTATTAAAAGGCTCCAGTGAGGTCAGGGGGCCAAGTGGGATCTCTGTATCAGTGGGAGGCACAACCTCAGGAGAAGGGATGGGCCAGCAGTGGGAAGCGTAGGTGGGGATATCACCAGTCCTCATGGCACACCAGTCTTAGGTCCCAGCAGGGCCTCAGGAGCGGGCCCTGCTGTGCCAGGCCTGAGGCTGATGGGGAAGGGCTGGATGCTGGCAGCCCCTCAACTCTTCTTACAGGGGCTGCAACCCCAGGTCTCCGCCTACCTGGGTCCCGGGGTGGGGGGTGGTGATTGTACCTGTTACTGGAAACCCTGGGGCAGTTTCATGTGCCTCCTGTGCAGGAAGCAGGGGCTGTGGTGGTTAGAGCTCAGACATGAACTTCAGATGTCCCAGCCCTACCATTCAAGCGGCTGTATGACCTGAGTGACTTCATCTCTCTGTGCCTCTGTTTCCCTGTCTGCACCTCTCTCCTGAGGTCATTGTGCAGAATAAACGAAGTGATCTATGTGCTACTTAGCATTGCACTCACCGCGGGAAGAGCTACCTGTGGTCTGAGCACAGGCAGGTGCTCCCAGATTCCCTTCTCTGGGTGGAGTGAGGCCTGTCCCAGAAGGGTCTCTCTGCCCCCTGGAAGGAAGCTGAGCAGCCTCTGGAAGTGACACCCCAATAGGTAGGAGGGAGCCACTACGTAGCTGCTGCTCAGGGATCTCCCTGCTGGTCAAGGGGGGCGGGGAGGCACCTCCCAGGTCTAAAAGAGGGCAGAAGGTAAATCAGCTCCCGTTGGCTGTTAGGATTACCGGGAAGATGCACGATTTGGCCTGGTGGCCCTGTCTGCCCACCTGTCCAGACCCCTTCAGTTGCTTTATCTGCTCTGGATGGTGCGAGGGAACATAGAGGACGGAGTCGGGCTTTTGGGGCTCTAGCCCCTTGTCTGCCAAAAGCAATCCCAGAGCTGCTCCCAGATGTGTGGCTATTCCAGCCCGAGCCCTGCCCCAGCGCAGCCTCTGGCCACCCGGCTCTGTGGCCTTGGCCCTGAGTGCAGGCTCTTCCCGGTTCCCATCCCCCTCCCTGGCGCTTCCTCCTGGGGTGGAACGCGCCTCCCCCTCCCCCCGCCATGGGGCCTCCGCCAGGCCTGGGCTCCTGGCAGTCAGCCGGCGGCTCCCTGAGCATGCTCCACCTATTTATAGACAGGGCCCTCCCCCAACTGCTATTTCAGTCTCCTGCCAGCTGCCGGCGGCTCATTCGGGAAGGAGGAGCAGGGAGCCGGGCCCAGAGCTGTCACCCAGGGCTGGGAGGGAACACAGAGAGCCCGCCTGCCTGCCCAGCTCCCCTTCCTGTCCCCTGAGTGCTCAGCCAGACCCCGCTCCTGGGACCTCTGGAGAGGCCAGTGGTCGGATGCCCCTCTAGAGGGGCACTGGGCCCGTAGCTCTGGGGCTCCTGGCTCCTCCTGCCACCAGAAGTGCCCAGGCCGGATGAAGCACCTCCCCATCGTGCTGGTCCCAGTAGCCGTGGCCTGAGGGAGCCCCTGAGCAGCCGCGAGGGCCCCACCCGACCACCTTCCCTGTGGCTGACTCCCCGCCTCGGGCGGCCCCTCCTGGGCATGCTGCTAGTGCCCAAGGCTCAGGGGCTGGTGGAGATGCTGCAGACCATCTATGAAACGGAATCCTGTTTTTCAGCAGATGGGATGCCAGGCCGGGAACCAGCCTTGGAAATCCTGCCCCGGACCCCTCTGCACGGCATCCCCGTGACAGGTAAGTGCCTCCGTGTCCCCGCCTGCCCTCTGCCATTGGGCATCCTCGTCTCTGCGGCTGAGCGTCTGGCTCCAGGTCTCACCCAGCTGGGGTCCTGCCTAGATCTTTCTGGAGGTCTTTGTTGAGAATGTGTGCAGTCAGGGGAGGTGTGCTCTCTGAGGTGGGCTTCCCTGCTCTCCTAGACCTGCCCTCCCACCACGCCCTCCAGCTGCACTGCGCAGCATCTCTTTGGCCGCTGGCAGGGTCGGCATCCACTGCTGGGGGCTGTGGATTACTAGACGGTCCTGGCCTAGTTGGCACCGTGGTCAAGAGGGGAGAAAGTGGGTCAGTGACCTGCCTCCAGGCCGTCTGCTTCCCAGGTCTGGACAAGAGAAGAAACTAGAGCCGGAGTGTCCATAAGAATAAAGGCTTCCCCCCCGCCACCCCGCCGGCTCCTCTGGTGGGTTCTTGGGGTCAGAGGGTCCATTGCAGTGATTTCTGCCGGTCCATAGGTGAGAGTATCCTGGGAATCAGACACCTAGGGAGGAGGCTTGTCCAGTCTGGTCGAGGAGGAGGAGTCTGGTTGAGTTAGGCAGAGGCTGGCACCTGGGATGTTGGGAGCCTTAGCTCCCTTGACCACCCCCGTCCCCATATCTCTGCTTCCCCCAGGCCTTGGTTTATTGTCAACACATGAGGATGAAGGAATGTTACTCAGGCTCACTGGGCTTGAGGACTCCCTAACCCTGCCCCCTTCTCAGCAGGGACTCTTGGCTGGGGGTGGGATCCCCCAGGGCTGAGCCACTCCCTCTCTCCCTCCCAGGAACCTGTTGGCAGCATCAGGCCTTCCTGGCACAGCCTCCTCACCAGGCCGGCACCACCAGATGCTTCCTCTAGGGAGGGGCCTGCTGGACCCATGCCTGCTTGGCCCCTCCTGGCAGTGGCTTGGCACTTGGGTGTGGGTGTGGGTGTCTGTGTGTGTATGTATGGGGAGTCTGCCTCTGGGTAGGTGGGTGTGGGTCCCAGGCTTTGGATTGGAAGGTGGGAGCCATGTGCCTGCAGAGGCACCCGTGATTTGGCTCTAAGCTGTCCAGGGATAAGGTTGCAGCTGGACTGAGATGTGTCAGAGGATGAAGGTTTGGGGAAGATTGGAAAACCCTTCAAACAAGGCCAGCCATCTGCCTGGGCAGGGATGCCCATGCGGTCTCCTGAGGTCGTGGCATAACCCTGGGGACCAGCCCTGAGGATGCCCGCTGTGCAGGCCTCTGGGATGGGACGGAAACCCTAGGGCCAGTGGTGCAGAGTCTGCATAGTCCCCTGGGAAGGGTGTAAACACAGGGGGCCAGTCTAGCCCTGGTCCAGTTGAGCCCACAGCTCTAGCTGAAGACCCTATCTGCTGACTTCTGCCTTGAACCCCCTGGGAGTCAAAATGGTCTCTTGAAGAGCAAAGGGATGACTGTGCAGAGCATCTCTGCTTGGGGGAGCCGCTCTACCCCATTTGGCAAATGCCGTATCAGTCCACCCATCCTGCCCTGTTCCCACTGTTCCTTGCCTTCCAGAAGCAGTTGGCCGTTGGCCTGAAGTTTCCTCCTCAGCATGTCCTTTCTTCTTCTTTCAAGTTGGACCCCAGAATCTTTGCAGGCTGGATCCCTGCTGCCCCCATCCCTTTCCTAAAGGCTCCCCATCTCTACATAGACCCCCGCTGGCCCCCGCAGCCAGCCCGGCTCTCTAGATCCTTGTGGGCCCCCCCACCCCCCACCGAAACCGACACACGCGCACTGCCTAGCCTTCTGAGCGGTGGCGTGGTCCATGCTGGCAGGAGGGAGGCGTGAGTCACCTCAGCGGCTCGGGGAGAGGGCTAAGAATGTTCCCCCTGTGCAGCTCTGATGCTGTGTCTGTGACGCGGCTGGGGACAGATATAGGCCTGGATCTCGGCTGCCTTGTTTTTTTTTTGGACTCTGGAATGTAAATAGATGTTTCAAATAGAAACGCTTTAACCTTTGGGTTAAAAAAAAAAATCCACCCCGGATAAACACAGCCATGAGGGCCAGGCAGCCTGGTGTTCCCCCCTACTATCCCCTCCTCCCGCCCCACCCCCTTCCCCGCCCCACCCCCTCTCTTCATCTCTTGATCAGTCTCCAGACGGGATGCAAAAGCCTGTGGCTAGAAAGGCAGGTGTCCAGGAGCACTTCGTGGGTAGTGTGTGTCGCCTGGCCTCCCCAACCCTAGGGTTTGAGGAAGGGGAGCTTTCCAGGGTGGGCGTCTGCCCTGAGCTCTTTGCCCACTCCAGCAGCAAGTCTTTGGAATCCTATTTGAGGGGCACCCTTGGCTCTCTGGACTGTCTTGTACACTCTTAGCACAGTGCCTGGCACATGGATGAATGAATGTTGCTTGAGGGGGCTGGCATCCGGGGTTGGTTGACAGCAGGATCCTTGGGCTCTATTCTCAGGCTTGGCCCTCTGGGTGAGTAGACAGATATGGTAAGTTGCCCCAGTGGGTGAGCCAGAGTCCTGGCAGGCGAGCCCATGAAGGATTCCGGGTGCTCTCCACTATTCCTGTTGAAGGAGGGGGACAAACCACAGCTTCTGCTAGTGCTGTCAGGGCTTCCCTGATGGATGGGGTCTCTGCCTTGGCTCCCCCAACAGCCCACAATGGGCACCCTTCTCATCCAGGCTTGGTCTCGGCTCAGGATACCCAGGAGATTGAACTCTGGGTGTGGGATTCCCAGGGATGTGGTGCTGGGGGTTCCCCTGCCTCCATTCTGTTGGGCCTTGGATTTCCCTCTGGCCTGGATTGGGCAGAGCTGCTGCTTGGGCAATGTGCAGGATGTTAAAAGCAGGCATGGAGGAGGAGTTCTCTTTCCCTAGTGAGGGAGGGTGTGAATTCCGCTTATGCCGGGAAGGAATGCTGTGGATGTTGGGAAGTGCCGTGGGGTTTGTGTTTGGTATTGGGGTTTCCCCTAGATTTTCTTTTTTTAAAAAAAATTTATTTATTTATTTGACTGTACCAGGTCTTAGGGCATGTGAACTCTTAGTTGCAGCATCCCTAACCAGGGATGGAACCCAGGCTCCCTGCATTGGGAGCTCGGATGCTTAGCTACTGGACCACCCCTAGATAGTCCTCTCCCCTGGACATTCTTGTTCACATTCTTCATACCATTCCAAGTTTGGCTATGTAGGTGGGTGTGTAGGTGTCAGGGTGTGGGACGATGGAAAGGGCGAAACTAGGTGGGAAGGAAATTAATATTATAATGTACTAAATGATGGGTATCGGTGCTTTCCTTACCTGTTTCCTTTGGAAAGGTATTAATAGTTATGTTTTACAGTTGAGAAAGATCTGAAAGGTTATGGAACTTGCCGAAGGTCACAGAGTAAATGACTTTGGGCTTTGGACTCGGGTTTTTGTGTAGGGCTACCGCTAACCTACACAAGAGCTTCCCTGTGCAAATTTTTAAAAGGCAGCCTTTCTTCCAGGTGGCTATATACTCATACCAGAGTGGATGGCTTAGCATGCTTGGAGCATGTGCTAGATTTCAGCCCCCAACTTGACCGTTCAGTCGGGGGCCCTTGTACAGTCACAGCCTGAACCACCGGACGTTGTGTGCCTGTGTTTGTGCTCCCAAAGCTTGTGCTCCTCGACAAGAGAGACCAGTCTGGCCTTGCGGACTCCTGAGGTTTCTGAGAGGAGACTCTTTTCTCTAAATCCTGGGGGCCACTGGATCAGCTGTTTTCCTCCGTGTAAGGATTTCGACCCAAGGGAGAGAAGCTGGCTCAGGAACAAAGTTGAACGCCCTGTCATCCCATTCAGACAGTCTCCCCTGCCCCCATCCCCTCCTACCTCATCCTCTCCTCTTATTTTTGAGACCCTCAGCTGTCCCTTCCCTGCTGCACAGCTGCCAGACAGGAAATCAAATTAACTGTGTCCACGCACACAGCTGTAACAGCTGTCAGGTTGGCAGCAGAAATGAGTGTCGCCAGCCGGGGGACACTGTGAGAAAGTACTTCTCAAATTCCAGCCACAGAATTACCAAGCGGATATGTTAGGATGCAGATTTCCAAACTACTGCTCCCCTCAAGCCTAAGTTTCAGATTCCACAGGGCGGCCCAGGAACGAGCATTTTTAACACATCTCAGATGATTCCGATGTGAGTAGGTAGGCTCAGACCATGCTTGGCGTAAGGGCTTTGTGGACAGGGGTCCCGTGGACAGGGGTCGTGGGGCCTAGCAGCCTGCCAGTGGGTGTCGCCTGTCTCCCTAGAAGGCCTCGGTGAACTTTGGGACTCTTGGGAGAAGGGCTTACAACAGAGGGATGGAGGCCTTTGCTGTGGTCAGAGTCAAATCCAGCCCCCAGCAGCCTGGCAATCTTGAGACGGAGGGCATCTTGAGACCCTGGGGAGCAGGTGTCTAAATGCCAGCGGGGTTGGGGATTAGGACAAGTGGCCAGGGACACAGGGCACAGGGCTCAGGGCTGGGCTGTGCTTGTGGAGGAGAGACAGAGCTCCTGCCCTGGGGCCCCTGCTGTCCATCCCAGGTGTGGAGCAAGCAGTCCCAGCAACAGCTGCAGACTCTAAATGTCTTTAGTGTGCCTTTTAATTGCCTCTAGTATAGTGCCTGAGTGGTTCCTGAAAATGGCTGGGCTGAGAGAAGTGAAGCTACTTCTCCAGAGAGCAGCCCAAGACCAGTGACTCCTTCCGTCTTCACTAGTGAGAGATGATTTGTGCCTTCCACCAGGGCCCTAGTCAATCCTAAAGGAAATCAACCCTGAATATTCACTGGAAGGACTGATGCTGAAGCTCCAATACTTTGGCCACCTGATAGGAAGAGCCGACTCATTGGAAAAGTTCCTGATGCCGGGAAAGATGGAGGGCAGGAGGAGAAGAGGGTGACAGAGGATGAGATGATTGGATGGCATCATGGACTCAATGGACATGAGTTTGAGCAAACTCCAGGAGATAGTGAAGGACAAGAAAGCCTAACATGCTGCAGTCCATGGGGTTGCAAAGGTCGGCCATGACTGAGCGACTGAACAATAACAACATCCAGGGCTCTGCATCCCTTATGCTTAAGACTTTGCTGCCCTTGAGAGGCACAGTCTACCTCAAGGTTTCTGGGATTCTTTTCACTTGGTCCCCTTTTCCCTTGCACTCCTGGTTCTGGTGTTCTGGGGGCCAGCCAGGTGCCCCGTCTGGATCCCTGAACCCTCATAGAGTCTAGCTTTCTGCCCCATCTCTCATTAAATTTAGAAACAACTTTCTAGATTTCTCTTGGTTTTTGGTGCAAGGCAAGAGAGAGCCGGGCTTCTTTGATGGCTCACTGGTAAAGAATCCGCCTGCTAATGCAGGAGAAGTGAATTTGATTCCTTTGTCAGGAAGATCCCCTGGAGAAGGAAATGGCAACTCACTCTAGTATTCGTAACTGGGAAATCGCATGGACAGAGGAGCCTGGCGGCTATAGTCTGCTGCTGCTGCTAAGTCGCTTCAGTCGTGTCCGACTCTGTGCGACCCCATAGACGGCAGCCCACCAGACTCCCCCGTCCCTGGGATTCTCCAGGCAAGAATACTGGAGTGGGTTGCCATTTCCTTCTCCAATGCATGAAAGTGAAAAGTGAAAGTGAAGTCTCTCAGTCGTGTCCGACTCTTAGCGACCCCATGGACTGCAGCCTACCAGGCTCCTCCATCCATGGGATTTTCCAGGCAAGAGTACTGGAGTGGGGTGCCATTGCCTTCTCTGGGCGGCTATAGTCTATGGGGTCACAAAAGAGTCAGGCACGACTCAGTGACTAAACAACAGCAGCAAGAGAGAACCAGAAGACCCAGGATTAAGCCCTGCTGCCTCCTTTCCGGGTGACCTTGGATGAATTTCTTCCGACTCTGGCTTTACTTTACTCCTCTGTCAACTGGGGGAGTTGAGTCGCGGATCCTGCTGGCCCTTCCTTCAGTGACATTCTAAGAGTCTTTGAAATCAGTTTCATGTTGCTTTTTAAAAAATTTACTTATTTTTAATTGGAGGATAATTGCTTTACAATGTTGTGTTGTTTTCTTCCATACGTCAACATGAGTCAGCCATAGATATACATATATGCCCTCCCTTTTGAACCTCCCTCCCACCTCCTACCACATCCCACCCCTCTAGGTTTCATGTTGCTTCTGACTAGAGGGAGCTTAGGGTCCCCTGAGTCCTGGCCTCAGGAGGATGTAGAATGGTACTGGGGAGAGGAGTGTTGTCTGCAGCAGGTACAGAAAAGTTAGATGCCTTTATAGGCTTTCCCACCGCTAGACCCTGGATCCCCAAGGGCACAGACCAAAACTTGTATTCATCTGAGTTAAGAAGTGCTTTGAAGGGACGGAGGGACCCCACTGCTGGGGGGTGAGCCTCAGAGGACAGTGTGGTCCTTCTTGGAGGTAGCAAGGCAAGGGAGGCGGGAGAGACATGCTGCCCTTGGGGGAAGGCTCCTCCCAAGGGGTACCTCCTCCAGCTCTGGGATCCAGTTTCCAGCCACACCAGCTTGTGTTGTGCGGGGCCCACCGGAAGGGATTTGATTGGGACAGGACCACAGAGTGACCTTGGGACAGTCTGACATGAGACAGCTAAGGCTTCATCCTGGCAGAGGTCTGAGCCTGACTTCCTTAGAATTCAGGCCATCTATGAACTTGTCCCCATGGAATCCCGAGTATTTTATTTCATGCACTTTAGAAACATTCTGAGAAGTGGTCCATAGACTCCGCCGAAGTGGTCCAGGACACACAAAAAATGTCAGGAGCCATTAATAGCCTCCACCAGTACCTCCTGAGATTTTCCCAGGCTCTGTGCCAAGCTCCACTGCATGTCTTATCTCTCTGGAGCCCCGGCAGCTCTGGGAGGTGGGTGCTTCCTCCCATTTCACAGATGCTCGCCTTGAGCCCAGGGAGGGGGCTCAGTGTCTTGCCCCAGAAAGAGCCTGGTTTGAACCCTGGCGTCTCTTACCCCAGAGCCCTCGCTCCTCACCATTACGTGATGTGTGTTGGCTTGCATTTCAGGAGGAGTTGGGAAAATTGCTAGGTGAGAGTCATCCCCAGCTCGCACATGTGGAAATACTGTCTGCATTGTGGTAGAACCTGTCGAACCTAAATTGGCCTCTCTAGTCACGTAAGAGCACAGAAATAGATCATGGGAAACCGTCCTCGGTGGGGAGGGGTCATCGGCGTCACGGGGAGGAGTATGAAATGCTGTTCCCTGCTTTCTTCCAAAATCCCTCCAGGCCAGGAAAGGGATGAGAGCCTTTCCCCATTCTCCAGAGGGACAGAACGAGGTCACTGGATGTTTAAGGAAGTTGCTGACTCCCTGGCCTGCTGAGGGAGCTCCTGGGGGCCTGGGTGCTGGTGGAAGGCACTGCCCTCCAGGATGGGCTGCTAGCCTGTTACTCTCTAGAGGGGTCAGTTCTCCATGGCCTGGGATGCCCCACTGGGGTTCGTGAACCTGCTTGAGCCAGGAGTCAGGACACCTGGGTTTGAGGCCCTGCTACTTCCTTGGAGGGATCTCCTGCAGAGCCGCCTCAGAGGCTTGGTCTCCTCGTCCATGTTACGAGCCTGCTGAAACAGAATTCCTTTTCTCCCTCTCCCCTCTTTTTTGGTGATTTAATTTATTTATATGGCCACGGCACACGGCCTGTGGTATTTTAGGTCCTCCGACCAGGGATCAAACCCATCCCCCCCACGTCGGAAGGACCGAGTGTTAACCACCAGACCATCAGGGAAGTCCCTTCCCTCTTATTGTTGGGGGTGTGTAGACATTCCAAACTGCTTAATGCGCTCTTCCCTCATATTCTTTGTGCCCTGGCTCCCCTCCTTCCCCTAGCCTTCTGTGGCTGGTGGCTTCCAGGAGCAGGGTCTTTTTAGAGTCAAGTGTTCTGCCACTTAGGTCTGCCGGGTGGATCCACACACTGTGGAGTGCCCCAGGACTTTTCTCCAGGGGGAGCTCAAGGTACCTGCTGCTAGAGTTTGGGTCACAGGCACACTGGAGTTGGTGACTTCTCCAAGAGAAGGCCTGGGAGCTGGGGCATAGCTTGTGGTCTGTTCAGAGCAGGAGGCAGGCTTGACCTTGCCCTTGGGCAGCTCCATCTGTTTTTTATTTTGAACCCTTTTCCCAAAGGTGCTGCTGAAACCCGCTCCTCATGTCCTAGAATCCCTTGTCTGCCTGGGGGCAGTGTCCCTTTGCCTGGGCACTCTCTTTATTAGTCTAAGCCTGTGCTGGCAGTCATCCCAGAGGTTACCCTGTCAGCACCTGCGTCATCTCCCCCGCCCCCCCGCTGCCCCACCACCCGTCTGGTGCGCCAGGAGCCAGGCTATCCCTGGTTGTACCGCCCAAAGAATCTGCTGTGGGAGCCCCCACTGGGCTGATGGGGTGATGGGGTTCGTGGAGAGACTGGAAGCCCGGCGAGATGGGAAGGAAGTGTCCACTGAAGTGTCACTGGCGCTCAGTTGTCCACATGAGCAGGGCAGAGCGCTTCCCTCTGAGCCAGAGACTGGTGTGTGCAGGGCCACACTCTTGACAGCTGCCCACCTAGCTGCCTGGGCTGGGGCTTCTCCAGGGAGACAGTGTTGGTTAGTCCTGCCGAAAGCTGGGGGACAGGATGCTGTTACTGCTTGTTCCTACGGCCGCGGCTCCCGGCCGGCAAGGTCAGAGCTCCCGGAAGGGGTGGAGTATGGAGCAGGGCAGACCTGGTCCCTTCTGTCTCCCTTTGCAGGAGGTCCCTGAGCCAGCTGCTGGCTTCCTTTCGACTTCCTGCAACTCTGTCAGGCGGAGGCATGGGATAGGGGACTGTGCCCTCCCACGTGATCCCTTCCCTGGCCTTGGCTAGCCGGGGTCCCCAGTCTGCCCTCTTAGGGTCCAGCAGTCCTTGCATCTCCTTTCTTCCCTTTCCAGAAGTCCTCCCGTCCTCCTCCTCCCACCAGGAGGCGGTCAAGAGCTTCCTATCATGACACACCCATTTCCCCTCCAGGTGCTTGGTTCTCATGGCCGCCACTGCCACCTGCTCTGCTCATGCCAAACTGGGCGAGGGCGCAGACCCTCGAGGGGAGGCAGGCTCTAGATTTTGTGCCCAGAAAACTACATCTGGGGGGCTCTGTGTCCCCCCCCACCCCACCGCTGACCCTTTCCCTGACTCCAGCTGTCCAGTCTCGGCACCGTCCATCTTGGATGGAGCTGGGTTACTACCTGGCAGACCCAGAGGGTGCCGCATCCTGTTTGGGCCCCACAGGGCCTGCAGATTAATATTCCCCAGTTGCCTGTGCTTCCTGCTTGTATGGGAGCAAGACTGCTGTGGAGCCCGCTGGCCACCCCACCACCTGCATTCCAGCGGGGCTGCAGCTGCAACGGCAGCGCAGGACCCACCCTCTCCACTGCTGCTGTGGCGGTGGCGGCCGCACAGGGGCCCCGGTGGGAGAGTCCCCACGGCTGAGCCCATGGCCTCTCTGCAGGGCTCCGGCAGGGGAAGCCAGCACTGCTGGCAGCAGTTCCAGCCCAAGCAGGGTTATCTGCTGGGAGCCAGGAGTGCTTGGACCCTTGCCCTTCCCTGGATGGGCGGGCTGGCATCCGGCTCCTGCAGCTCTGGAGCTGCCGGGAGCAGCAGGTTGAAGCCTGTCCACCTCTTGGCCAAGCGATCAGAGTACCACAGGCCAAGCCAGCCTTGCCGAGGAACAGATAACTCTCCAGCCAGCCTGGGGCCCTGCTGGATATTTCCAGGGCTGGGGACACCGGAGGCTGGCTGCTGGCTTCTTGTTGCCACCCTGCTTTTGCACCCCGGACAGGGCCATCCACCTCCAGAAAGGGCCTCTGTAGTTCCCCAGGGTCTTTCCTCCTGGTGCTGGGGCAGGACATGGGTTGGGAAGGAAAGTGAGCGAGCATGTGTGTGTGTGTAACCCCACCCTCCTGGCCACATCTGGCCACTCCTGCAGATGTGGCTCTGGCCTTGTGGCCGCAGAGTCGTCAGTGTGGCTGGCGGGCAAACCACAGAGGAATGTGCCCGGCTGTGCTGGGGGAAGAAGGGCTGCTGGGGAGCGAGGGAGATCCTGTGCTCAGGCTACCTTCCCTCTCCCACCTCCAGTGGGCTTGGGGGCCACGTTCAGCCATGAGGATAGCATGACCTTAGCCTTCAGCAGGCCTTGCCCCTGCCTTGATGACATTCATTCAGGCTTCCTAGGGAGAGCCAGGCTCATAGACCGCAGAGGGTGTGGGAGCCTTTCTTATTAGCTCAGCCCTTCACCCCCCTCCCATCTCCCTCTCCACTCCTGATAAGGGATGGTGGTAGAGGCCTGGGCCTGTTTGCGAGGGCAGGGGACTCTGGCTGCCATGAGAATGGTAGGGTCTTTCCGTCTCCAGGCCTGGGTTGGCGTGGGCCTCCTTGCCACCGGAAAGTCTTCCCAGCTCCCCGTGACCTCCCTGGACCAGAGTGGGGAAAGTGAGGGCTGTCTTTGGAGAAAGAAATGGAAAAGAACAAGACGGCTTGGCTCTGCCTCTCTCACTTCCTCCTTCCCAGGCAGTGGGTAGCCTGCCTTCCCTTTCCTGCAGGCGTCAGGAGGCTTTGTGGGGTTTGGGCTGGGCTTGGAGCTCCCTGCTGGCCTGGTGTTTGCCCAGTTGCCCTGGCAACCACAGGGCAGTGGTGGGGAGTGATGACATTGAGCGGCCAGAGGACAGTGTACAGGGATCAAGAGGTCGAGACCCATCTTTTCCCATAAGTCCATTGGAATCTGTTGCCGTTCCCTGGGGCCCCTTGGCCCATTGTCCACTTGGGGGCCTGGATCCAAGGTCTGGGGGCCCAGCAGGTCCCTCCACTCCTTTTCTCTTCCCAGCGGGTTCTCCCTGGGACTGGAGTTCTGAGATCTCTGCCTAGGCTCCAGCCCCCCGCACCCCTGCCATTACCCTTCTTCCTGTCTGATTCCCTTTCCTTTCCTGTCTCCTCCTCCCACCTCCTCCCTGCGCCTGCCCGCCCATTCTCTCTCTCTCCTCCCCCCTCCCCCCAGGCACAGCTGCTGTTTGGCTCACTCTATATATAGCGGCATTTTCAGGGTAATTACAATAAAACTGTTGAAAGGAGATAATCCAGCAAAGGAAGCGAGTCTGACTCCCAGCCCCCTCCAGTCCCTGGTTTGGTGCCGCCCTGCACCCCCTTCCCTTGCAGCCTCCTGCTCCCACCCCACTCCCTGTTCCCATAGCCTCACCCTCCCACCCCATCTGCCCTAGCTGAGTGTGAGGTAGGGAACAGGAGAATGGATAGACTGTCCATTGTCCATGGGGGTGTCCACAGACCTTTCCTAGACTTACTGAGGCCCCTGGCTGCCAGCCCCATCAGTTCTAGAACCAATGTCGATGCCTTGGTTTCTCCTGTACTATAGGCTTTTTGGCAGGGACAGTGTGGTGTTGAGAGGTGGGGGAGGAAGCACAGGAAGGATGGTGGTTAAAAGCGTAGGATTTGGATTCACATCTTAGTTCACTGATCACCTGGGCTGTCTGTCTTTGATCATGTTACTTAAACCTCTCTAAAATCTCAGTTTCCTTATCACGAAAGTAATTCAGGAAGATCCCCTGGAGGAAGACATGGAAACCCATTCTAGTATTCTTGCCTGGAGAATCCCATGGGCAGAGGAGCCTGGCAGTCTCTACAGTCCATGGGATCGCAAAGACTCGGACACGGCTGAAGTGATTTAGCACACGCACACACCAAATTCACATAAAATGTCCAGTGGTCATCTTTGTTAAATACTCATGATCTTCCAGGTACCCTGCTGTACTTACGCACATTTTTGTAGTGAAGTTCATGGCTTCAGTCTCATTTAATGAAGGCAGAAGGCTGTATTCACTGAGCAGAGGGATTTGACTCCCCTCACCCCCATCCTCCATTCTCTTGGGGTCTAGTAATCCTGCCTGGTAGTTTTCTGGGCCCCAGGCATGGCAGCCAGGGCCCGGTGCGGATGGCCTGCTGACCCCTTCCTGGTTCTTCTCTCCGCAGTAGAGGTGAAACCGGTGCTGCCAGGAGCCATGCCCAGCTCCATGGGGGGCGGGGGAGGAGGCAGCCCCAGCCCCGTGGAGCTGCGGGGGGCTCTGGCAGGCCCTGTGGACCCCACGCTGCGGGAGCAGCAACTGCAGCAGGAGCTCCTGGCACTCAAGCAGCAGCAGCAACTGCAGAAGCAGCTTCTGTTCGCTGAGTTCCAGAAGCAGCATGACCACCTGACCCGGCAGCATGAAGTCCAGCTGCAGAAGCACCTCAAGGTGAGCGTGGGGGCCAGGGCACCCAGACCTCCGAGCCCCGCCCTGGACTCAGCTCACCTTGCCTCCCCACTGCCCCTGCAGCAGCAGCAGGAGATGCTGGCAGCCAAGAGGCAGCAGGAGCTGGAGCAACAGCGGCAGCGGGAGCAGCAGCGGCAGGAGGAGCTGGAGAAGCAGCGGCTCGAGCAGCAGCTGCTCATCCTTCGAAACAAGGAGAAGAGCAAAGAGAGTGAGGCTGGGGCGCCTCTGGGTTAGGGGGGTCACAGCTGGGATTACTGCCCCTCCCCCAGCCGTGGGGTCCTGGCCCCCAGCTCCTGGGTCAGCTGTGGCCTATCCCACAGGTGCCATCGCCAGCACTGAGGTGAAGCTACGGCTCCAGGAATTCCTCCTGTCGAAGTCAAAGGAGCCCACACCAGGCGGCCTCAACCATTCCCTCCCACAGCATCCCAAATGCTGGTATGACCCTTGACAGGCATGGGTTGCAGAGGTGCCCAGCTCAAGGGCTGCCTGGCTGCAGGCAGACATGGGGCTTCTGGGCTGAAGTCATGTAGGGGCCCTGCAATCTCTCCTAGGAGAAGGGACCCTCCCCCATCCCCCGCACTCCTGGTTTCTCTCCTCGCTGCCCTCCCCAAGATCCATTTCGTATCACCATAGGCAGTGGATGTTTCATAAATGTAGATTGCTCGGTTGCGGGTCCAGCTGGCTGGGTGATCCCCTAGACCTGTCTCCATCTCCTCCCTCTACCCCAAAGGCTGGGTGATCCCCTAGACCTGTCTCCATCTCCTTCCTCAACCCCAAAGGCTGGGTGATCCTCTAGACATGTCCCCATTCCTTCTCTCCACCACACAGGGGAACCCACCATGCTTCTTTGGACCAGAGTTCCCCTCCCCAGAGCGGCCCCCCTGGGACGCCTTCCTCCTACAAACTGCCTTTGCTTGGGCCCTACGACAGCCGCGACGACTTCCCCCTCCGCAAAACAGGTGAGTACAGCCTGGCCGCCCAGGTTATGGGGGGGCGGGGTCAGGCAGAGGTGGGAATGTGGAAGGGCCAGGCTGCAGGTGTGTCCGCTTGTGTGGACGTGTCTGAGCCCCAGCTGCCTTCTCCCCAGCCTCCGAACCCAACTTAAAAGTACGTTCGAGGCTAAAGCAGAAGGTGGCCGAGCGGAGAAGCAGTCCCCTCTTGCGTCGCAAGGATGGGACTGTCATTAGCACCTTTAAGAAGAGAGCTGTTGAGATCACAGGTGCCGGACCTGGGGGTAAGGGCTCGTCTCTTGTCCCTGTTCTGAGGGCCGGGGAGTGGGGGGGCTGCTCCGAGCGGCCCAGGTGACAGCCGCCTCTCCCGTAGTGTCCGCCGTGTGTAACAGCGCACCAGGCTCTGGCCCCAGCTCTCCCAACAGTTCCCACAGCACCATCGCGGAGAATGGCTTTACGGGCTCGGTTCCCAACATCCCCACCGAGGTACAGGCCCACCAGGGACTGAGCGGGTGGGCCAGAGCTGCTTCCTGTCCCGTGCGGTCTGTCTGGCTGAGAGTGCCCAGCAGGGGCCTTTCTGCCCCGCATGGACAGACTGGAGGGACCTTTTGCCCCGAAGTGGGATGTGTCCTGTGGGCCTCTGCATGGCTCTGACCTCTCAGTTCCCCCAGGTGGGGCTTGGTGTGGGAAGTGGGGTGCCATTCGGAGCCCTCTGCCTTGCCCTGGCCCCAGGTGGCTGTCCTTTGCCTGCTCTCATGCCTGTCTCTCCCAACTGCTCCCCAGATGCTCCCCCAGCACCGGGCCCTCCCTCCGGACACCTCCCCCAACCAGTTCAGCCTCTACACGTCTCCCTCTCTGCCCAACATCTCCCTAGGGCTGCAGGCCACGGTCACTGTCACCAACTCGCACCTCACCGTGAGTACGGGGCACGTCCCCTCTGGTGTTGAGATCTTTGGTCCTGGATCCCCCCAGCTGGCGCATTTGTCCTCCCAAGGTCCTGAGGGAGATCAGAAGGTCCTCCCCAAAGGTGGGGGTGGGCAGAGGGTAGGTGAGGGATGCTGGTTCAACGTTGGCAGACCTTGGGGGGCAGTTATAAACCCTTCTCTCATCGCCATCTCCTGTCCCACCCCAGGCCTCCCCGAAGCTGTCGACGCAGCAGGAGGCCGAGAGGCAGGCCCTCCAGTCCCTGCGGCAGGGCGGTGCACTGACGGGCAAGTTCATGAGCACATCCTCCATCCCTGGCTGCCTGCTGGGCGTGGCACTGGAGGGCGACTCGAGCCCCCACGGGCATGCCTCACTGCTGCAGCACGTGCTGCTGCTGGAACAAGCCCGGCAGCAGAGCACCCTCATTGCTGGTGAGTGGCAGGCAGCTGTGTGAGGAGGGGGGTGTGGCCAGACCCCATCCTGAGGGCTCAGCTGGAGGGACCACTTGTCAGGGAGAAGTAGCCAGGGATATTCACCAGGCATGTCACAGCTCCCCTCAGCGGCATCATTGATTTTTTCCGCATTCTACAGATGCTATTGAGTCCCTGCAGCCAGCCAGGCACTGTACCTGACCTCTACCATCCTAATGGAGCTCCTATTCCAGGGCAGTGCCATCCAGTAGAAATATAATACAAGCGGCACATGTACTTTAAAGTGTTTGTTGTAGTAGCCACGTTAAAAAATGCAAAAAGAAATTGGTGAAATTAATAACTTATACCTAACTCAGTCTATCTAGGATGCTATTATCGGAACATATAATGAATGTAAAGACTTAGCAGTGAAATATTTTATTTTGTTTTCATACTGTCTTTTAACCCTGGTGGATATTTCATACTTAGAGCACATCTTAGTTTAGACAGGGCACATTGCAAGTGCTCAGTGGTCATGTGTGACTGGCAGCTATAGGATTGGACAGCATAGCTTTAGACAGACAGCCTATAAGGACCTGGCAGCATCAGAAGAGGTTCTGCTTAAAAGTCTCATGATCTTGGCCCCTAGGCTTCTCAGCCCTGTGGGATCCATGTCCATGATCAGGGAGGTCTTACAGCTGGGGAGAACTAGTCATTGTTCATGCACAAGGAGGGCCCAAAACTGTGTATTTGTAAGTGACTTAAAGGGAGTATGTAGTGTGTGTTTGTTAGTCGTTTCCGACTCTGCGGCCCCATGGACTGTAGCCTGCCAGGCTCCTCTGTCTGGGATTCTCTTGGCAAGAACACTGGAATGGGTTGCCATTCCCTTCTCCTAACCTAGGGCTCAAACCTGGGTCCCTGCACTTCAGGCAGATTCTTTTGAGCCACCAGAGAAGCCCAGGAACTCTGATAGTTGGTAAAAATGTTCCTGGGCCTACCATAAAAGTTTGACTAAATGAATTAAAGGGAGGGAACAGTGAATCCAGGAAGTCTTGCTGGAGGTGGTGACTCTGAGCAGCAAGACTGTTCAGTTGTAGGGAGGAGGAAGAATAGGTCTCATCTGGGGGCAGAGGTGCTCCAGGCCCCTCCCAGGTTCCACCCCCTGCCCTGCCCCAGGGGGTAGGGCGCTGTTCCAGAAGGAAGAGAGTCTGGGGTGGGAGTGGGGAGCCTGGTGCCCTAACAGTAATGCTTGCTCCCCTTCCCCCACCTCATAGTGCCGCTCCACGGGCAGTCCCCGCTGGTGACGGGTGAGCGCGTGGCCACCAGCATGCGGACAGTGGGCAAGCTCCCGCGGCACCGGCCCCTGAGCCGCACCCAATCCTCGCCGCTGCCCCAGAGCCCCCAGGCCCTGCAGCAGCTGGTCATGCAGCAGCAGCACCAGCAGTTCCTGGAGAAGCAGAAGCAGCAGCAGCTGCAGCTGGGCAAGGTGAGCCAGGAGAATCCGACATCCGGGGCTGTGCTGGGGGCAGGACACAAGGGTGCTGGGCTGGCTGGGCAAGGTGAGCTGGGAGAAGCCAACATCCGGGGCTCTGCTAGGGGCAGGACAGAGGGTGCTAGGCTGGCAGAGAGGGAGGCGCATCTGACCTCCTCGGCCACTCCCTGCTGCATCAGAGGAGTCACCTTGCCCTTTTTCTTTAGAGAATATATTGTGTGTGTTTTTTTTTGGGGGGGGGGAAATATTTATATATTGTTAAAGCTCATTATTTTATTTACTTATTTATTTTTGGCTGCAGGCTTTCTCTGGTTGCAATGCACAGGCTTATCACTGCAGTGGTTTCTCTTGTTGTGAGGCATGGATCCTAGAGTGAGGGCTCTGTAGTTATGGTATGAGGACTTAGTTTGCCTCTGAAAAGTGGGGTTTTAGTTCCAGGACCAGGGATTGAACCTGTGGTCCCCCATAGGTTGACAGGTGGCTTCTTAGCCACTGGAGCACCAGGGAAGTCCCCACCTTGCCTTTTTCTGTCCACATCAAAGCTCTGTATGGGCTGGGTGGCCACACAGAGAAGTGCAGGAATAGATTCTCCGGGGGCTTGGGCTGCATGGCTGTGCCCTGCTCCCAGCTGATGGGCCTCCTGGCTCTGCTTCCAGATCCTTACCAAGACGGGGGAGCTGCCACGGCAGCCCACCACCCACCCCGAGGAGACAGAGGAGGAGCTGACGGAGCAGCAGGACGCCTTGCTGGGGGAGGGAGCCCTGACCATACCCCGAGAAGGCTCCACGGAGAGTGAGAGCACCCAGGAAGACCTGGAGGAGGAGGAAGAGGAGGAGGAGGAAGAGGAGGAGGAGGAGGAGGAGGACTGCATCCAGGTCAAGGACGAGGAGCGCGAGAGCGGTGCTGAAGAGGGGCCCGACTTGGAGGAGTCCAGTGCTGGTTACAAAAAGGTGGCCCCCTGCACCCCGGCCCTTGATCACCAGCCGTCTGTCCTCCCGCCTCCTCTTTCCGCCTTTGCCCTTCCCTCTCCGCAGTCTGCAGTTTCCAGGCTGTGCCCAGGGGAGCAGGAAAGAGACAAGGGGCTTCGGAAGGGAGAGAGGTGGTGTCAGTCTTAGAGCTCTCTCTGCCCTGTCTGCCAGCCCCTCCCTCTGACTGTGACTGCCCCCGCCTGTCTGCTTGTGTGTGTGTGTGTGTGTGTGTGTGTGCGTGCGTGCGCACACGCACACTCGGATGCACGTGGCCTGTGTATATCTGCGTCTCTGCCTACGTAGGGCCGGTTGTGCGTCGGTCTCTGCGTGCGTGCGTGTGTACACACCCGCCCCCGCTGTTACTACAGTCTGCCCTGGCGCCGAGCGAGCGCACACTCCATTCATGGCGGACACAGCTGAGCCCTCTGGGCCTGACTCATCCCACCCCCTCCCACGCCCCCGTCCCTCCCAGCAGCTTACCTCAATGTTTCTCTGGTAGCATGACTCATCTCGTCCCCCCATCCCTCCCCATCTCCTCGGGGATGGAGATGGAGATGGCTAAGACTGGAGTGTCTCCTGTCCCTGGAGGGAGGAGCTGGAGGAAGGAGGAGATCTGGAAGAGAGGGTTGGATTCAGGCCCCCTGGGAGGCCCTAGGGCACCTGTCCTAACTTCCGTCTCAGCCTCGGCCTCACCCAGGCTCCCTCCCGCTCTCTCTTTCCCAGGCATTTGCAGACACCCAGCAGCTGCAGCCGCTGCAGGTGTACCAGGCACCCCTCAGCCTGGCCACTGTGCCCCACCAGGCCCTGGGCCGCACCCAGTCCTCACCTGCTGCCCCTGGGGGCATGAAGAGCCCCCCAGACCAGCCCACTAAGCACCTCTTCACCACAGGTGAGCCCTTCCCCCATGAGCCGTCTTTCCATTGTGTGTGTTGCGGCAGGGGGTGGCATGCTGTGCATGGCATGGCATCTGGTCTTGGGCGTTGTGAAGGGATGAGATATAGCCTCTGCCCTGGAGGGATGGCCAGGGACCCTCAGAACACCCTGAAGGGAGGGAACAGGCCTTGGCTGTCTCCCTGTGTGCACAGCCACCTGTGGTCATGGTGGCAGCCTTTGCTTCACTGGGCAGGTGTGGGTGAATGTCCATGTACTCCGGGAGCAGCATCTTTCTCAGGGCACCCCCGCCCCACACCGAGGGACCACTGATTTTGCTTCCTCAATACCTCTGCCCTGGAGGCCTGGGTGGAGGGAGCCCGCTATCTCAGTGGGGCCGTGCTCCTCTAGCTCTTTCCCCTCCCTTTAAGGTTAAGAGTGAAGGCCTCAGTCAATTCCAGAAGGCTCTTCCACGTGAAACTGCCCAGAGCTGGGCTCTGTAGGGGCACGGATGGTCCCTTTTAGGGGCCCCACTTGAGGATGGTCCCCACTCACCAATGGGGTGTGGGGGTGGGGGGCAGCACACAGAGGCTCTGACGGGGGATGAAGGGAAGGAGGAGGTGCCATGAGGTTAAAGCGGATGGTGGTGTCAGGCAGCCTGGTGGAGGCTTGAGGAACAGGGAGACTGCTGACAGGCGGTGATGGGGGAAAGGAATTTCAGGAAGAGAAGAGGAGCAGGCATGTGGGAGGGCAGCTGGAGTGGCCATGAGGAGGGGCTGGGACCAGGGTGGGCCAGGGAGAGCTCGGTGAGCTCCGCTGAGGGTGGCGGGCCGGGCTGTGACACGGCCCGGAGCTGTGCTGGCTGACAGGTGTGTCTCCGGCCCAGGTGTGGTCTACGACACGTTCATGCTGAAGCACCAGTGCATGTGTGGGAACACACACGTGCACCCCGAGCACGCTGGCCGGATCCAGAGCATCTGGTCCCGGCTGCAGGAGACAGGCCTGCTCAGCAAGTGTGAGGTAAGGGGGTCCCCCCTCCTTCCAGCCTGCACCTCAAACCCAGTGAAAGTCCTGTTTCTCATGTCAAGGATGCCTCTGTCTGTGTCTCTTTCTCATTCTCTTTTCAACCCCTGACTTCAGGGTCAGGCCCCCGTGTGCTTCCCAGTTCCATCCTTTGTGGCCTGGTGCCCCCCATGGTCCCCAGCTGAATGGGGGAGGGTCCTGGGCTGGGGTCCCAGGGGGACTGAGGCATACTTTCTCAAAACTTTGCATCTCCTGGGACTTCCCCGGAGGGCCATTGATTAGGATTCGGCACTTCCACTGCAGGGGACCCAGGATCCATCCCTGCTTGGGAAAGTAAGATCCTGTGTGTTGCATGGCATGGCCAAAAATAAAAAGAATGGCAATGTCCCATCGATTAAAAAAAAACCGCAACCACTTTTGGATCTCCTGAGGCTAGAGGGTGGCTTCATGTGCCCAGGCTGTGGGGCGGAGAGAGGTGCTGGGCCTGCAGCGCCAGCCTAATCACCAGCAACCCCCTCTTGCTCCCCCCTCTCCCGACAGCGAATCCGGGGTCGTAAAGCCACGCTGGATGAGATCCAGACGGTGCACTCCGAGTACCACACCCTGCTCTACGGTACCAGCCCCCTCAACCGGCAGAAGCTGGACAGCAAGAAGCTGCTCGGTGAGCTGAGTGGCCAACAGGGAGGGGTGGTGGGCCAGGCTGGGTCTGCTGCCCGGATGGGACAGGGGCTGTCAGGAGGACCATCCCCTGGTAGGCAAGTGGGTCTCCGTGGTTGCCACATCACAGGCCTCCAGAGGGCGCCATTCACACAGATTACAGCACGTGAGTGGGGTGTGTGCAGGAGGGCAGGAAGGGACTGGTCAGACCTGGTGATGGGCTGTGCCCTTCTGCCTCACCTGTCAGGCCCCTTTCTCCCTGCCGCCTGCCCCCGGGGAAGGATCGCCCCTCAGGACGGGGGACAGTCATCTCCCACCTGGCGTGCGGTGCAATGGCCTGTTCTCTGCTGGGGTCTGACCTTCTTTCTCTGTGACTGAGCTCCCTGCCCACTGCACATGCCCACCTGCGGCCCTGGCAGCGGAGGCGCCTTCTAGCGTAGCTCTGTCCCTCTTCCCTTCAGGCCCCATCAGCCAGAAGATGTACGCCATGCTGCCTTGCGGGGGCATTGGGGTGAGTAGGGCACTGGCCCATGGGGTTGGGCGGGTGGTGCTCCCAGCTCCAGCCCCTCCCTTCCCCCCACCATGGTTGCACCCCCCTTCTTGCCCTCCCCCTGCAGGGGGCACACTGAAGCCCACTCTCCTGCCCCTGCAGGTGGACAGCGACACTGTGTGGAACGAGATGCACTCCTCCAGCGCCGTGCGCATGGCGGTGGGCTGCCTGGTGGAGCTGGCATTCAAGGTGGCTGCAGGGGAGCTCAAGGTGAGTGTGTGTGGGCTGGCTGTGGCGGGGGTGGGGGATGACTTGGTCTTGCTGCCTGAGCAGCAGGGGATTGGGCAGCCTCAGCTTTCCCACCAGTAGGGCACCGTCCTCTGTAATCTCACCTCGCAGGTGCAGGTGTGAGGAGGAGGTGACAGCTCCAGGCGGACTAGGGGGTGAGGGGTAAAGAGAGACGACCTCAGAAGGTCGCTTCTGACCCATGCCGCCCTCAGCTGGCCACACTCCTAAAGGTCGTGTGACTGATGTTTCTCACATATGTTCTTTTCCTGGCTTATGCTTCTCGTCTGTGTCTACCCCGATCCATGGCCACCTTGCCCGCCTGTCTGCCTCTCGTCTCTGTTCCTCTGTCCACACCTCTTCAGAATGGATTTGCCATCATCCGGCCCCCAGGACACCACGCGGAGGAATCCACAGCCATGTGAGTGCCACCTCAGCCCTGCCCTGCCCCCCTCTCCCTCTCAGCAGAGCTGACACTGTGTATCTGTGGCTCCCAGCGCGAACGTCCAGTAAGGCTGACGCCCTGCCCTCTTCTTCCCCACCCCGCAGGGGATTCTGCTTCTTCAACTCAGTAGCTATCACAACCAAGCTCCTGCAGCAGAAGTTGAACGTGGGCAAGGTTCTCATCGTGGACTGGGTAGGCAGTGCCTGGTGGGACCAGGGTCAGCCTTCAGGAGTCCCCCACCCCAATCTCGTCCCATCATCCTCAGGGCCTGGAATGGGCTGGGCTGCTGACTCTGGGGTGTTAACCCAGCCCTCCCAGTCCCCTGGGGCTCCCTCTTCACTGGGGGAGACTCGAAAGTGGTTTTAGCTGCTGCCCCCCCATCCCCCGCAGCCTTGAACAGCCGAGGAGGTTTTTTTGCCTTGAGTGATAGAGATATCCCCTTGCCATTGCTAGAACCCCTCTTGACTGGGGACTGACACATGGTACTGCTTCATGGTCACCTTGCTTCCTAAGAAGTGGAATGTCTATTTGATAAATGGAGACACGGGGCTGTTGGGGGGACTCACCCAACTAAAGTCACTTAGCTTCTCCACCCCTGTGTCTCTCAGCAGAGGGAGAGGCCCCTACTTCTCCCGGTGAGCTGGGGAGTAGCCAGGAGCAAGCCTTGGCAAGAAAGGATCTGATTTCTCTAAAGCCTAGCTTGGGCTTCAGGGTTCATCACACTGGATTCTTCTTCAGAATGTTTCAATTCCTGCCTAACTTTACTGTCCCTCTCTGCGTGGGTAGAGGGGCCTTGCAGGGGGAGCCACCACCATTCATCCCCTGGCTTTGTGTCTCCTCTATGCAGTGCCACATCCTGGCCCACGGACCCTGGTTAAAGAAGCGTGGGGGGATTTCATTGTGAATGGAATATGGATGCTCTGTATCTAGGGGCAAGCTGCACTCCCAGAGTTCACCATAGGGTGAGGGTTGGGGGCAAGGTGAATTTTGACCTTTGGGTCAGAGCCTGGGCCATTTTTCCTGACGCCTCCACCCTTCCCCACTAGGACATTCACCATGGCAATGGCACCCAGCAAGCATTTTACAACGATCCCTCTGTGCTCTACATCTCCCTGCATCGCTATGACAATGGGAACTTCTTTCCGGGCTCTGGGGCTCCTGAAGAGGTACAGCTCCTGGGCTCAAACTCGGGGCCCACGGGGAGGTAGCAGAATGGGACCTGGCAGGGAGCCGTGGAGGCCCGTGGTGGTGCTGGTAACCTGGGGAGTCTGGGCTCCTAGTGGGAGGACCACGCCGGCCAGCTGCCCCTCCATGCAGAACAGAGGTCAGTGGAGTAAGGGCTGGAGGCAGGGCTGAGGGCGGGGCGACGTCTGGACTCCCCAGGCAGTGAGAGTAACCCCCTGCCCCCCCACCGTGCTGCCAGGTTGGCGGAGGGCCGGGCGTGGGGTACAATGTGAACGTGGCATGGACGGGAGGTGTGGACCCCCCCATCGGAGACGTGGAGTACCTAACGGCCTTCAGGTGGGGACTGAGAAGGGCCGGGGAGGGGTGGAAGCCTCTGGGCCCTGCCGTGGGAGGGGTAGAAAGCACAGAGTTTGGTCTGGGTGGAGGGGTCGGCCCTGTGGGGAGACAGGCCTGGCCGAGTCATCTGCCAGGGTCAGCTCGGGCCCTCCCTTTGCAGGACAGTGGTGATGCCCATTGCCCACGAGTTCTCACCTGATGTGGTCCTGGTCTCCGCTGGCTTTGATGCTGTTGAGGGACACCTGTCTCCGCTGGGTGGCTACTCTGTCACCGCCAGATGTGAGCCTGCTGGGGGACTGAGGGAGGCTATGGAGCAGTGATGATGGTGGGGACGAGCGGGAAGCTGGGAGGAGTGCTGTGCGTGCTTGCATGCCAAGTCGCTTCATTCGTATCCAGCTCTCTGGCAACCCTGTGGACTGCAGTCCACTAGGCTCCTCTGTCCATAGGATTCTCCAGGCAAGAGTACTTTCCTGGAGTGGTTTGCCATTTCCTTCTTTACGGGAGCGTCCCCTTCTCTTATGTATCCTGCATTGGTGGGCGGGTTCTTTACCACTAGCGCCACCTGGGAAGCCATGGGAGGAACTCAGGGACAGGTCTAGGACTTGGAATCATCCTGGCAGCATCCTCCTTTCTTCTGCAGCCCTGGCCTTGAGGGGCCGACAGGTTGGGGAGTGTACCTCCTCATGAAGTTGTAGAGTGACGACCCTTTGTGTTTCAGTGGTGGTTTCTCATGATACTCCTTAGGAGATGTATAACTGGATCTTTTTAGTCTCTTCATTTTCTTTAATGGAACATTCAATCCATGACATTGAGTTTTATTATGGATATCTGTTTTAAGGTTTAAAGCTGTTTGTCTCATCTCTTGTGTTTCTTTTTCTCTTTTTTTTTGAATTGATTTTCTTCCATTAACCATTTCATCCTCCTCCCTTCACCCATCCCTGAAGGTTTTGGCCACTTGACCAGGCAGCTGATGACGCTGGCAGGGGGCCGGGTGGTGCTGGCCCTGGAGGGAGGCCACGACCTGACCGCCATCTGTGATGCCTCTGAGGCCTGTGTCTCGGCGCTGCTCAGCGTGGAGGTAAGGGGTGCACAGAAGGGCTGGGGGAGGTGGGCCGGTAGGTCAGGGACCAAGGGGCCAGTGGGGTGGGGGAGGGACCCTTTCTTGGGTCAGGCAGCACCCAGGGTCCTTGGGGAGGTTTTTTTTTTTTTTGTTCCCAAGGATCGCTGGTAGCCAGAGAAGACTTTCTGAATAGAGGTTTCTCAAAAGGCTATGCTTGCTCCTGTCATGGGGCTGACTCGGGTGGTTAGAGGGGCAGCCACGGCCACTCCCAACCCTAAGCTTGTTCTTCTTTTTCCTGCCAGCTGCAGCCCTTGGACGAGGCAGTCTTGCAGCAAAAGCCCAACATCAACGCAGTGGCCACGCTGGAGAAAGTCATCGAGATCCAGAGTACGTGGGGACAGGCAGAGAGGCTCAGGCCCCAGCTTGCTGAGTAGAGGCGAAAAACTTGACTGCACACCAGGGCTGGGGAATGTCCATACGGTTGGGGGTTTCTGCCCCTCCTTGACCCCCTGCCCACCCCTCATCCACAGGTAAACACTGGAGCTGTGTGCAGAGGTTCGCTGCTGGCCTAGGCCGTTCCCTGCGGGAGGCCCAGGCAGGTGAGACAGAGGAGGCTGAGACTGTGAGCGCCATGGCCTTGCTGTCGGTGGGGGCCGAGCAGGCCCAGGCGGCTGCAGCCCGGGAGCACAGCCCCAGGTGAGGCTCCCCCCCATCTCGCAGCCCTCGCCCAAGCTGCCCCCACCACCATTGCCTCAACGCCTCTCCCTGTGCTTGTCCCCACAGGCCAGCAGAGGAGCCTATGGAACAGGAGCCTGCCCTGTGACGCCCTGGCCCCCATCTCTCTGGGCTTCATCATTGTGATTTTGTTTATTTTTTCTATTAAAAACAAAAAGTCACACATTCAACGACGTGTGCTGTGTGGGTCTCTCAGCCTCACCCCTGCTGCTCCTCTAAGCTGCCTCAGGCCCCCCTTCCACCTCCGTGGCCCAGGTCTCAGCTTAGAAGTGTGCTCTTTCTGAGGGGTGAGGGGTATCCCGTCCAGGCCTTCTCCCATGTTCTTTCCCACACCCACTTCCTGCATCCTGTTCTTGTTCCCCCTGGAGCCTGGGCCAGCTCAGGTGGGCACGGGGCCCAGAAAGCACCTTCTGGCTTTGGGGGCTCCCTGAGTGAGGAGGGAACAGCAAGTTTGGTGCCTTGGCTTCAGCTGACTTAGGGAGAAATGCCTTAATTTCACTTTCCTCCCCTCTCCAGCCCCAGGGGAGGATCCTGAGGGTCTCTCTACAGTCTTAAGATGTGGAGGGGAGGGGAGGTGGGCTCCCACCCTGCGATTCTCACCATTTTTCCTGGTGTCCTCAGCATCTCCACAGAGCCCCCCTCTCCTCCATCTTTCTCCTGGCCTCAGCTCTGTGCTCTAGGATGTGGGCCTGAGGTCTGTGGGCAGGGCAGCCTTGCCTTGCACTCCTCAGGGCCTGTTTCCCCTTCTCGGGCTGGAGAGAGGGAAAGTGTGTGGGGAGCGAGGGGGCTGGACTCTCGGGTTCTGCGGGACCAAGAGGAGCTGCAGAACCAGGCCTGCTATCCCTCATAATCTGTTGGCCTCCCTGCCCCTCCGCTGGCACGGTGTGGGGAGGGGGAGAAGGTGGTTCCTGCAGGGGGGACTCGAGGCTGGTGAGAGCCCCCCTGCTGTTCAGGACCAGATTTCCCCAGCCACCCAGCATATTGCAAGCAGAAGGGTCAGGGCCCAACTCCCTCCTAGGACCTTTGGCTTTGAAGCCTGGGGAGGGTAAGAGTGGGTGTGGGTTCTAGAAGGAACAGGGACAGAACCCAGGAGCCTGCCCTCAGCTTTAGCTTCCCTTCTGGGCTTCCTTTGTGGGCCACGCCCAGGGAAACTAAGACCTGGATGAGGCTAGGAGCTGTCCTTGCTCTCCCAGGAGCCCGGCCTAGCCTTGCTTCCAGGGCTAGGAGCCCACAAGACTTTTAGGGAATGCTGTCCAGCCTGTGGGAAACCAAAGATGGGAAGAAGCTCCTGGGGGGCTAAGTCTTCCTCCCTCCTTCTCCCCAACCCTGCATAGTCTTTCTTTCTTCCCCTCCCCAGGGCCCCAACAATCTGTTTACATATTTATTATCCTACTGGGGGCCTGAGCAGGGTTGAGGGAGCCAGGGGAGGGGCAGGAGTCCCGCCACCACAGGTTTATCATGCACTGTGTCTTGCATGTTGTTAGTGTGTTCTAGATCTTCCTGGGGTGTGGGGCTGAGCCCCAGCTCTGGGCCCCTTCCCCTCCCTCTTCCCATGGCCTGTCTGGTTCTCATGTAAATCCACTCCCTGCTTTGTCTCCCTGGACATAGATTTCAGTTGAGTATCCTGTAACCTGTTACACTGTGTGTCCTTGTGGAAATAAAACTTGTTTCTGGCAGTGCCTTCTGGGGCCAATGTCTCTGTTCTCTGGGGTTCCTACTCTTCTCTTCTCCAGTCCCTGGACTAAACAATTTAGGAAACAGAGGCTGGGGTGGGAGGGAGTGGGATCTCTGTCCTGTAGGTTAAAGAACAAGGTTTCCCTGAATGTAGCCACAGCATCTCCTGGGACCTCTGTGTGGCTGAGATGGTGGTGGTAGCAAGGGGGTCCAGGGCTAAAGGGCTTGCTTTTCCTTCTGACTCTCAGCCTCTGTGGGCACAAGGTTGGAGCGGGTGCAGAACAAGCAGTCTGGCAAGGGTTGCCCTGCATGCGCATAGCCAAGTCCGGTGGAGATGTTCATGGAGGCAAGAGAGGAGTCCAGAGGTGTGGAAGGGCTTTATTGGGGCTGCTCCGAGCCCCTCACAGTGTTACAGAAATCCACTGTTCTCACTGTTGCTTTTGCTCTTTGGGGACTTGGGAGGGAAGGCAGGAGGACCTTCCTGGGAGAGAAAAGGCCCCTCTTTGGGGCTGTGACCAGGTGGTGGGAGAAGTAGAAAATTCAACATGAGCAGGGTTGCTGGGGGCTGGAAGTGGACGGAGCTGCCTCCCAAGGGTGGAGGTCACAGAGCATGGGCTTTGTGAGGGGAGGTGGGTGCAGGAGGCACCAGAGTCAGGAAGAGCGGATGGGTGGTGCTTCCTGGGCACTGAACATGTGCACCAGCCAGGGTACGAGGGCCAGGACCAGGCATGGCCAGAGGGTGTACTTGAGGAAATTGAAGATGTAGAAAAGGCTGATCTGAGGGGGGTAGCCCAGCCAGTTCAGGGGGCCCAGCAGCCCCATGGCCAGCACAAGACAGACTAGTTTCTGGCCATATCCCAGGTGTGCCCGCCGTACCTGGGCATAGCAGGGAGAGTGCAGAGCGATGCCCAGACCCAGGGCGGCCCCTGAGTCACGGCTCAGGGAGGCAAAAGGCCGGCTGTCCAAGTGCACCCACTCAGGCCGCTCACACCACTTAGAGGCTAGGTTGATGGACCTATGGAGAGCAAGAGTCTTTGCCAGGAGAGAGATTCCCCTGGGACCCAGAGGGTGGATGGCTTTCTATCCCTTTGGGGTCTACCGCCATGTTCAGGAGACTGTATGTGAACTGGTAATGTGTCCCTATTTAACAACAGCGAACCAGAGAGCCACCAGGCCAGATAGAGGGGAGGCAGGAGAGGCCCCTATTTCCCCAAGCTTCAAAGCAGAACTTACCAAGAAAGATCCAGGCCCAGTGTAAAGAGGGTCCAGTAGATGAGGCTGGCACCCAGCAAGAGGGCCAGTGAGGTCAATCCATAGAAACTTAGCTCCCGCTCCATGGGCACCTGAGGGGTCATCAGCCAGCCCAGGACAGCACCTAGGGAAGCAGGGTGACAGCAGCTTCAAGGAGTTTGGGGCTATGACCCTCACCCCGAACAGCAGGGTAGTTTGTCAGAAGGGGGACTTGGGGTTGGCCGTACAATGGGAAAATCATACACTGGTCCTCCCACTGTCAATGGCACCCTCTGGGTCCACCCTGTTGCCCCAGTTGCTCACCAGTTATTAAGCCAGCCAACACCTGGTGAGGGAAATGTGCTAAGAGGAAGACCCGAGATAAGCCGACCGCCAGCAGGAAGGTGCAATAAGCCAAGCTAGGAATCACCCTCACCCAGCGGCTAAAAAGAAGAGAAGCAGATGGTTCACGAGATGTCCACGCACTGCTGGGCTTCCCTGAGCACCCAGGCACTTAGACCAAATAACCCGGGGTCCCCAGAACTCCAGCTCTCAGGCCACCCTGCTGCAGGGCTTTTGGGTCCAGGGTACCGTCACCCCACCCCCACTGGTGGGCGATGCCAAGGTGTACCTGTGGGCCCGAGTGGCCATCTGGGAAGAGACGGCTGTCATTATGGGCCAGAGGGCTGCTCCTGTGATCATACAGTGTCCAGAAGGGCTGCCTGCCGGGGGATTCAGAAACTCAGTTCGTGGTCGGAGCTGAGTTTGGTGGGAGCCCAGGTGCACCTGGTGATAGCTCAACACAACTGCCTCCCTGTGGCCGCGAGAGAGCCTTCCTCCAGCGCTGGCCATAGCTCCCTCTGCCCTGAAGCCTCCCCCAGCCCCCAAGCCTGCAGTCACTGCTGTCAGACTTCTGCCTTGACAACTTGGCTCCAGTCAATACAAGGTAAGCAACTGGCACACTGGCATCGGCGCTCCTACATTTCTTCCGTGGGTTTCTTTGTTCTCTGGTCCAGTAACTGGGAGACTAGGCTTCTGATGATTAGGTGGTCCCGGCTGAAAAGTACTATCGAACACTCACCAAACGCTAACCACATTGGGCGAGGGAGGTTTGGGGCTTCTCACCTGGGCCAGTTTCACAAGAAGAGGGGAATTGGTGAACCTGGGCTGGAGCTTGGCTGTAGTACCCAGACTCATGGACCCACCAAAAGGGCCTGTCTCCAAACAGAAACCTAGAAAAGAGCAGATGCCATTACACACACACACACAGACACACAAAGGCCAGGGGAATGGGGGTGAGGCAGATGGACACCTGGAATACTCCGAAGGGCTTATAGGGTGGAGTCAGAGAGGACATCTGATTTTGGGTCACTGCCTTGCCACGGTTTTTTACCTTGGAACAGGAGAAAGTGTGCATTTTTTTAAAAAGTGGTAAGGAGACAAGAGATTGTGGTGTGTGTGGGCGTGCTCTGAGATGCTCAAAAGTCCCATTCTTATCCCTCCCACTGCAAGGCCAGCTCTGTTCTTGTCATTTACAGACAGCCCGGGACCTGAGTCTCCCTCTCCTTCCCAGACCCTCACTCTGCTGCTTCTCTGTTCTCCATTTCCCAAATTCCAGCCTCAGTTACTTAGGAAAGTCTCTCATGCTTGAAAATGGTAGTGGGGGCGGGGCTTCCCCGGTGGTCTAGGGGCTAGGACTCTACACACCCAATGCAGGGGGTCCAGGTATGATTCCTGGTTAGGGAACTAGAATCCCCTTCTGCAACGAACAGTGTGCGTGCTGCAACTAAAGATACTATGTGCCACAACTAGGACCTGACACAGCCAACTAAGAAATAAAACAAATATAAGAAAACGGGGCGGGACTTCCCTGGTGCTTCAGTGGTTAAGAATCCGCCTTCCAACACAGGGGATGTGGGTCTGATGCCTGGTTGGGGAATTAAGATCCCACATGCTGCAGGGCCAAAGCCCATGTGCTGCAGTCACTGAACCCACGCGCCGCAGCAAAAGAAGCCTGAGCATCCCCCAAGGAGAAGCCCATGTACCTTAACTAGAGAAAGCCCATGCACCACAATTAAGAGCCCCCTGCCACAATGAAGACCCAGTGCCCGCCAAAATAATAAATAAAGTCCTTCTATTTAAAAAAAAAAAATGGAGGCAAGGAATGCACAGGGAAGCTGAGGGAAAATAAAGAAGACAAAACAGTTTTAAATCCCCTGGCTTAGCTAGGTGCTTCGCTGGACCCTGGAAAACACACAGCAGACTAAGAGGCTGCTGTGGCCAGAAAGAGAAAAGGTTGGGAGAACAGCAGAGATGCTGACCAGGAAGCCAAGGGCTGGGAAAGGGACCTGCCTCTCCCCGCCAAAAACTGAGTCTGGTTCACACACCAGATGCTCAACACATACTTAGGAAATTAATCGGGGCTTTGCCATGTGGGAATCAATGGTCTTAGGGGAACAGGATGAGACGGGAAGGCTGATACAGACTCTGAGGGAGAACAGCACAAAGCAAAGGGCAACTCAGTAGGAAGGAAATGATTAGACAACTGCTTTACCGTTTATAGTAGGGATGAAGGCCTGGTAGAGAGAAGTGGAAGGGAAGGTATTTGGTTTTTCACCAAGTCATTCTAGCCCATTCAAGTGTCTCCTATGAAACCCCCTTCCCTCCCCCAGGCTGGCAATATGGCAATAGATGGTGAGGTGAGGAGAGGTGCAGTTGCACGCCCAGTGGGAAGTATAGCTCCCTTCTGCACCCAAGAGAACAGGTGGCACAAACAGATAAGCCCCAAGGGCCCTACCCACTTGCCTGAGTCTGTGTCAGAGCCTACTAGTGAATGAAGGTGAAAAGCGAGAAGAGAAAGTGTTCCCTAAAAGGCAAAGCTTTAGCCCCAGTGCTTTTTGAAATTTACTGTGCACACGAACCACTTGGGGTCCTTGCTAAAATGTAGATAATGATTCAGGAGCTCCCACCTAGAGCCTGAGATTCTGCATTTCTAGCAAGTTTTCAAATGCTCCTTATGTTGATGGCCATGGCCTGGTGACCACACCTTAACTTGGAAGCCTTTTCTGTCCTGAAAAGCCAGTGTTGAAGCTGGCACAAAGCAAGCTTCTTAAAAACCCTATCAAATAAATGAATGAAGAAATGAATTAAAGAGTGAGTTGAGAAGCAGGACTTTCTGCTACTTAAGTCACCATTGATGTTTTTTAAAAATACAGATTCCCAGGCTCTCCCCTGGAGTTTCAAAATCAGTGTGTCTGGGATGGGATGGGATATTTGCATTTTAAACACGCCCCCTTAAGTGATTTATCTGATCAGGCCCGTTAAACACTAGTCTAATGATTAGGACGGGGACTCTGAGGTCTGAGTTCAAGATGCACAAAGATGCTCAAAGAGGAAAAGTCAGTGGCCATGGGGTAGGGGTGGGGAGGTCTTAAGGTTCCCTGGGGGTGGGGGTAGGGGTGGAGGTAGGGGTGGAGGGGGGAGCCAGGCCTTTGAGGCAATTTCTGAGAGGAATCAGGGTCTGCACAAGGCTCAGGGCCCTTGGCGGTGGGCGGCCAGGCCGCCGGAGGGCTTCGCTGTCTCACCACTTGAAGACGAGGTTGAGCCACTCGGTGATGAGGCTGATCCAGAGCACCGCAATGCCCACCCGGCGAGACGCATAGTAGGCCGCGGGGAAGTAGAACAGAAAGAGGCTCTTGGGGTCCCCCAGAAAGGTGACCCAGAGCCACACGTTCTCCAACCAGGGCAGCTGGTTCTGCAGCGCCTCGGCCATCGCGATGCCCGCGCCCAGCGTGGACTCCATGGCGACTCCCGGGCTGGTCCGGCCAGGGTTTGATGCAAGGCGGAAGCCGAGGAGTCCAGGCGACGAGTAAACTGCTACTCACTGCCCTCCAGAGCCCACCCTTCGGAACCGAGGCCCCGCCCCCTGGCGGCGACCAGTGTAAACCCCGCCCTCGACCCCGCCCCTCGCAGCCCTAGGTTCGCGCGAGCCGGGCCTCCAGCCGGTACCGTTTCCTCCTGCGCTCTTCCCAGCCCTCCCTCTCTACTGGGCAGCGTAGGGGACAAATCTTTGCGAAGGCGTTTCCGCAGAGCCCCACGTGGCTGCTATTGCCGGCACGTGGACGTAGGGCGTAGAGGCGGCTCTAGCTGCTCTTCCGGGTCATGGGACAGACTAACCTGAGGATCGGCGGTGCGTCCAGGGTTCTTGCTTTGCTGCTGTGAAGACGGACATGTAATATCCAGAGCTAGGATTCCTTCCGGACCAGACTTTTCTCCTCCAGTACCGCTACCCTCCAAAGATATTTGGAGATGTCTTGGAGAGAAGGCAACCCCTGCTCCGGGAAGCCAGGCATCCCCTGTCAGCGCTGAAGTGGGACCCTAAATTTGCACACTCAGGTGGCTAAGCCGGCCCACACCTTCCTCCACCAGTCCAAGACTTTCCTGCTTGAATTCATCCGCTGTTGATTTGGTGGCCGACAGATCAGCTTCTTGATTCTGAGGGGTCGTTCCTAAAGGCTTTGAGAGTTCTTACACGTAGCATAGACTTAAGTCACACTTCCTCCCAGTTCTAAGCTCGCCTTGTCCCTCTCCTTTCGTCGTCCTGTCATCTTGCCTTCCAAAACCCCTCTGGGGAGGTAAACCTTGAGATAGCTAGGTTGGTGAGGGAGGAGAAGGAGCACACACCTACGACAAAAATTAGAATAATCCTCTGGAGGAACACAGAAAACAGAAATCTCAGCTAGTCTAGGTGAGGTCTTACCTAGAGGCAGAGTTGAGGTGGGAGGAGATTGTTGAAGTGGTTGCTTCCCTACCTCAAGCAACTTTATTCTTCGTGAGTTCTTTGGAAGGTGAATATAAGGATATAAATCTGGGTTCTAAATGGAAAGAGATTAATTTCACTAATTAAAAAGGTATGGGGAAGGGAATCTGGATTCATATCTCATTTCATTCCCTTGCTAAATGTTTTTCAATTGCCCCAAGGAAAAAATTAACATTTTCTAAGTCTTTTGAAAGTTTACTAGTGCTCAAGCTAAGATAGCCTTTATCAGTCCAGTCCCACACTCAGTTTAATGGTATATTTCTAAGCTACTTTTGAAAGCACCAAGCTCTTTCCTTTTATGGGTCCTGGCATCTGCAGTTCCCTCTTGCTGGTACCTGGCCACTCTTTCCCTGCTTGTCCATCAGGTCTCAGATTTATCACTTCTTCAGAAAGCTTTTCCTAACAGTGCCTGGCTCTATGCCTGGGAACCTATAATCACAATGTTACATGAAAAGTTGAGTGGCAGTTACATATAACTTGTTATGGGGGAGACAAGAAAGTTCTCTGAAATAAGCCCAAATATACTTATTTCTGTTACAATGATGTAGTAATATGAAGTTGATGTCCCTCGCAAGGCATGAAAACACTTTTGAAATTTGTTCATGTTAAATAGTGCCAGGACTGGTCCTTTGCCATCTTCTCTTTGCCTGTTGTTACATGAGGCTCTAGAATTTCTATAGTGGAGGGGTAGTTGGGTTAGGGATGGCGACTGGTGATATTAGGGTTGAAAATACATCTGCATCTCACTTACATGTTAAGAAAACTGTTTTATATATTAGATAGTCATTAATGGGGGGGCCCAAAACTCTTGCTCCAAGACTTCCTTTGTCACCACCACTGCTCCTCCTGGCTCTGGAGAGGGCAAGAGGGGTGATGGGGAAGCATCTTGAGTTTCAAGGGTAATGGGTGATCCTGGAGAAACTACCACGTAGTAACTACATGTCATGCATTTGTACACATTATTTCATTATCTTCCACTCCTCCTAACTACTATGTGAAGTGTTACCTAATACAGCATAAAAGTTAATAGTACCATTTTTGGAAACAGACTGTATCTTTGCTAGTTGTGCAACCCTGGACAAAGTTTAGTCTAAGACTTAGTTTCTTCATCTGTAAAATGAGGCTATTGATTCCTACATCGAAGCGTTGTTGGATGCTCAATAAAGGAATAAACAGAATCAGGCTTAGTAATTTGCTCAAGGTCATGTAACTCAGTGGAATTCCGATTCTGGTTTAGCTAACTCTGTAGCCAATGTCCTTTCCACTACCACTCTAATTAGGTGTAATCGTTTTGGGCAAGTTTCGTTTAGTCTTCTGAACCTCGGATTCCTCATATGTAACAGAGAGTTCATTCATTAAACTCGTGTCAAGGTGTGTACATAACGGAGACTGCAGTTCTCTCCTGTCTCCCCTTTTCATTCCACATAGGTCATTTATCTTTAACTTCTAAAATGGACCTTGCAAGCACTTTACCAAGCCGGAGCAGCTGCACAAACATAATTATTCAGACCCCTCTTTTATTTCCTCTCCTTTCCTCTTCCACCTAGGCTCCCGCCCCACCCAGTCCAGGCCACGCCCTGGCGTATGACGTCAGCACGCCCCGTGCGTCGCGGCGCGGCGCTCACTGGGGGCCCGGCTTTCGCCCGCTGCTGCCGCCGCCGCCGCCGGCCGCGGCTGCTCTCCCAAGATGGCGGCTCCTCCGGGCGAGTACTTCAGCGTTGGGAGCCAGGTGTCGTGCCGGACGTGCCAGGAGCAGCGGCTGCAGGGCGAGGTGGTAGCCTTCGACTACCAGTCCAAAATGCTGGCTTTAAGTATCCTTCCCTGCGCGGAGCCCGAGGCCGGGCTGGCGTGTGTGTGCGGTGGTGGGGGGGCGGGGGACGACGGCGGTGGCTGGGGCCCTCTCCGGGCCTAGGGGCGACCGGCTACCGCGGCGCCCGGAGCGCATGCGCACGACCCTGAGCTCCCCTCCCCCTCTCCCTGGACCCTTGGTCCGCCTTGGGGACCCTTGTCGCCCTCCCCTTGTGGGAGCTGGGCCGCGAACGAGGGTGGGTGGAGGGGGACTTGACACGCGGATGGCTTTTCGGGGGGAACGCTAGGAGAGGGCACCCAGTGATCAGGAGAGGGGTGGTCGTGGGAGAGGGCTGGTGATTGGAGCCTGGATGGAAGAGGGGCGGGTGGAATCAAGTGGGGAGGGGGTGTGTTGAGTAAGGAACTGCTAGTGAGTGGGACATGGGTATGGAGTTCAGGAGGGGTTGTGTACTGATAGGACGTGGTCCACGGAAGGGCGGTGGTGTGTGACCAAATGGGCCTCGCTTGTTTGGGGGAGAGTTACTGCAGGAAAGAGTTTGTAGCAGAACTGGGGATAGGGGCTTGTTTTGCTGGTGCTGGTGTGTGCGTGGTGCCACTGGGGACGGGGTGATGAATTGTAGGCTTCTCAGTCATTTGGAAGTTGCTCTTTTGGAGATGTTTGTACTGGAAACCTGGTCCAGAGAGAGGACCACGTTTTTCAGGGGCTTGTGTATGGACGTGTGGGTTACAGGTGAAAGAGTAAGTTATCTTTTGCTCAGGCCAGCACAAGGAATCCTGACTTCACAGTAGTAGCCTTGCCTTTTAAATGTGGCAGTGTTAAACAGAATGGAAAAGGTGGCCTCTTTCTTTGGTGTGGAAATGATTTCTGAATTACTCCAGGAAGCTCAGTCTTGGAAACAGAATACTTCCTGGTTGTAATACCACCTCCTCCTTATATTTGAGCCACAGGTGGATTTATTTGGATTTTTTTCTTTTTTTTTTTAAGAGTTATCTTTTGTGGCACCTTTGAAAAGGAAGTTTCTTACTGGGTCTGCTGTCTTTGACTGGCAAGTATTTTAACCAACTTCATTTAAACTTAACCACTTCATTTAAACACTGATTGTAGATTTCTAGCTTAGGAAAATGTCCTTTGAAACTAATTACAGCTCGAATAGTTGCGTTTTCTCGGTTTTTTTAAACACAAGAATTCGTACCTGGACCATATAAGATCTTTTGCATTAGTGGTTTAGTTGGAAGGGTTTTGGAATGAGGAATTACTCTTTCAATTGATGTGCAATATGCTTTTGAGAAATGGCTGGAGAATGAATGGATGGAGGAGTCGGTTAACTAGCTGGGTCACCTTGAGTGAGCTTCCTTTCCAGTGCTGTAGTTTTTGCCTCTGCAAAATGGAAAGTCTCAGATCAGAAAAAGTGAAAAGAGTTGTTCAGATATAGGAAGTATACCAAGAACAGAAGGTACTTGCTCTCCTGTGTGGTTCGTTAGGTTCAAGACAGACAGTATACATACAGCATTAAAACTACATTAAGCCTCTTTGTAAAACCAGTAGAGAGAAGGTGACGGAAACCCTGTTGAGGCTTCAAGTTTTGGGTTGTGTTTGGCTTTGAAAAGCTTGAGATCTTTTGGTTATGGGGTTGAGCGGGAGGAAGGTGATAGGCAAAGATTTGCTGAGAAGAGCTGTGATTCTTGTGGGACTCCCACCTTTTGCTTGTGGCACACCTTTTACACAAGCCTTATGAGAACTGTGTTTTCCATGCCCCTTTGGGATGTGTCAGTGCTCTGCTTGCCCCTGTTTTCCTTAACTTTCTTTTTTTTCACCAGAATGTCCCTCTTCCAGTGGAAAGCCCAACCACGCAGATATCTTGCTTATAAACTTACAGTATGTTTCAGAAGTGGAAATAATTAATGACCGAACAGAAACCCCTCCTCCCCTAGCTTCACTCAACGTTAGTAAGGTAAGGACTTGAGGGCAGTTCTGAATCTCCAAAATGATGGGAAATTTGAGTCTCATTGACTCTTGATGGTACATATATTGTCCTTTTTTTTTTTTTTTTTTTTCAGTGATTTACAATTGGCTTGTTTTGACATATTTAAAAATATATTTATATCACTGTAGTTTTTATCTCTTTGTTCCCTGATATCTTCCGAAGATTTTAAGAAAAGTCTTAATGTCTGCTGAATAGAGAAATAGAATTGAGAGCTGGCTTTTGTCCTTTGTGAAAGAGAGCTCCCCCTCACCCTTAACCTGTAGCCCATGTGTGAACTTCTAGTGTTGGTGGGGTTGGCTGTGGGCTTTCCTTCTGAACCTCCTGAAATTGTGTATGTGTGCACATAAGAATATACATGTATTTGCTGGGTGAAGATCTGGAGTATTTTTCAGATTCTCAGAGGGATTCATGACCTACAAAAATTTGAAAACTACTGACATAGAGCTTCATTTTTGTCTTTGTGCTTGAATTTTGAGGTCTAACAAATTTAGAGGCTTAGGATATTTTAATCTTGGCTATGTAAATTGGTATCTGGGAACTTTCAAATAACTTTTCTGATTCTTCAGTTCCGTCAGCCGAAGTTCACGTTGATCGGTATTAGTACCCAAGCCCTGTTTGAGTTTTGCTGTTCTCTCTACTTGGAACACCTTCTCAAAATGACTAGAACCTATCCATCAGGACTGTTTAATGGCACATCTTTCAAGAAGTCTTCTCTGATCACCCAGGCTAAAGTGGTGTCTCCGTTATTTTCTCTTACAGTACTCTAGCATTCAGAGATAAGGTGACGTATCATTTCCAGTCCAGTATGGGACATTTTCGAGAGTAGAGGAGGGCAGTGCTTTTGTTTTACACTGAGACAAGTTTAGATTGGTGTATCCTGGGCAAATTGGGACTTGTTATCCTATTCATAGCTTTTTTGTAATTATAATTGTGTATACTTTTCTATCTCACCAAACTTTGTTTTGTGGGAATGGTAACTATACCTGTTTTGTTCCTTACTGAATATATAGAACCTTGCACAGAGTAGGTGCTTCATAAATATTTGTTGAATGAATAAGTTAGGGCTTCAGTTTTTGTAGCAGCTGTCTTTCATTAAGTCTGTTGAATTAGTGTGATGAAATTTTTCCCTCTATAAAATTATAATAATGTATATTCTTTTGCCCCACTTGGGAATGTAGTGTGTTTGCTGCTTTCAGCAAAGCAAGGGAACACTCAGGCAGCTGAAAGAACACAGGGTAACTGAGGCTGGCAGAGTGTAGTTGCCTCAAATCTGGAGCTCCCTTTTTTCTAAATTCCAGGGAGATGCCCCATGTGTTGTTTTTTTTTTTTTTTTTTTTTTTTTTAGTGATGTCTCAGGACAGATTCAGAAAGGTCTTGGGTTTCATATTAAAGACTGTTGCATACAGACTATCTCATTCTTATACCTGTGGATTTTTGAAACCTTGGCTTACTCCTCCTAAGAGATCTTAAAAGGTTTAAATAAAATAGCTTATGCCTGGTGTGTTGAAGGGAGAAAAGGCTCTGTGTTATTCTTTAATGTTTATAGCGTATGAGAAGTCTGTCACCAAGTAACAGCCTTTAGTAAGTAGTTGAGGAAAGATTATCTGAAAGAAGATAGATTTTTTTTCAAATTTAAAAGATAACTAGGATTCTGCTCTTGTACCACAAAGTGCCACCATTTGTGTGAGAGAGGCTGGAGCGGCATGGATGGGACTGTTAAATGTGGGAGCTGTTAAGAAGCAGTTCTTTGCTTACATTTGACCTTAGGTATAAATAGTTCTTGGTTATTAATTTGCGGATTATCTTTGCCTTTAAGGTTTTGCTTTCTGCTGATCAGTTGTCTTCTAGTATTATTGTAAACTAGTTGTTTACCCAGTCTTTCAGAAAACAGCAGGAGGTAATAGATTAGGGAATACCAGAAATCTTTACTTTTCTTACTCTCAGACCTTACCACAAGGTCTGATTGCCAAGTCTTGAAAAAGGAGTCTGAAACAAAGATTAAAATTAGGTTGAAGAGCTCTCTTTGGGTCTTATTTATTCATTCTTCATTTGTTGAGATGTTTATGAGTAAGCTATATTGGTTTTTCCTTGAAACGAACCTTTGAGGATGCTTTGTGATTCTTGCTGAGATTCATTTAGAAGAGCCTGTTGGGCTCTTTATGTTACTGAAAACAGCTAATCTGGGGAGCTACATGTTGCTGGAAGGACATGAAAAGTTCAACTCATTTAAGAGCATGAGCCTGGGTTTGGTTTTGTTTTTAAGATGGAGGATTGTTTAAGCATTTTAGAAGGGAACTAAAAGTGCCCTGAAATCCCTGGAAGAAAACTGTGGTCTTGGGGAGTACTACCTGTGCAGTGGGAGATCCCATCACATGATGGCTCATCTTGCTGAAATAGTAAGTGCTGTGTTCAATTAAACCTGTTGATACAAACTGGATGTTTACTCTGACCCAACAGGAAATGGAAGAGCAGGCCTTTTAAAGGAAATACTTAATTCCAGCTCAAGTTGAGGACGGTGTGAACTAGCAGTTCTTGGAGATGAGCTTGTTTTGCTTTCGATTGGCACTTTCACTGTAGCTAAGATGTCCTATGTCCGTCCACAGCAGTGGGATGTAAGAGGAAGCTTGAAAGAGGACAGTGGGGTTGCAGAAGGTGGAAGCTTTGAATATTGTTTTATCTACTTCACAGTAACATTGTACTCTGTAAAAATTGTTTCGAATTTCCTGACTTTAAAAAGTACAAAAGCACACATGGCTTATTAGTTTACTTTTTAAAAAAATAGTTTGGTTGTGTTGGGTTTTAGTTGTGGTGCACAGGTTTCTCTCTTGTGTGGCGCGTGGGCTCAGGAGTTGTCGTATGGGCTTAGTTGCCCCCACTGCATGTGGAATCTTAATTCTTTGACCAGGGATTGAACCCATGGATTGGAACCTGCCCCTAGCATTGAAAGCCGGATTCTTAACCATTGGACCACCAGGGAAATATCCTTATTAGTTTCCTTTCATGAGGAAGGTTTAAATATTGCATGAGGGTGAGAGTCCAGGGTCCGTGTGGTTGAGTGAAGTAAAATGTTTCTTAAGTTTTTTTGAATTGACTCCACATCTTGTTCTCTGGGCATAAAGATTGACCATCAGTTATTAGTGCTCTCAGATAATTTGGTTCATGTCAACATTAAGAAAGTTTTATGTTTGTAGCATTTATCAAACATTTACTGAAAATTATTTTATGCACAGCATTGTGGTAAGCTCTGTTGGGGACCATTCCTTACATATTTCTAGTGCCTTACAGTTTACAGAGAGCTTTGACACATCTTGTTTCATCCTCACAACCATGCTTAATGGCAATCCACTCCAGTACTATTGCCTGGAAAATCTCATGGACAGAGGAGCCTGGTAGGGGTCGCAAAGAGTCAGACACGACTGAGTGACTTCACTTACACTTTTTTCCTTTTAGTTTAAGAGATGAATAAACAGGCTTAGCAGTTTAAGTGACTTGCTCTAGGTTATATGGCAAGTAGTGTAGGAACCAATATTTTTACATGCCACCCTCTGAAATAGCAATCAGCAAACATCTCATTTACTTCTAACGATAGTTCTTATGGTGTGGGTACCATCACCATCTTCCCTGATACCTCAGTAGGTAAAGAATCCACCTACAATGCAGAAGACCCTGGTTCTATTTTTGGGTTTGGAAGATCCACTGGAGAAGGGATAGTGTACCCACTCCAGTATTCTTGGGCTTCCCTTGTGGCTCAGCTGGTAAAGAATCCGCCTGCAATGCGGGAGACCTGGGATCGATCCCTGGGTTGGGAAGATCGCCTGGAGAAGGGAAAGGCTACCCACTCCGGTATTCTGGCCTAGAGAATTCCATGGACTGTATAGTCTGTAGGGTCGCAAAGAGTCGGACACAACAGTGACTTTCACTTTGACTCACCATCACCGTCTTACAGAAGAGTAAACTGAGTCTTGGATGAGTCACTATTGTCTAGGGGAAGCAAGATCTTCTATCAGGTGAAAATTTCTAGCTCCTGGAAGCTACATATTACCTCTTGGCTCACTTGATTAGAGTATGTTGTCAAGGCCACAGTCCCAGGTTAGAGCCCACCAGTTAGTAAGTAATTGAACTGAGATTTGAACTCAAGTCTGATGTTTTGATGGCCAAGTCCCATGTATATTCTGCTTCTGTGTGCTTACCCAAAGAACTTTCAGAGTAGGTTGGTGAAATGAAATGAGTATGTGTTTATAATCCTAAGTAATATTTCTGAGTAAAGAGAAACGTCTGTGTTGTGTGGTCAGAAAGAACATTAAAAGCAAGTGGGTATGTCTCTTATGTCACTAAGCATCAGTTTTCTCACCACAGAAATGGAATCCTGTTAGTACCTATCTCATAGAGTTGTTTGGAGGATTGGTTTAGGTTGACCAGCGTTGACACATGTTAGTCCTATTCTCCCACATTAGCTATGTGCAGCCAGTGGGTGGATGTTCCTTGAATTATGGTTTAGGAGCAGGATGGGGGGAGGAGGGCATCATGACAAAGGAAAGCAGCCAAGAACATGGGCAGTGTTAGTTACTGTATCAGTCTTTCCTGATACTGGATCTGACATTCATTCAGGTATCAGAACTTGCCATCCCAAGACTGGGGAAAATCAAAATAGTATATGGATTCCTCTTGTTGGTGACCAGAATTAACTTGAATTTCTAGGGCAGTGTTATCAAGAGGCATAATTAAGCGAACACTTGTCTGAGTACAGAAGGTTAGAGTGAGCAGTCACAGAACCTAGGAGGTCATGCTTTCAACTTCTGAGACTCTGAGGTAAAAAACTCATTGAGACAGCCGAGGCAAGTGTATGTACTCATCTGTTTAGATAAATGCCTCCAGTACATCAAATGAGGTATAAGTTGTCTTATCACTTTGCTGACTTGGAGAAGACTTTCTGGAGGAAATATTTGTATGTTGTGAGGGGAGGCAGGAAAAGAGACAAAGCATGGAAAATTGAACTTCACAGATAAGGCATCTACCTCCCTTACCAAACCACTGACTGATTTATCAGCCTGGTGTGAGTATTTATTGCCCATTTATACCTTACTAAACGGCAGTGATTAAATAGAGAAGAACCAGGAAGAAGAGATTTAAAGAGTTTTTCATCAGCAGATGGTAATGAAGAATAAGTTGGCTGCCTTTGGATAAAAATGACACTTGGAGCTTGGTCTGTGGAAGGGCCTGGAAAGGCTGAGAAAATGGGAAAGTCACAACGTTCACTTTAAAAAGTAACTGACCTTGCTTACCTTTAGGGATGGTGTCACACAGGGAAGACTTCACTTGGTTTTTGTTTTGAGTTCTAAGAAGTTTGAAAGCTAAGATTTAGCATAACCTTATGGCTTTTGTTGATGTGAGGGATAATCCTCAAGTATTAGCAAATTCCTGAGGTAGTTGGTAGCTACTGCATCGTGGCCTGTATTCATGGACGTAGTCTGTTATCTGGGCCCTTGACCATATCTTGACCCTAGTGTATTGAGGTATGGATTTGTCAGCAAGTAGGATCAGATGACGGAGAAGGCAATGGCAACCCACTCCAGTGCTCTTGCCTGGAAAATCCCATGGACGGAGGAGCCTGGTAGGCTGCAGTTCATGGGGTCGTGAAGAATCGGACGTGACTGTGCGACTTCACTTTCACTTTTCACTTTCACGCATCGGAGAAGGAAATGGCAACCCACTCCAGTGTTTTTGCCTGGAGAATCCCAGGGATGGGGGAGCCTGGTGGGCTGCCGTCTCTGGGGTCACACAGAGTCGGATACGACTGAAGCGACTTAGTAGCAGCAGCAGCAGAAGGATCAGATGACCTAGCCACCCTATGCGTAGGTATAGATATATTAGTAACAGGTAGAATGTGTTCATATTATGTATAAAAGTAGGAAGGGAAGGAACTTCCCTGGTGGTTCAGTGGCTAAGACTGTGCTCCCAATGCAGGTTCGATCCCTGCTCAGGGAACTAGATCCCACAGGCTGCAGCTAAGAGTTCGCGTGCCGCAACTAAAGAGCCCTCATGCCACAACTAAGACCCAGTGTAGCCAAATAAATAAATTAAAAAAAAAAAAACAGGAAGGGAAGTAACTACTTGTCTAGGGGAAGCAAGACTCTTCTATCAGGTGAAAATTTCTAGCTCCTGGAAGCTACATATTACCTATTGGCTCACTTGATTAGAGTATGTTGTCAAGGCCACAGTCCCAGGTTAGAGCCCACCAGTAAGTTTTGTATCTGGCTTTGAGCAGACAGCTGCTTCTTCACAGAAGTGTCATGAAGATAAAAGCGTAAGGTGAAGAGGAAGACCCTATCATTGCTAAGTTAATGGGGCCCAATAAGTAGTGAGTGGTGTGAGATGAAATCAGAGGTAGAGTGATTGATGCCACTTTAAAAATCACTGGCCTTTGAAGGAGCTCACGTTCAGTAGCATTCAAACTTTGGGGTCATAGCCATAGTAGGGGATGCAGCATTCCAGGCTAGGGCTCCTGACTGAGTTCAGGCTGTAGTGCACAGCAGCTTGCTGATTTGGTGGGGCCTCCTTAGGTCAAGAGTTTGGTTCTGAAGGGGGCTCTCTTGACATCACTGGGTGGCGAGATGGGGAGGAGGAGATTCGTCCACCTGAAGACACAAATTGCTGGGCCCAAGCAACTGGCAGAGATGTGCCGTGTGTGTTGTTGCAGCCCCCTCTACATTCTGTCTCTTTGACACAGGGATGATTCAAACTAAGTGCTTTACTGATGTCAGTGTAGTATCTCTTACAGTGTTAAGAAAGGGGCATTCTAACCTACAGTTTCCTGGCAGAGATCAGGCTTGGGGGGAAGAAAAAACAAGTAGTGCAGTCAAGTTATAGCATTGGAATTTAAACTAGCTTAGGTAAATACCAGAGACTACCCTGGAGAGTGAAGCAAATTGTACACAAACTAGAAAATTAGTGGGGCTATGTACCGTGCAAAAAGCTAACAGTCTGGTGTGGTAGCATGTGGGGAGTTTGAAGAACTAGATTCTTTTCACATCTGGGCTGCTAATGAATTGTGTGACCGTGTGTTAGTCACTTAACGATTAGGAACTGTTAGTTCTGTGAATCTCTGATAGTCGAGGTTTCTTTTCCTTTTATCCCACTTCCCTCTCCCTACCCCTCCCTTCCTGGTGCTGTGTATGTCACGATGACTAAGCCACTGCTTTTGCCCTCAAGAATCTCATGTTTGGGAGTTGTGAGGGGCAGTAGGGTTTAACTTTTGCAGGGAGCAGCAGACTGTTTCTGTTAAGGGCCCACTAATAAATATTTTAGGCTTTGTGCACTATACGTCTCTGTCACAACTGTCAACTTTGCCTTTGTAGCAGAAGCAGCAGTGGGGTGATACCATTCCAGTGGAACTTAACTAAAACAGGTGGTTGGATGAATTTGGCCCACAGGTATAGTTTGCCAATGGTTGGCATAGAGTAGTGAACATTTTAGGAAAGGCTTCTCAGATGTGACAATGGAGTAGGGTCTTGAAGAATAAATGACAGTTAGATAAAGGGAGGGAAGTTAAATGGAATCAAGCTGATTGGGATTGCTATCAGTTTGTCCATCTCTGCAGTTTAAAAAGTTTTGCTGTTTTGTCAGTGAGTGAGAGCAGTGGCGGCTCTCAGAAGGAAGGGAGAGGACCAATGCCACTGCGCTGGCGCTGGTAGTGTTAGATGTGTACCTTAGTGAACTCCAGTGCCAACCTTTAGGATGGGCCCCCATGGATAGACTGAGGCTCGGGAGAAGTTATACATCTTGCTCAGGTTCATGCAGCTAGGGAGTGGTAGGTGCGGCTTTGAGCTGGAATCTCTTCTGTTTGGGGGTAAGAAACAAGGGAGTGGCTTTTCTTTTTTATGTTGCTTTTTCTGCCCTCTTTAGAGCCCAGGAAATGAGAGTACCTGGTCCTTTCACTGTCTGAATAAAACCAGCTCTTTATTCTGTAAGTGAAGCGCCCATTTTGGCACATAAAGTGCATTTTCCAACTTACTATTCCAGTTGTATTTTGGAAGAGATTCTGTTAAGGATTTATAGCCTCTCTAGCAGCTCTTACAGAAAGCAGAAGAGAGCGAGCCCTGAGCTCATTGGCTAAAGGAAGGTTGGATTACATGAATTTTTTTGAAATAACCTACAAGCCACCTTCTCTGTGCTAGTAATAATGATGTTATAATAATAATGTCAACAGTGCTATTTGTACAGTGCTTTAAACTCTCATAGTGCTTTCACCCGTGTTCTTCTTCATGGCCATGTGTGAGATGCTTCATATGAGTGTACACTCTCACAGACAGGTTGTTCAGGTCGAATTTCAGCTTACATCCCAGCCAGTTGCTGTTCTTTCCTGGCAGAGTCCTGTGGACGTCCCACAGTAGTGCTGGTGTCAGGGTCTCAGGACTGGAAAATCACTCTGTTGGTGTCTAGGAAGTTTAGCTGTCTATTGTAACTGTGGACAGCTTGTGGTGACATAATTACAAATAAGAAACACTATCGACTTTACCAACAACTAGTTTTTGTTCAAAGCCAGGTGAGCCACAAACTTTGCTTATGGCCTCTGCTGACTGACTTGAGGCTGACCTCTATTTTATGACAACAGTATGATGGCCAGAGCCTGGAGAGTGAGGTGGCACTGTGGCCTCTGGATTTGCAGGGTGTTTTTCATCACCGCTCAAAGCACTTAAGGTACCTTAACTTCCTAGTGCAGGAGACCTGCTTGACTTAGCTTCTCTAGTTTTGGCTCAGCAGGAAATGATGGGTACCTAATCGTTATTGGCCCGAAATGCTTTCTCACACATGATCTGTTTTCTTAAAAGCATTCCTATGAATTACCTTTAACAAAACAAGTAAAGGATGTTCTTGAGATTTAGGGCAAGACTGGGGCCCTTCACTAAAAGGCGGACAATTGTGTTCTGGACAGGGAAACTTGATGGAAATGTCAGAATTCACTGATAAGAAGAGAAGATGACAGCTGGGTCTTTTAAAATATTTTCTCTTTTAAAAAACATTTCTTTTACATTCAAGTTTATAACTGTTTTCAACAATTTAGACTTTTCTTAAGTGGAACTGTTTGGGTATAGTGCAGAGTTCAGAACACACGCTCTGGAGTCGGTCTGTCTGGGTTCAAATCTAGACTCTCCCACTTGTGTCTTGGTAAACTTAGGCAGGTGTCTTACCAGCTGTGCCTTAGTTTCTCCGTCTGTTCAGTAGGCGTAATTTTAGTCTGTTTCACAGAATTGTTGGGCAGATGAAATGTTTAATACACGTTAAGTGTTGCTTAGTGTGTTGCGTGGAGTAAGTTCTCACTGAGCAAGTTAGCTCTTAGGGTTTTAGTGTTAACTGCCGGCCTCTTTGACTCTACTGTTCCCTCGTTTGATTCAGTGTTTTCGTTCACTGTTAGGTATCCCAGGATGTGATTTCAAGCAGGGTTCTCTGTTTTTTGAGTTCTCAGCTATCTGAGGTTATGAAGAACAGTATTTTATTAGAAATTTTCAGACAGGACCTTTCAACTAGGGAGCAGGGAGACTTGGGAATACTGATAGTTGGAAGACATAGTTTTGAGGCTGCCTATTGGTGACAAAGAATGAGGGCTTTCCAAGAGTACTCCCCAGAATGAAAACAGCAGGAGCAAGCGGGGCCCTTTGGATGACAGTTGTTGTGGCCTGCCGCCCTTCACCCTCCATCAGGCCTTGCAGGCAGCACTGGCAGTTCGGGGCAGCTGCTTGCAGTGCTTCCTAACCCCTCTGTGAAGACAGCTGGTTGTCTACGCAGGGAAGACAAACCCAGAGTGGCTTAGTGGAGTCAGTAGGTCATATCCAGCAGGTTCTCCTCTGGACTTTGCTTCCATTGTTGGATCAGCTGTCACAGCCTGTTAAATACTTGCAGTAGGAGTCCCTCTGGATTCCCCACAGCACCTGTGCCTTCCTGGTCTGCGTATGTGGAAATAAGATGGCCCAGCTGGTAACCAAGTAACAGATGAGGCAAGATGCCTGGATTATGTTGTTGTTGGGGCTGCTTCCTCTTGTCGCAGTGCAGGAAGAGAGATAACGTTAGTGTTCATTGATTCACTCACTCGAGGTTACCCAGCAGCAGGCGTGACTAGAAACCTTTTGATATTGATGTGCTTTGGTGTCAAGTTCATGAACATTTTTCTGTTGCCCACATCAAGGTCCTGTATATAAAATGGCCAAGGGAGGAAGCACTGGTTTGTCGACAAGGAGTGAATTTTTTCATTGGGAATCATACAAAATGAAAGGAAAGGAAGGTAAATGTAGGTTGTCTTGTGCAGTTATTTCAGTTAGGCCACATGCACATTAGTAACGTGTATTTGTAGATTTAGGCAAATTGAGATTTGCCTAAACCCAGTGTGTTTTTAAGGTTGGTGCCTTTAACATTCTTTAAGATTCTAACCAATTAGTGTTTCAGTTTTAGTTGGAAGAGGCTTGCATTGAAAATGGGGGAAGTATGGTGATAGTTACTGAATTTAAAAATTGCAATCCTAAAAAAAAAAAAAATTGCAATCCTGATGACCCTCCCAAGCTTAAAAGGCATATCCGACACCTTCTCTGTTGGGAGGCGTTTTTATTGGTTCTCTGGCAATTTGACAGTAACCATAAACTTACTAATTTGGAGTAACTGGACCATTTATAGATATGCATTAGTTTATAGAAATACAATGTGGGGAAATGTAGAGCTACAGCTGACTTGAGCGTAGAGAGAGTCATTTGCTTTGCAAAAGGAGGCTTATCCACATTTTTCACGGGTTTTCAATAACTTGTCTAAAAAGAGCAAGGTAATCTCCCTTCCCCTCTCACCCCAATTTTGAGAAAAAACGTTTCTAGTTTCTTTTTGTAAAGGTAATCTTCTTCATGCCCACTTGATGCAGTCCTCTCTGGGAGAAATTTACCCCGTTTATACAACTTCTTAGTGAAGCAGATCTCTGTAGTTGAATACTAGATTTACGCATTTTCAGATTGCCATGAAAATATAGTTCATAAACCAACAACTGGAAGCTTCAGGGTTTGCTGTGAATCTTAAGTCCTCAAACCACATTTGCAGCAGGTACAGGTGGAATAGTTGAGGGTATTGAGGTAAATTGAAATATAGTCAGTTTACACTGATTTCTGCTGACTTTTTCAAGGCTCTCCTTTGTATCATTTAGTATTTGGGATCAGTCTGCACTGTGGATTGACATGAAGAATCATCCGGTCCATTCTCCTTTGCTTTAAAAGTCTTTAGAAGAGATTGTGCAGTGTATTTGGGGAGGGGGTAGTGTGTACTTTCAAATCATTGTTCTATAACCATTGTGTTGCTTTTAACTCAGGCCATCCAAACAGATCACTTCCAGCTGAGATTTATATTCGTTTTATTTTGTCTCTGGCAAAAATTCAAAAGTGGTTCTTCTTCCAGTGGTTCCCCAGCTTAATTTGTCTATTTCACTCTTAAATATTCTGCATAGAGCCTGGTTTTCCAGAACCAACTCTTGTCTTCCTGAATGGGTGACGTTACTGTCTAGTTAACACAAGCTTTATAGAAGCAGCTCTGTCTGACCCACATTGGGAGGTGTTTTTGGTCTTCAGGGACAAATATTTTTAAAAAGACCTCAGAGTGAGACCCTTCTGCCTATTCATGGGGTAAACATCTGCCTGACCATGAGCCACTTCCCAGGAGGTCTGCAGGAGCTTGGTGAATCCAAGGGCATGCTGCTTCCCTCCAGTTTTCCCTTCGTTCAAACTTGGAGACTTCAGACTTCCTACAGGGTTGTTTGGAAAGTGAGACTCAAGGAAACCCCTTGTTACCAGGGTTTTCTTGGTGACTGAATAAGGTTTGCTTGTTGTTGCTTAAAAATGCACCCCTAGCTGTTCTTGTACCATGGAGGCTGACTGCTTTCCAGCCACAGGCTTCCTTGCTGCAGTTGGGATTGCCAGTGCTCACCGAGAGCCGTCAGCCCCGTGCTTTTCCTTCTCTGTAAAGTTATTGCCTGGTGGATCCAGAGGGGCAGGCCCTGGTTTGAAAGATTATTTACTGCTGCTGTATCTGTCTCTCTCCACATCCTGGGGACCAAGTGAAAAGGGAGCTCTGGCTTTACATCCCTACAGAGTCTTGGCTTTTCTTCCCCCTTTTACCTAAGGAGACTGAAATGACAGCATGTGTGAGCTGTGCTCACACCCCCTCCTCTCAGACAGTCTTTGAAACTCAGAGGCAGTTGAGACTCCTCAGTTCCCCATAACCTGATTGAAGGGCACTTTCTCTCTTTTTCATAGTCAAACTCTGGCTTGATAAAGTGCTTCATTTTGCCAACAATGAGACACTGTGCTTGTTTCCCCCTGGTGGATCTGTATTTGGTTTATGGCGTCAAGGGTTAGTCTTAGGGCAGAATATGAATGTTTAAGAACTCCAAGCATCTAGGTACTTGGGAATGTGCTGGAGGTATGATTTCTGCTTGCAGTAAGGAGCTGGTGTTGGGGCCAGGTTGTCTGTGCTCGTGTGTATGTTTGTGCATACGTCTTCAGTAGCTGCAGCGTCAGCATACTAAGTGTATGTTCTTGTTCATGGATCTGAAAAATCTCCAAGTCGTTTGTTTGACTTTCAGATGCATTATCTGCCTTTTGTTTTAACTGTCAGTATATTTCTTTTGTCTTACACTCAAACACACTTGTTCTTTTGTAATCCAGCAACCAATAGTGTGTGGTGGGACCAGAAATGTATTAGAGGGGCAGCAGGGATTGACATGATACCTACCCCTACTGGGAGCGATTTACTGGATTTGAGTAGACTGTTAGATTTTACTACAACTCTTGATCTTGGTCAGCTTATGATTGTTTCACTAGTGGGCAGTTAAGGAACAGACATGAAATAGAATGTAGATCATTCTTTTTTTAAAAGAGCCTGGTAGCTGTAGCCCAAGTCAGTGGTGCCTGGTTAGGTTTCCTTGAGTCCTGGCTCCCCATGTGAGCACAGATAATGGTACTAGAATGGTTGAATTTTTAAAACCTCAAATCCTGGTCTTTGAAGGTGTGGTAGACATTAATTTCTAATCCTGAGGCTCCAGCACAGTAGCTGATAAGTATCCTTAGTTCTCTCCTTTCATAGAAATGTATGCATTGCCTTTTGTCTCTGACCATCACTTTCTATCAGGTATACCCCACCCCCAGTCATGCTCTAAAACCTTGCCATGCTCTGTTTTCTTCCCAGCACTTAGCCCTGTCTGAGTTATCTTGTTTATGTTTTTGTTTATTGTCTGTCTCCCTGCCCCTTTCAGTGCTGTATCTTTGGCTTAGTGTAGTGAATGTATGGCACATGGTAGGCATTCAGTAAGTATTGAAAGGAATAGGTATTTGCCAGGAATAGCAGAAACTATTCAGGTATATTGTGTGTGTGTGTGTGTGTTTCACTTTTTAAAATTTAAAAAAAAAAATGTTTTTGGCCATGCTGTGAGGCATGTGGGATCTTAGTTCCCTGACCAAACTAAGGAATTGAACGTGTGCCCCTTGCAGTGGAAGTGCGGAGTCTTAATGACTGGACTGTCAGGGAAAAATCCCTTGTTTGTTTCACTTTTGGTCTCTGAGAAAACTGACTCTACCCAAACCAGTCTTTTCCAGCATCTTTTCTTCGACTTACGTCCTGATGTTGGGAAGGATGAAGGTGAATGTTTTTCTGAGTCTCTTTCCTCTCGCCCACCCTAGCTTGCCAGCAAAGCACGGACAGAGAAGGAGGAGAAGCTGAGCCAGGCCTATGCAATCAGCGCTGGTGTCTCCCTAGAGGGCCAGCAGCTCTTCCAGACCATACACAAGACGTGAGTTGGGGGAGCATAGGGGTCCCTTGCCTTGGGGATGCTGCCTGGCTGAGCTGTCTGGTGGCTGATTTGTGGGTAGTTGTGTTTCTGAATGTCACCAGGGAAGTTGGGTAGTGTGTTGGCAGTATCTTGCATCCAGGGATGTGGTGCTTGTTGCTTTTCCATTTGGAAGATCACTAACAGGTTATTTGTTCTGGGCTTCTGTGTTTTCATCTGTAGAACTTAGTTTTGGATTAGATTATCCCTGAGGGTCCCTTCCACACCTTGTGTGCCGTAATTTAGAACTAGTGATTTCTTTCTCTTTTACTGTTTTGATCTTGTACTTTTCTCTAAAAGCTGATGCAGTTTTAGTAAGGGAAAGTTATATCTATCTCAGTCTTCCCAATTATCCATTGGGGTGAACATAGGGAATTAGGGAGAGCAGAAGGCCACCTTATTACCACCTCATAAAAGACATTTTGTCACAGCAGAAGTCATTTGATTCTCCACTAGCTTCCCTAGCTGCTGAAAAACTGAAACATTTGACACTCCCCCTCCCCCCTGCTGCCTTCTGTTACCCTATTTAACCACCTGGGTCTGGTGCACAGATGGCAGCTGGCATCAGAGCCATTTGAGGCCATGGTGTGAGTATCTGAACATTTACAGGTATGTGAAGGAACTCTCTTAGTAATATCAGCTGCCCTGGGTTCCCCTAAGTGTGAAATGGGATGGGTTTTCCCAGTCTGGCAAGTACCCAGCTGTCTGATAATTGAGAGGGGCCTCTTTGAGGAGCGGCATTATGGAGTAGGGAGCAGAGTATAAAGATTGCAGTAAGATGCAGGAGTTTGTTCTCCTATCTTTTTAAAGGTGCCATATCACCCTAGGCCAAAGGTTGGCAAACTGCAGCCAGCGGGCCAGATCTCCTGATGTGCTTATGTATCATTTGTGGCTGCTTTTGAGGTACAGCATGCAGAAGAATAGTTGTGACAGAGAGTGTATGGCCTGCACAGCATGAAATACTTGCTACCTGACACTTTATAGAAAGAATTTGCCAACTCTTGTCCTAGGCTGCTGTTTAAATTGGATCTAGTGGCCTGAGCCTAGCTGTTTATTTGTAACTTAAATTAGTTTGGACTTTTGAGGTCGCCACCAAGTTTTCTGTGTTTTTTCAGGCTCCTGAGACTTCAGAGTAACACTCTGGATCATCCTTGGAATACGTGTGCATCAGTTCCATTGCTTTTCCTAGCCAGTGGTACCCAGGAAGTGTTTCTTGGCTACTTCTCTCTGTGGGCTGCTGGCATCTAGTTATTGACTGAGTAGTAAGCTAGGAACTTGGGGTTAGCTTTCTGGAGTTATTTATTCATCAGGCAGGAAGTGTGGGATGCCTCGCAAGAGGTAACTTTCACCTGCTCTCTTTTCCTTCCAGCATTAAAGACTGTAAATGGCAAGAAAAAAACATCGTAGTCATGGAAGAAGTTGTTATTACACCCCCATATCAAGTGGAAAACTGTAAAGGCAAAGAGGGGAGTGCACTGAGCCATGTACGCAAAATAGTAAGTAAAGGAGCCGAGAAACCTTAGGGAGAGAATGACTGCTCGGCCTTCTCTTCCAGCATCAGGGCAGGATGTTAGCCACAGTCCCTGTCTTCTGATGGTCAGCCTGTGAGCAGCCTTGACCACCTTGCCTTCCTGCATGCTGGTGCTCTGCAGCCATGGTGTGGATACTCTGGTGGGGATGGAACCACCAGGCAATGCAGAATAAAGCGAGTGGTCAACCCTACGTCCTCTGCACTGTGGCTTTTTGGAATTATTCAGAGCATTCCATGGTTTTGGGCCTGAGCAGTTCCTCTCCTCCCTGGCTGGATTCTTCTCAGGAAGGGCTGGTTGGTATACATCAGTGGCTGTTGGAATCCATGACCGTGCATACGTCATCTGACTTTCTAGATTGAGTTGAAGCATTTGTAAAAACAGACTTGAGTATTGGTAGACCCAACATGGTGGATGTAAAAAGTTTTAAGACTGTAATTCCCTACCTGTTTTCATTTTGTACTTGTGTAAGGAGAGGAGAGGGAGTTTGGCTTATAATAGTCTCCCTTCGTCATCGTCTTTATAGATTTACCTTCTTTTAGACAGTCTTATCTGAAGCTGCAAAAAATGTGGCTGATACAAGAGGACCCCCACCTCCCTTGTTGGGAAGGCCAACAGACAGCAAGCAAGGGGAACAGTGCTGAATGATCCATGAGCTGGACAGCCAGCACAAGGCTGGTGAAGTCTAGAGTGAACTGTGTGGGAGGCCTTGTGTGCCCATCTGCTTTTCTGATCTAGGCTGACTGATGTCTTTCAGGTTGAAAAACATTTTAGAGACGTGGAAAGCCAAAAGATACTGCAGCGTTCACAAGCCCAGCAACCACAGAAGGAGGCTGCCCTGTCATCCTGAGTCCACACGTACGGAGGACTCTTCCAGCATCCAGCCAAGGAGGCGATGGTGGTGGCTTCAGCGGAGGCAGGCCGGGGGAGGGAAGGGATCCTATATTTCCGGTTGGCTCTTGTTAACAGAGGGTCAGCATTTCCAAATCTTAGACTTGAACAAACAAAACACCCAACAAAAAAGAACAAGAGAATAATTTAAAAGTTGAATCATTACTTGACTAACAGACTTCGGTCCACCATGTCCTTTTCACAGCCCCCTTCTGGAACAGTCACCTTGTTAATTTTATTTTTGAAAATTCCTTTCTGCTCTGCCCTTTCACCTCTGACTTTCCTTTCCCAGTCTGTCTCTGCCATTCTGTTTTTATAAGTGGCTACACTTGCCTTCCGAGTGATTGAAAGAAACTTTTACATCTTCTCTTCCAAAATAAAAGTAACAAGCTGACTGTGATACTTAAGTTGAGACTAGAGCAGCAGACAAAGGTCTCACTTTAAATTTTTCTTTTTTTTTTCTTTTTTTCTTTTTTTGCACAGGGCATGGCTTGAATTAGTTTTATTTTTCTTAACTTTAAATATATATATGAAAATATATATTAAAATGTTCTCTAAGTATTTTCTGCTTCTTGCAGGTCTCTTTTTACTAGATCATGGCCACTCTTCCCACCTCATCCCTCTGAGAATAAAAATGTATCGTCCTCCCCACCACCCATAGCCAGGCACCTAACTTAGTGCACAGCGAGGATCTCCCGCAGCACTTTGTAGAGCCAGTGTTTGCAGATGGGATCTGGCTTTGAGGGTTCCTGGTGGCTTTTTAGTCTTCAACTATACGTGTACCAGTCTCACATTTGGCAAAAACCTCAGGATTCTCCTTTTGCCTTTTTCTTACTTCATGGTACTAGAAGAACTTTCTCACCACCCTCCTATCTCCTCGATGGGAACGTCAGCTGCCCCGTCTCTTGTGCCCTCTGTAGGAAGAACTATTTTGCATGGCACATCTCAGCTCTTCCTTGAAGGATGGTTTTCTTTCATAAGAAACCCAGAGTCCACCTATCCTGACCTCTTTAAGTCTGTATCCAGAGCCACTAGCCCAGGAGAAAGTTTGGGTGACCTGCCGTTTCTCTTCTGCCAACCTACTGCTCTTACGACCTTCCCTACCACCCCTGAAATTTTACAAGCTTACGACAGTTTGTATGTGCTCAGCCAATGGGCAGAAAACCTGGGAAGAATTTCTGGACTTTAGCCCACCAGTTTGTCTGGTTTGACTAACCTGCTGAGAGCTACCTGGCACCCTTGCCCCTGTGCCTAGGCAGTCCAGAGGGGCAGAGTGTATCAGGTACTGTGGCGTGGGACATGGGTGATGCTCATGTGACTGGCTAGAGCTTTGGGGGTGGGGTGGGGGTTAATGAATATTTTTTTGGCCATGATCTCTTTCCCCTTCCTTTTTTTTTTAATTAAATAAATGGATCAAAATTAAATAATTCAAGCCCTGCCTTCAAAATGAATTTTTTTTTTTTTAGTATTGTTTAGCAAAAACAATAAAACCCAAATTTTTTTAACCATCACTCATGTCTCGGGTTTGTGCCTGCTTTAGAGGCCCCAGAGGGAGGTGTCTGAGGATGTGTGTGTTTGGTTAAACTTTACCTTTAAACTCTCTGCTTCCTACTCTTACCCTCTTTCCTTCTACCCCTGAGAACTCATCCAGAAATCCAGTGCCAAGTGTATAAGAAGGGGATCCAGGGTTGGGAGTTGTGTGTAAGTGGAGTAGAGGAATGAATTGGGTGGGTACATATGTAAGACCTTTGTTCCAGGACTGGAGGAAAAGTGAGAGAAGACTAAGAAGTATACTTTCATATCACCTGCCATTGGCCAGAACTTGATTTAAAGTACCAAGCCTTTGATTTAGTCTGCTTGGAAGTGTGGACTTCTGGAGAAGGTAAAAGAGGGAACAGAGAGGAGACCTACCATGCAAGGTCTAGAAAACCTGAGAGATGCATTTAAAGCAGTGAATGTGATACATGGGAAATGGCATTCCTGGAAAGGAGCTCTGTGTCACGTGTCCCATGTCGTTACTTCCTCCCCATTAGTCTCTAGGTCTGTGAATGGGAGGCAGCTCTGGTAGGAAGCACTTTTTGACTCTGGTTTCAGTTTACGAAATGATGTGGGGGAACTTAAAGCAATTCAAGAGGTGGATCAGTATGGTGGGAAAGACAAGCAGCGTAGAAGGAAGAACAAGGGCTTTGGAGACAAAAACGTTGGCTTCAAATTGTCACCCTTCCCTCTCCTCACTTCTGACTCTGGATAAGTCATTTTACCTGTCCATGCTTTGGTCTCCCCAGTTGTGAACATGAAATAATACTCATCTGGAGCTGCTTGTAAAGGTTCAGATAGGTTGGTTTAAAATGGTTGCTACTTAGAAGGTCCTCTGTAAATGTTAGTATGCATTTTAGCTTGTTCCTAGGATGGTTAAATCTGGAGATGAGACTGGATTAACTGGTTTTCAGAAGCTCCAACTTGTTTTAGAAGTCTTTGTCTAGATGTCATTTTAAGTGAGACTAATAGGTAAAACATTTGGGGTCCTAAGAACCCTGCCCTCTCTGTCTCTCAGGTCTCATCTCTACCTCTTCACTGAAGCTTCTGAGGAATTTGATTATATGAAAACCACTCATTTTACAGAAAGTGAGTTGGTTCCACCAGGGCTTAAGTGACTTGCTGAGAGTACCGCCGCTGCCCACAGTGGCAGAGCTGGAATGAACCCCAGGCTTCATGCACTCATGGGCTCTTTAATATTGCCCTGGTACTTGGCGAACTGGTGGCATTTTCATATTGCTCACTTCTATTAGCCAGGTTTGGGATGGTGTACAGAGAAGACTGGTGAGTGTGGTAAGAATTGTCACCTAGATTTGAAGAAATGACGCAGTGCTGAGGGCTTGCATCTCTGATAGAACACGAACTGGTGGTTTTGCAGTGTCTGCTTGGTTTTGAGGCATTCTCTTTTCTCCTCAAACACACACACAAACCCTTATATCCCAGTGCCTGGTCACCACCCCACAGCCACATCTGTGCCTTTGGGTTTTCTTCTATTTAGAACATCTGGTCAGTACGGTATAAACAGCCTTCCCACAATGAGTTGATACTGAATCTGTACTGTGTAAGTCTGAACAACTGATTGCTGATTTTTGTTTGGTGTTTTGAAAGTTGCTCAAGCACTTCAATATTAGTTAAAGGGCTGCAGCTTGCGAACCACTGATTCAAGGTAACGGCTCCTTGACGTTTTTGAAGCTACAAATTGTGTCAAAATCTGTTTTCCCATAAGACATAAAGGAAGATCAAGGATGCTTTCAGTCATACATGGAGACTCCTGTCCTGCCAGTGTGGCAGATGCTGAGAACGTATAATGAGCATGTTTGCTACTAGGAGCTGCACTGTATGGGTTGAGTGGTGGGGACCAGAGTTTGGGAACTGGGATTGGTCATGTGGGTTGGAGGATGGTCATTGTTTACATAGCAGATTTGCTTTCCCATCACTGCTGGAGGCCACTGGTACCAGAGCATTCCCCTTTAAGAAACTTGAATTGGCCATGTACTGCCCCAACTTCAGGGGTGTAATGTAACAGCATGAAGTACCTTACGGGTGAGAAAGGGGTGCTGTGGGGCTGCCATCCACTGGTGATAGACTGCTGCTGGGTAATAAAGTTTCAAAATGAGTTTCTTTTTGTAATATTATAAAAGCCTTACATGGCTCATTACAGGCACACAAGAAAGCAAGGCAAACACGTTCCATCCAGGATCACTCAGAACATTATTGACATCTTTCATATCCTCTTGATGTTAACACCCTTCTCCCTGCCCCTTACATTTCTGAAAACAGCACGCTTTGCTGCGTCAAAAGAAGCCTGCCAACCAGTTCCCTCATCCCCAGTCCACAGGTGCACTCTGTAATCTCTGGGCATCTTAGAATTAACATATATGAAAGGCATGGAGGCTGGGTGACCTCTGAGATTACTTACAGCCTCAATAATCTTCAGTTTTATCTTCTCTTTTCCTACAATGCCTTGCTTCAGTGCCACCTGTGAAGCCATCCTCGACAGTGAAAATGGAAAGTGATTCCTAAAATTTATATCACTCACATGTGGCATTTATGACTTGCACTGTAATTATTTTGGTTTATCGTTAATGGTCTGATGGGGAATTTTGAGGCCCTAAGATAAGGATAATGTAGTATTCCCTGGCATTCAGCCATTGACGAAACTGAAGTCATTTTGAGTGTCGTCATTTTAATAGCTGGATGAGTTGCCTGAGCCAAGATGAAAAGTGGTCTAGGCTGACTGAGTTTTGAGGAAAGCTTGGAGTCAAGTTTAGAAAACTGATGAGGGATCAGTAAAGAACATGGGAGGAACTGGGAAGGTGGGTATACCTAGTTTCAGCTTCAAAAGCAGCAGGTTTCTCAAGAGACTGGCAGCTAGGACCAAGGCAGGTTGGACTGTGGCCTCCCATCTTTCTAGTTTTGTTGAAAAGACAATAGAGTAAGGTGTGGGTAAGGCAATTCTCTAGTGACTTTTCAGCCAGCCTCTCTTTCCCTAAACTAATCCTCATGCTGACTCCAGCAGTTAGTCTTTAGCATAGGGACTAAAAAGTGGTGGCTGCTTTTTCTGATCTGGCCTCCTTTCTGGTCTGTCTCCTAGATTAAAGTAGTTGCTTATGCTTACTATAGGGAGGTCTGTGTACTACTCTAAAGAAAACATTCTGGAATGGCTTCTGAGGTGTGATTTAAGCTGAAATCTGAAGAACAAGGAGCCAACCAAGGGTGCTTGGACAGAGGGACCAGCAGAAACTAAAGCTGAGGTTGACAGGAATTTGGGATGTTTGTGTGTGTGTGCTCAGTTGCATCCTATTATTTGCGATCCTATGGACTGTGGCCCTCCAGGCTCCTCTGTCTATGGAATTTTCCAGATAAGAACACTGGAGCAGCTTGTCATTTCCTCCACCAGGGAATCTTTCTGATCCAGGGATGGAAACTATGTCTCTTGCATTGGCAGGTGGATTCTTAACCACTATGCCACCTGGGAAGCCCTTGGAATGTTTAGGAACTGCTAGACTATAGGCCGGAGAAGGCAATGGCACCCCACTCCTGTACTCTTGCTTGGAAAATCCCATGGATGGAGAAGCCTGGAAGGCTGCAGTCCATGGAGTTGCTGAGGGTCGGACACGACTGAGCGACTTCACTTCCACTTTTCACTTTCATGCATTGGAGAAGGAAATGGCAACCCACTCCATTGTTCTTGCCTGGAGAATCCCATGGATGGGGGAGCCTGGTGGGCTGCCGTCTATGGGGTTGCACAGAGTCGGATACGACTGAAGTGATTTAGCAGCAGCAGCAGCAGACTATAGGCAGCTGAAGCCTAGTGAGTAAGATGAAGAAATTGGCGGGAGCCAGATTATGCAGGGCCTTGAAGCCATTGTCTTAGGGAATGGAATTTGTTCTTGACACAGTGGGAGCTGTTAAAGGGTTTCAAGCTGTCAAGGGATTTAGGCTAATGATAAGTGGCAACAGTGGAAGTAGAAAGACTTCGTTCAACTATATTCCAAGATAAAAATTAAGAAAAAAAAAAAAGACTCTTGGCACTATGAGGCCATTGCAGTGGTTCGGGCGAGAGGTGACAAACGTGAGTGCAAGACTGGACTGGCTGACGGATTGGGTGTGAGGCCAAGGTGGTCAGGGAAAGAGGAACTAAGGATGACTTCTCGGTGAATGGTGAACAGTGGAGAGGAAGAGGTTTGTGGGAAAATGGGGTTCTGTTTTGTTATTTTGTCTCACCCATGAAACGCTGAAGAACAGATGGCAAATGGGTAACGAGCTTTGAGTTCAGAGGATAGGACCAGACGAGCTAGACATTTAGGAGTTGTGCCCTTGTCCTGAACACTGAGAAATGGGTGAGATCCATGGCCATAGTAGGGGTTTTGGCCTCTGATTGAATGGGTCCCTTCCTCCATAATAAACAGGAAAGAAGGAGAAGACAGTACCATTGCAGGTGTGTTTGTGAATTTGGCAGGGAGACGAGGGTGAACGAGTATGTAGCTGGTGGTTCAGTAAACACACAAGGGAACTCCCATAAGTTGCTGAGTGCCCTTTAGAGGTGCATGCTCATGCGTTATGCTGTAACCACGTGGCCACTGGGGGAGTTGTACTGAGTGTGACTTGGTGTAGACAAGTGGCTTCTTTGGTATGAGCAGAATAGGTTTATCAGGGAGTTCAACTGAGGTTGTTTGCAAGAGAGGGTGATTATAGCAGTGGCCCCTTGTCCCCTCCAGGTGCATAAGTGAAAGTGAAGTCGCTCAGTCGTGTCCAACTTTTTGAGACCCCATGGACTGTAGCCTGCCAGGCTCCTCCATCCATGGGATGTTCCAGGCAGGAGTACCGGAGTGGGTTGCCATTCCCTTCTCCAGGGGATCTTCCCGACCCAGGGATCGAACCCAGTCTTCCACATTGCAGGCAGACTCTTTACTGTCTGAGCTACAAGGGAAGCCAGGTGCATGGCTGGTGTCAAATACAGTTCAGTTCTAGTTCAGATTAGCCTTTATGAAAGTGTCTTGCTGTCAGTCGCATGCACTGGCTATGGGAAGGGTATGCAGCCATGTAACTCCAGAAGGCACTATGTGAACTGCAGACAGCATGCTTCTAGTTCTAGGAGTGGCCCATGTGTGTATATGAAGCTCGGCACAGGTGTCCTAGCACTTAGAAATGACCACGATCTTGGAGCTTCTGTGGATATTTAAACTGCCTCACTGTTTAAATATCCTCGCTTACAGCATCCTTGCCTGGCTGCCCCTACTTGAACACCTTCATTGGTGGGGAGCTCATTACTTTGAGAAGCAACATGTACTAGCTGTACCACGCCCTTTTGTCCTCCCTGCAGTGGCTCTAGAACCGAGGCAAGAGCTCCTGTCTCCTGCGCTCTGATCCTTGCTCTCCATTCCCGTGAGTGAGGGGCACTGAAGCAGCCAAGCAGACAGATATGACTGGGAGCTGTCTTGTTTTCTCCAGTGCAGTAGTCTTTTTAAGCCAACTATTCCAGCCTCTTCTAAGAACTTTTAAAAAATCTTGGTGCTACAATCTGGTGTACAACTTATCTATCCCAGTTTTGTGTTCCAGTTTATATAAACTTTGTTTTCATACCGCACAATTGCACTCATCTCACACGCTAGTGAAGTAATGCTCAAAATTCTCCAAGCCAGGCTTCATCAATACGTGAACCATGAACTTCCAGATGTTCAAGCTGGTTTTAGAAAAGGCAGAGGAACCAGAGATCAAATTGCCAATATCCGCTGGATCATGGAAAAAGCAAGAGAGTTCCAGAAAAACATCTATTTCTGCTTTATTGACTATGCCAAAGCCTTTGACTGTGTGGATCACAATAAACTGGGGAAAATTCTGAAAGAGATGGGTTAATACCAGATCACCTGACCTGCCTCTTGAGAAATCTGTATGCAGGTCAGGAAGCAACAGTTAGAACTGGACATGGAACAACAGACTGGTTCCAAATAGGAAAAGGAATACATCAAGGCTGTATATTGTCACCCTGCTTATTTAACATATGCAGAGTACATCATGAGAAACGCTGGGCTGGAAGAAGCACAAGCTGGAATCAAGATTGCCGGGAGAAATATCAATAACGTCAGATATGCAGATACCACCCTTATGGCAGAAAGTGAAGAGGAACTCAAAAGCCCCTTGATGAAAGTGAAAGTGGAGAGTGAAAAAGTTGGCTTAAAGCTCAACATTCAGAAAACAAAGATCATGGCATCCGGTCCCACCACTTCATGGGAAATAGATGGGGAAACAGTGGAAACAGTGTCAGACTTTATTTTTCTGGGCTCCAAAATCACTGCAGATGGTGACTGCAGCCATGAAATTAAAAGACACTCCTTGGAAGAAAAGTTGTGACCAACCTAGACAGCATATTAAAAAGCAGAGATACTACTTTGCCAACAAAGGTCCGTCTAGTCAAGGCTATGGTTTTTCCAGTGGTCATGTATGGATGTGAGAGTTGGACTGTGAAGAAGGCTGAACGCCAAAGAATTGATGCTTTTGAACTGTGGTGTTGGAGAAGACTCTTGAGAGTCCCTTGGACTGCAAGGAGATCCAACCAGTCCATTCTGAAGGAGATCAGTCCTGGGATTTCTTTGGAAGGAATGATGCTAAAGCTGAAACTCCAGTACTTTGGCCACCTCATGCGAAGAGCTGACTCATTGGAAAAGACTCTGATGCTGGGAGGGATTGGGGGCAGGAGGAGAAGGGTGAGATGGCTGGATGGGATCACTGACTCAATGAATGTGAGTCTGGGTGAACTCCAGGAGTTGGTGATGGACAGGGAGGCCTGGCGTGCTGCGATTCATGGGGTTGCAGAGTCGGACACGACTGAGCGACTGAACTGAACTGAAAGGGATAGTATAGGAGAAGGCAATGGCACCCCACTCCGGTACTCTTGCCTGGAAAATCCCATGGGCAGAGGAGCCTGGCGGGCTATAGTCCATGGGGTCACAAAGAGACATGACAGGGACTTCACTTTCATTTTTCACTTTCATGCATTGGAGAAGGAAATGGCAACCCACTCCAGGGTTCTTGCTTGGAGAATCCCAGGGACGGGGGAGCCTGGTGGGCTGCCGTCTATGGGGTTGCACAGAGTTGGACACGACTGAAGCAACTTAGCAGCAGCAGCAGCAAAGGGATAGTATAAGAGACTTTAATAGGATCCAGATGTTTGTGATAGCCATCTGACAACTCTATCAAAAAGGGAAATAAAGTTGTTTGGGTATAACTTGTTTTTAGTGGACTCATGCGGAGAAGGCAATGGCACCCCACTCCAGTACTTTTGCTTGGAAAATCCCATGGATGGAGGAGCCTGGTAGGCTGCAGTCCAATCCCATGGATGGAGGAGCCTGGTAGGCTGCAGTCCATGGGGTCGCTAAGAGTCAGACACAACTGAGTGACTTCGCTTTCACTTTTCACTTTCATGCATTGGAGAAGGAAATGGCAACCCACTCCAGTGTTCTTGCCTGGAGAATCCCAGGGACAGGGGAGCCTGGTGGCTGCCGTCTCTGGGGTCGCACAGAGTCGGACACGACTGAAGCGACTTAGCATAGCATAGCATAGCATAGTGGACTCATGTGGGCACCTAGTGGCCATCATGTTTAGGTAACTGGTGAGACTTTCATGAGCCCTCTGAATTTTGTTAACTCAACTGACTTAAAAATTGATACTTGTGTTCCGTTCTAGTCTCTGTCAACCTTCTGTTTGTAATGTTTTCTCAAAGATTATTGATAATGAAGTTTTTCTGGTATAATTTGCTCGAACAAGATCACTTGAATTAAATCAAAGGGGCTTAAGTCTAATCAACCACAAGCTGAGAGTAACATCCTAGGTTGGTGGTGATGGCTCAGCTGCCCTTACCATTCTGGGCATCATATGTACTATTCACCTGTGATCTTGACATCTTAGGGGGGGTGTTTGGACGGCACAAGGGATGATGGCCCACTCTTTGGGTCACTGTAGCTTAGTGGTTAGGTGCTTGCCTGGATTCAGACAGGCCTGAGTCATGTCAGATTTCATCTCTGCCACTAATGAGCAGTATGACTTGGCAACTTACCTAAACTTGCCAAGCATCAGTTCCCTCATCTATGAAATGAGTGTCTCAGTTGAGGATTAAATGAAGCCTCTAATGAAGCTTGGCTCTTGGTAACCATTTCTTCCATATGGCCGTTATTCTCTTAAAGTTTGCTGGGTAGAGCTCCTGAGCACATTCAGGAACCTAGAGAGAAAGTAAATGTTTGGCCTCCCAGGGCAAGGCAGAAGCACTGGGTACCCTGGACTCAGGCCCCTGTTTCAGAAGGAAAGGCTGGGCACTCCTTGAGGGCCAGAGAGGAGTACTTTGACCTTTGGCCTAGTGAGAACAAGAGAGAACATTCCCCCCCTTTGTGTCCAGTTGTCTTAGGCAGGAAGTAGGAATTAAAAAAAGAGACACCTGTCTGCTTTATGACTTGAGGGAGGGATCCAAGGCTTCTCCTAGTTGTCATGGTTGATAAGAAATAGAGGAGGGCTGGGGCTCCAGAAGAGAGAAGGAGGTGGAAAGGGGAACACCTGCTCTTAGAAAAGCAGGGCAGGGTCCTGCTCCCCTGGATAGAAGGCCAGAAGGGCTTGGAGATGTCCTCAACCTGTCCCCTATCCCCACCCTCATGATGATGGCTTCCTGAGAGCTGATTGCTCCTGCTTTGGGTGGTGGGGCTTGGCAGGAGGCAGGCAGGCAGGTAACTAGAGCTGAGATTCCTCTTCCATTCCTGAGCTGCTGCTGCTGCTGCACTCTGCAAGTATAGTGCCAGGAATAGAGGTTGAGTACACGGGTTCTGCTGGAGGTCTTGACCTCGGTGGTCAGATTAGGCCAAGATCTAGTTGAAGCTCTTTGCAGGAGGAGGGGGAGTTTCTGTGATCGTGTGGGAAATAAGTGAGGTGGAGTGTGGAGTGGGAGTAAAAACGGTCTAGAGAATTTAAAAGGGTGATCTTCCCTGATTGCCTTTCATCCTAGTAGGAATAACAGGATGAGGGGTGGCTGGGGATGGGAGGGTCAGGAGGCTGGGATCTCAGGCTGAAATAGCTTTGGCTATTTTCCTAGCTGTTAACTGCTAGGTAAGCAGGTAAGATCTTGAGAGATGGAGGGAAGGTGTCCTTGAGACCACATTGGGGACCTGGCATATGGTGAGGTCCTGAGTCGTGTCTGCATTTATTTTTCTCTCCTAGCATTACCACGCTTCCCAATATCTTGGATGGAGGAGAGTAACACAAGCTCTCAGCATCCATGACTGCCTGGTGCCATCCTCACTCCATCTCATCATGGGGCAAGGGTGGAGCAGGTGTGGCCACGGCCACAGTGGGGCATCAGCTTTGCTTAGGGTCTGGCGGCAGGTGGCCAGCACCATGAAACTGCCCAGCTTTGGGCATTGTGTGGCCTGGGGAGGCCTCCACCTGCTTAGACCCTTTCCAGGTTCCCTGATAGTTTGGCTGTCAGAGCTGAGCCACAGTGGTCTCGGCCACTCAGCAGGTGGCTCCTTCCAGGGCCTGTGTGGACTGTGGGTGCTGCTGCTGTCTCCCAGTATCCTGTGGGACTTGGCTGGTGGAGCCCTGGGGGGCCTAGGTGTTCTGGAGCAGCTGTATCTCAGCCACACCAGCTGGCCTCCCTGCGCCCCGACTTTTCCATCACCCCGTGCTCTCTACTCTGTCTAGACCTCTTACAACCTGCTTGCAAGCCTGGACCCCTGCAGCCTGTGGAGCCTGGGAACCTGGGGCAGCCAGACCTGAGCCACAACCCAGCTGAGCTGGGCACCGCTGGGGTTGGGAGCCTCTGCCACCTGTGCTGGCAGAGCTGGCTGGGAACCAGCACAGCAAGTCAGGGGTGCAGCCCTGGCCCCCATGCCAGCCTGGAAGTGCTCCCTGGCTGGGATTGACATTAGTCAGCTGGAGGCCGAGACCTTTGTACCCCCGTGAGCACTGGGCCTCGTCTCTATTGTAGGCAACCGACTGCAGCATCTCAAGTTCAAAATATGACGGGCATCTGGATAGCAGGCATGATGCTGCTGCTGCCTCAAACCCCTGGGTATGTGACTGGCCTGCAACAGGCCGTTAGGAACTTGGATGACCTGATGGCACTTGTGTGTAGCCAGCCTGGGTTACTTGACTTGTAGCCTGGGCAGCTGGTGGGGTGGTGCTGAGCAGTGTGGATTCCCAGCTGGGCTGGTCACTGTGGCTGTGACCGTGGTTATGGTTGAGTGCAAGTGCAGGCGAGGCCCTGGGGGAACCAGAGAGCAGGGGAGCCCTCGAGAGGCAGCTGGGGGAGGGAGAGAAGATGGAGCTGTGATAAAGGAAAAGGGATGGTCCTTAGAGGTCTTTGGGGCTCCATTGTCTGCCCAGGCAGGGTGGAGTAGTGGGAGGGGAGAAATGGCTGTGTTCAACTCTCAGGGCCTAGGACCGACCACCCCTCCCTCACCTATTTCCCCCTGATCTAGCACAATGCTCTCATCTTTCCCAGCCCTGGGAAGAGCAGTCTGGCCCCTAGTCCTCAACACCTCTTTGGGAAAGAGGGAACTAAAAGGTAGAAAGACCAGAGGGAACTGGGGTGGGACGGGTACAGTCAAAGTTGCTCGGTCGTGTCCGACTCTTTGCAACCCCATGGACTGTAGCCCACTAGGCTCCTCTATCCATGGAATGCTCCAGGCAAGAATACAGGAGTGGGTTGCCATTCCTTTCTCCAGGGGATCTTCCTGACCCAGGGATCGAACCCAGGCCTCCTACATTGCAGGCAGATTCCTAACCATCTGAGAGCCACCAGGGAAGCCCTATAAGGAAAGCATTCATCTTTGTCTCCTTTCTCTTGCTCACACATGTTCCTGGCCTCTGCTGCTGGGGACTTGATCAGAAGCTGGTTGCTAAAGTTATGATGGAGGTAGGGTGGGTAATGGTGTTGTTCCCATGGGCACAAGCCAGGCAGGCTTCTAGAACTATTTTGTGGACATACACTGATCCCAGTTCTCAGCACTTTGCTCCTTCCTGATGGCTGTGCATTTTGTCTCATTTGAATCGGGGATAGCTGAGGAGATTGGAAAAAGAAAAACAGTTGGAAAGTTGATACTGTAGTATGTGCCTGTAGTGTGTGTGTGTGTGCGCGCGCGCGCGCACACGTGTGCCTGTATTTTGGTAAAAACTTGTCTCATGTGGTGGTAGGGGGTAGGAAGGGTAGGCAAAATAACCTTTAACCCATTCTTTTTCTCATTCCCTTTGACTGAAGTTTTCCCACCCTCACCCTCAACTCCCCACCCCAGCAGTCACACAATCTTATTCCCTAGTTTTTTACCTGGATATGTCCCTTTCTCACATTCTTTCTGATACACCTAGACTTTAATCATAGTGACTTTGTAAAAAAAAAAAAAAATAGATATGAAAAGTGTTTTGTTGTCCAGCTTTCACTGGCTGATTGGGAATTTTAAATTCCTGTCTTCAGAAATGCTACTTTAACATAAGCTCCCTCTCCCTTCCTCAGGGAAGAAACACACCTCCTGAATTAAAGGACCTTACAAAAATGCTTACAGAGTCTTCAATATTAGAAGATGAATTTGTATGTTGCAGGGTGGTAGAGGGGGTGCAGGAAGATAGGTGGGGGTGGCCGTGTGGTGACAATCCCAGAGTGCCTCGAACTTTTGCTCATTTGTTCAACAAACAGTTACTGAGACATGACATAGTGGCAACACGTTTTGTTCATTTACTTATCTATTTGGCACACATTTCCTGAATGCATCCCATCTACCTGGCCCTGTGGATATAATAGGCAGAAACCAGACATTGTCCTTGCCCTCATGGAGCTCACAATCTAGTGTTAATCTAGTCATCAATAGACAAATCACAAATATACAATTGCTAATGTACTAAGTGGGAGAAGGCAATGGCACCCCACTCCAGTACTGTTGCCTGGAAAATCCCATGGATGGAGGAGCATGGTGGGCTGCAGTCCATGGGGTCGCTAAGAGTCAGACACGACTGAGTGACTTCACTTTCACTTTCCACTTTCATGCATTGGAGAAGGAAATGGCAACCCACTCCAGTGTTCTTGCCTGGAGAATCCCATAGACAGAGAAGCCTGGTAGGCTGCAGTCCATGGGATCGCACAGAGTCGGACACGACTGAAGCGACTTGGCAGGCAGCAATGTACTAAGTGAGTCAAGGGAGAGGTGCCTGATGGTTATGAGAACAAAATAGAGGATCTGAGAACAAACAAGGCCAAAGGGGGAGACCAGTCCGAAGCCTGATGCAGCTAAACTGACAAAAAATGGTAGATTGGGCTAGAGTTGGAGCGCTAGAGCTGGAGGAACGGACTGCTTGAGATGACCCGTATGTCCTCGTCAGGTCTTTCTTCTCTCGGGGGACAGAAGAAAGGCAAACCAAGACCAAAGTTCTCTACAAGTGGCTCTGAGGAGACCCTCTTACTCTAAAGTTAAAACAGAAGCAGAGGGATTTCGTGTGTGTGATTTCCTCTGTGTGTGTGTGTGTGTGTTGTGTACACCATTCACTGAAGCCCTACTATGTGCTAGGACCAACACTGTCAACATTTAAACTTCACAACCCTGTGACGTCGATGTCATTCCAGTTTCCCAGATGAATCTTGGGAAGTATAGGAGATATATTGAAAGTCACAGAGTTGCGTTAGAATTGGAGCCCAGGTTCAGCTGTATTCAAAGGCTAGTTCGCTTACTGTACCTTCCTCTACTCTAGTTCTCAATTTTGCACCTATAAGGACTCTTGAGCCTCCCTGGGCAGAAAGAATAACGGAACCCTGCAGCTACAATACTTTCTTCAGTCCAGAACTAGAGAGTGAGAGCTTTGTTTCCCGACGGAAGCGGGGAGGAAAGAAAAACCCCCGCGAAACCCGGAAGTTGTGCGTCGCATCCTCGCGCCGGCCTCCCTGGCCGCCGGGTGAGGCTGCGGCGGACTGCCCTTTCTCAAGATGGCGTCGAAGACGGGTTCGCGACGGTGGATGTTGCAGCTGATCATGCAGTTGGGTTCTGTGTTGCTCACACGCTGCCCCTTCTGGGGCTGCTTCAGCCAGCTCATGCTGTATGCTGAGAGGGCCGAGGCGCGCCGGTGAGCGGGTCCGTGCGGTCGCCGAATGTGGTGGGGGCGGTCCGGCCCGTCCCAGGAATGGGGGTGCGGTGAGGTGGGGAAGAAGTTGTGGCCTAGAAGTTGGGACCCTTGGACTGGGAGGAACTGGGACCTCGGACTTGTTAGGGACTCTGGTCTGGAGTATGGTGGGCATCGAGCTTAGTGCGGGGGTTCTAGCCATGAGAGGGGGCTCAGGTTTGCAGAAGCAGTGGAGCTTGCGGGAACCCGAGGAGTCTCAAGACTCTTCTTCCCGCTTCATCCTGTGCTTCAACTCTGTCCTCGTTCCTTCCCCCTTCCCTACTCGCAGGAAGCCCGACATCCCAGTACCCTACCTGTACTTCGACATGGGGGCGGCCGTGCTGTGCGCTAGCTTCATGTCCTTTGGAGTGAAGCGGCGCTGGTTCGCGCTGGGGGCCGCACTCCAGCTTGCCATTAGCACCTATGCCGCCTACGTCGGGGGCTACGTCCACTACGGGGACTGGCTGAAGGTGAGCACCTCGCCCCTAGGTGGGACTTGGCTGTAGTGCCGGGGGAGCCGGTGCCTGGGACGGCTGGACAAACTAGCCAGGAGCACAGTGCGAAGCCTGGGAAGGTTGAACCCCCTTGATTTGTGGCGGTTATTACAGACCACAAGAATGGAAGGACCTTGGAGACCAGCAAACCTCCCCCTCAGGGTGCAGAAATTGAGGTTCAGAGATGGGAAACAGACTTTCCCAAAATTACACCGCAGTTAGCATTACAGGTGGGACCAGAAACCAGGTCACCTGGTTCCCAGAACTCTACACCATTAGTTTAGTTATCAGAGCCAGGGAGAAAGGAACCTTAGAGAGAACCTAGTCCACCTATCAGATTTTATGAAATTTATCTAATCCGAGGGCAGCATTTAATCCTGTAGATTCCAGGACCTGTACCAGGTACTACAGGCTTGGAGATAAGCCTGGACCAAGGCATTACCCGCAAGGAATGGACTGGCAGTCAATTAGGGGAGGCAGGTGTGAGAATAGCTACTGGACAGTGAGATCATTGGTTAGTTTGGGGAACAAAGTATACCCTATGGCAGAAAGAATATTGAACTTTGAATGTGCAGACCTGGGGATGGGGAGAGGGGCAACGCTTGGTATCTGGGTTCTGCCACTTTCTGTAGGACCTTGGACAAGTTTATTAACCCCTCTGGGCCTCAATTTCCACTTCTGATAAAAAGAATTATCTTTCTCTGCTCTACCTGCTCGTGGTAATGGTAAAGAGGGTTCATCAAATGAACCGGGATGTGTAGAGATGGGCAGTTCTGCACTCCGGGCAGCCAGGAGAAGTGCAATGGCTTCAGTTTCTGATTGGGGTCCCCTCGCCTTGGCCTAGGTCCGTATGTACTCACGCACAGTTGCCATCATTGGTGGCTTTCTTGTGCTGGCCAGCGGTGCTGGGGAGCTGTACCGTCGGAAACCCCGCAGCCGTTCCCTCCAGTCCACCGGCCAGGTCTTCCTGGGCGTCTACCTCGTCTGTGTGGTAGGTTGGGGGATTGTCAACTGGAGGTGCTTCACTGGGAGTGAGCTGTGAACCGATGCCTGGTGCCTGGCAGAACCCAGGGAGGTGGACAGAACGAGGCTTGCATGTAGTTCCTGAGGGCTTGACTCCCAGCAGTTGCCCTCTCCAGCTTCTGGGCCTTGGGAGCCTTTCAAGTGCCTGAGACCTGGCTGAGAGTCCCTTCTTCCAACATTATTGCACCAGGGAGAGAAGAGGGTGAATTGACCATTCAGTCCCAAGCCTGAGAGCCAGGAGGACAAGAGGGACTGGGCCTCTCATGGCTTCACCCCCCAGAGGACTGAGAGAGGGGACAAAGGAGAGGTTTGGTAGAGTTCAGGTCCCACCTGGGGCTTTGCCACTTAGAGCTGATGGGGCTGCCTGGGGGAGCCGGTTATATCCTCCCTGGTGCTGGGAGTGGGGCCAGTGTGGAAGGGAATGTCAACGGGCCTCAAGTCACTTAGCTTCATCTTAGATACAGAGCACCATCTCCCATGTGAAGAGCTCTGTATTCAGAGGTGAGAGCCCCAGCCTGACTGTGGACCCTCTTTCCTTCTGAGCTCCCAGGGTCAGGATAGACAGAGACCCTGGCCTCACGGAGCTCCCTTGTCTGATGGGAGACACAGGTCTTATTTTCAGAAAGTCCCAAGTCTGAGAGGGGAGTCGAAAGCCCACCTGGTAGGGGCTGGCTTGCATCTCAGGGGTGGCCTTCCCAGAATAGGCTTCTCAGCCTATTCAGAGCCTCAGAGGATGGTGTGTCTCTAGGCCTACTCACTGCAGCACAGCAAGGAGGACCGGCTGGCGTATCTGAACCATCTCCCGGGCGGGGAGCTGATGGTCCAGCTCTTCTTCGTGCTCTATGGCGTCCTGGCCCTGGCCTTCCTGTCGGGCTACTACGTGACCCTGGCTGCCCAGATCTTGGCTGTCCTGCTGCCCCCGGTCATGCTGCTCATTGATGGCAATGTGGCCTACTGGCACAACACGCGACGCGTTGAGTTCTGGAACCAGATGAAGCTCCTTGGAGAGAGTGTGGGCATCTTCGGGGCCGCTGTCATCCTGGCCACTGACGGCTGAGTTGCGCAGCACGAGTCTGAGAATGGGTGCAGGGAGCCACTAAAGGCCACCCTCTGTTCCTCCTTGCTGGCCCAGTTATGTTTATTTATGCATTTTGGTCTGTTTGATCCTTTGCGTTATGTGCATGTGTGTGTGTGTGTATGTTGGCAAGAGGCAGGTCTCTTCCCCAGTTCCTGGGCTCAGGCCTTGGTGGGGTGGGAGCCCTGATGACTCTGCCCTACGGGTTTATTTTTCCTGTTTGTTCTGAGGAGAGCTGAGGCCACCTGTTCTCCTGGGTCTCCTGTCCCAGGAAATGGAGTAAGGCAGGGCTATGGGGGCAGGGGTTGAGGGTGGGGGACACTGAGAGTGGGAGACAGGGAGGAAGACCAGGAACTGGAAGTGAGCCAGTGTGAAAGATCCTTCTTTGAGCCTGGCAGATGCAGCTAGGCTCTGCAGTGCTTTTCTGAGACTGAAACCCAGTGTATGTATTGACACATGGATCAGGCCCAGGTGGAGTAGAGGGGCTGGGCACTACGCAAGTCGTGGGCTCTCAGGGTGTGCCAGGAGCAGACACAGCACTAGCTGTCACCCACCTCTAGGGCAGAGCAGGCCCCAGTCTACTCTGGAGTGTGCAGGGGTGGGGCAGGCAGTGGCCAGCTTCCTGCCTCTGGCCTTCTGTTTCCAGCTCCGTGGTTGGCCTGTTGTGGGTGAATGCCCTCCCAAACACCAGACCACACAGTCCTCCAAAATTAAACATTTTATATAGACGTTTGGCTTTGCTTCTCTGTTCTCCCCACGGGGCACTTTGCTATTGGCTGGGATTGATCTTGGGTTTCTTGAAAGCCCATACCCGGGTAAGGCCCACCTTGACCCACCCATGACCTTGCCCCTGTCCTGAGAATCCCCACTGTCCTTGGGCTCTCTTTTCAAGTCTGCAAATGCTCCCTGCAGTACACGCTTTGACCTTCACTCACTCCCTCTCATGGCTTGTCTTTTCCTCCCCATTTGGTGCCAGCTCTTTTGAGAGAAATCTTTGGCGAGGGCAACTAGAAGGAGAGGACTGATTAAGGGTCCACTCTGAGGCTGAGGAATTTTCATTTCACAGATGAGGAGATGGAGGCTCAGAGGTTGAGCTACTAGCCTGAAACCACAGATCTGGATTCCAGGCCCGGTCTGTCTAAAGCCCACACCCAGCTGTGTGCTCGACGCCACCCCTCTCTTCAGGGAAGACAGGCTGCTCTAGGGGAGTTGGTCTCTCAACAGCCCCTGGTCCCCTCCCTACACATCCACACACCTCCTGACAGAAAGTAGCCTCAGCAGCCAGTGTGGAGCCTGGCACATCGTAGGGGTCAGAAATGCCGAGTGCAACCTCAGGCTTTGGACTTTGGCCTGTCTGAGATGTCCCACTCCTGCAAAGATGGAGACACAACCTCCAGGGGGGCCAAGGGGAAGACCTCCCAGTCTGGGCTTGGCTCTGAGCCCTGCCTGGCAAGGGAGGTGGGGCTGCTGTCAGTCCGGTTTGTGGAACAGAAGGTGTTTCCTAACTGAGGGGTAGGGTAGCCCCTCAGTGGGCTGCTGACAGTTGGCTGAGGGAGGTGGTGGCAGCATTCATCTCGGGGCCTGGGCCTCGTTTAGCTCTTCTCTTCCTCTAGGAGACCCCTGGTTCCCCAGCCCGCAAGATGTTGCTCCCAGAGGGTCAGTGCTAATTTCAAGTGTGAGCTGACTTTCAGACAAGTACTTGCATTTTAATCAAGGCCTCCTGAGATGTTTTAAGACCTGAAGGAATTAAAATGAATGGTGGAATATAAGGCAGATGTGGGTGATATTTTGGGCAAGGAAGCCTCAAAACAGCACAGTGGTCAAAGACACTGGCCCACCCTCAGCCTTGAGTAGAGCCCTTAAAGGCAAGCCCTCCTCCCTCCAAATTCCTAGACTGAAAATTCAGAGCCATCTGGTTGTGGCTTTGGAGCAAGTAGGGGGTCTTGGGCAGGCCCTTTTCCTTCCTGTGCTTGTCCTCCCTTGGGTACCCTTCTCTGGGCAGGGTAGAGTAACAGCTGCTGCTTCCTCTGCAGTTCACTCAGCCAGCATGTCTGGTCCGGCCTGTGGCTGCCTTGGGTCTCCTCCAGCAGGCACGGCCTTTAGTCCACACTGGCTGTCCCAGGGCCTGAAGGGCTGGTAGAGAGGGTCAGCTGCCTGGGTCAGAAGCTGGCTTGCAAAAGGAGTCCGGTAGCCCCTTGGCATGGTTGACCAGCTCATAAGAGTCCCGGATATCGGCCAGACCAAACCAGAAGAAGATCCACTGCTTGTTGGAGAAGCTGCCATCACTGTGTTTGAAGTACCTGGTGGGGGTGGGAGATAGGTTTTAGGCAAGGCCAGGGCTCACTACCGGAGAAGGCAATGGCACCCCACTCCAGTATTCTTGCTTGGAAAATCCCATGGACGGAGGAGCCTGGAAGGCTGCAGTCCATGGGGTCGCTGAGGGTCGGACACGACTGAGTGACTTCACTTTCACTTTTCACTTTCATGCATTGGAGAAGGAAATGGCAACCCACTCCAGTGTAATTGCCTTGAGAATCCCAGGGACGGGGGAGCCTGGTGGGCTGCCGTCTATGGGGTCGCACAGAGTCGGACACAACTGAAGTGACTTAGCAGCAGCAGCAGGGCTCACTACTCACTGGTTCATTTATTGAGAACCTACTACTGGCACACCACATTTTGTGTTTCACTAAGGTGGCGCTAGTGGTAAAGAACCCGCCTGCAAGTGCAGGAGACATAAGAGACCTGGGTTCAATCCCTGGGTATGGAGGATACCCTGGAGGAGGGTATGGCAGCCCACTCCAGTACTCTTGCCTGGAGAACCTAAGGACAGAGGAGCCTGGCAGGCTACCGTCCATAGGGTTACAAACAGTCAGACATGACTGAAGCAACTTAGCACATTGTGCTTTGCAGGTACTGTGTTTTTTACAAGTTCAAGGTTTTCAGAAACCCTGTGTGGAGCAAGTCTTAGCAGTGTCATTTTTCCAACAGATGTTTTCTCACTTCATGTCTCTTTGTTGCATTTTGGTAATTCTTGAAATATTTCAAACCCTCCACCAGCAAAAAGACTGCTCACTGAAGGCTCAAGTGATGGTTAGCAGTTTTTAGTAATAAAACTATTTTAAATTTGAGGTATGTACATTGTTTTTTTAGATATAATGCTATTTCACACTTAACAGGCTACAATATAGTGTAAACATTCATACATACCAGGAAACCAAAAAATTCATGTGGTTTGCTTCATTGCAATATTCACTTTATAGTGGAGGTCTGGAACCAAACTGGTAATATCTCTGGGGTATGCTTGTATGTGCTGTACACTCTGCTAGAACCTGAGGTTTGTAATCTGATTTTATTCTCATAGCACCAGCCAATAGCCTGGTGTTATGCTATTTTCACAGAGGAGCAGCTAAGGCTCAGAGAAGTTAGCTAACTAGCCAGAGTCACACAGCTAGGAGGGTTAGAGTGAGGCTGCCTTTTCCTCTCTCCACACTGCCTTGGCTGTGCAGCCTGGGGAAGGGTTCTTGTTCTGTTCTTGGTGCCCACAGAGCAGAGTAGTAGGGGAATGAGGGGATAGATAGCTGCAGAAGGAAAGAGAGGAGGGGGCGTCCCACTGGAGATGCAATGGGGTCAGAGCTTGGCAGCTGGGCCTGGACTAAAATGGTAAGAGGCTGAATTTCTCCAGACCCTGGGAGAGGCAGGCTGTGTGCCCGGTGCAGACTGTCTTCAAGGCATCTACCTTAACAGGACAAAGCAGAGTTAAGTGTGCTCTGCCTCTAGAGAAATCTCAGGCTCCATGTGTGGTCTGCTCCCTGGGGAATGTGGGGCCACACTGATGTGCGGGCCATCTCTCATGGGGGAAGGGTGGCTAATGAAAGGAGGGGAAGCCCAGCCTTCCAGGCTGGTGGATCCCCCGCATGGCTGGTGAGAGCTGGAGAGGGGAGCCAGGAAGGGCAGAACCTACCAGGGATTGATGGGGTTGGTGACCCGGGAGCGCCAGAAAAGTGTCTTCAGGTCCCGCCGCAGGCACTCCCACAGCATCTGGCCGGAGCCTTGGCCCTGGCGGCTGGAGCTCACCACAAACTTGTCTAGATACGGGGTCCCCCCCAGTACCGGCTCCGTGGTCAGAATGGCGGCCGCGTTGTACCTGGCGCAGCGGGGGAGAGGCAGGCTGGGACCTCTTCTTGACCCAAAGCTCTCCGGCTTGTCCCGTGGCCCCTGCCCTCTGGGGCCTCAGGCTCACCCCTCAGAGAAGTAGACAGAGTGCAGCCTCGGGCGCAACGAGGCCAAGTAGTCGTCCCGGAGCTTTTTGCCGAAGCTGGCGTTGACCAGGTTCACGAGGCGGCCCTGGTCCAGGCTGTCCAGGCAGCGCACTCGCAGCGTCCGCTCGCAGGTCTTGAACAGCGTCCCCGAACCTGGGGGTGGGATGAAGGAGGAGCAGTTCGTTCAGCCCGAGATCCGGGTCCCCTCCACTCCTACGTTTGCGCAGCCTGGTGGAGGTTCCAGACAGGAAGGTGGCTGGTGGGACAATTACCTTCTTTGGGAGCTCTCCACAATGAGATGCTTCCTATGGTCTGCATAGACTTGTCTGTGTTTTTCACTCAGGGAGATGCTTTTCCTAGGCAGTTCGTCCCTGGAGTTCCCCCCTCACCTGTGGTTCCACTTACTTCCCCTAGTCCCGCCCATCCCTGCCCACCCGGCTCCTGGCCCCGCCCACCTCTCCTCTGCTGTGTGTGTACTTAGTCGCTTAGTCGTGTCGGACTCTTTGTGACCCCTTGGAGGTAGCCCGCCAGGCTCCTCTGTCCATTGGGATTCTCCTGGCAAGAATACTGGAATGGGTTGCCATGCCCTCTCCAGGGGATCTTCCGAACCCAGATCTCCCGCATTGCAGACGGATTCTTTACCATCTGAGCCACCAGAGAAGCCCGAGAATATTGGAGTGGGTAGCCTATCCCTTGTGCAGGGTATCTTCCCGATCCAGGAATCGAACCGGGGTTTCCTGCCTTGCAGGCGGATTATTTACCAACTGAGCTACCCATTCCACTTGGGTCCCCTGGGTCTGTGGTTCCTCCCACACAGCCAAGTCCCGCCCACCTGCCTAGTTGCACCCAAGTTCCAGCCCAGGCCGGTCCACCTCCTTGCAAACCTCCCCCAGGTTTGGCAAGGGCAGGAAGCCTTTTCTGTGGCTTCTCCTGCCCCCCGCCCCCCCCAAACTCCGGCGCGCCCCTGCCCTCGCCCTCACCCCTGTTGCTGAAGAGCTCCGTGAGCAACATGCTGGCAGCGGTGATGACGGCGGAGGAGTGATGGGGCAGGCGACTGAGTACGTCCACGATGAGCCGAATCCGCTGGCGTTCTTTAGTGCTCACCCAGTCGGCATTGGTCACCAGGTCCAGGTCAGCGGGCAGATTGACGTTACTCAGGACCTGTGTCCCGGACTAGGGGGTGAGCCTCCGACCTGCAGCCGCACCAGGACTGCGTCCCCGCCCTACGGACCTCTCCTCACTTAACCCCTTTTCCCTTACTTCTTCCCGGAGTCCTCCACCAGGGAGAGCTCAGATCTAAACACCGTAGGCTGAATCCCTCCCTGACACTCCATTCCCGACCCTTGCGGCTTCGAAGAGACTGACTCTGCGGCCCATAAGGGAGGCGTGCAGGGGCCGCAAGAGAGATGCTCAGCGGAGGTGCGGAGGCACGGGGACTGGAACCCGAAAGGAAGAGACACACCTTGTGACTGCCGTCGTGCAGGCCGCCTGTGGTGTTGAGGAAGATGATTTTGGTGGGCCGCAGCGCCTTAGCCAGAGACGCGGTCACCTCCAGCGAGTCCAGGAGCACCGAGCGGCGCGCGGCGGTCTCCCCAATGGGACACAGGATGGGGATGCTTCCGGACTCCAGGCACCACTGGAGCAGATCGGTCTCCACGGAGACGATGCCACCATAGCTGTGGGCCAGACGCGGGGCTCAAGGAGATCGCCTCCGGGCCCCGCGGGGCTGGGGCTGCGCAGGCGGAGTGGCGTGATCCGAGGACGCCGGGATAGGCAGGGTCGGCACTCACCTGGCGTGAGGGGCTGGCTCAGCAGCGCTCAGCACAGACCCGCCGCCAAAAAAAGGCACGGCAGCTGCCGCATTGTGCCGCAGGGCGTCCACCAGCACCTTGCATCTCTGGGCGAGCTGTGCCTTGGCTTCCCAGAAGGAAAGACAGCCCGAGGGCGCCGTGGGAGCAGGCAGCCCCAAGACCACCAACGGCTTCATGTCCATGCGCTGCAGGAAGGCCAGGGCGAAGGCCAGGCTGGATACGGCCTTCGGGCACTTCACCACCTCCTCATCCACCTGCGGAGAACTGGGTGTTCAGGGGGCAAGACGCCCACCCTGACTCCTTCCTCACCTGCTCGTTCCTCCAGCCTGGTCCTCAGGGTCCCCTCTGGGGGATCCCCATCCTGGCCAGGAGTTATCAGACCCCATTTCTGGTCACCTGCGCCCACCTGCTCTGCCCTTTGCCCTGTTGGGTCTTACCATCATCCTCTTATCTCACACTAGCGTTCCTCGCTCGGCTCCTCCCTGCGACCTTGGACTCTAGGACACCTTAGGGGGAGGGGTGACACAGGCAGCTTCTCTCCAGGTTCCCCAATGGCCAACTGAACCCCTAACTGTGCCCAGGGTGGGAGGACTACTCTGGCGCATCATATTCCACGGGCTGGAGACCCCAGACTCCTCACCCGGGCTGGGAGCCAGGCTTTTAGAGGGCCGCGGCCTCTCCCAGTCCCGGGCGCTCGTTAGGGCTCCGTTGATCCCCTTCCTGGTTCCCCTCCCCAATCGACAGCCCGTCCTGCCAGGCCCGGCGACACATTGGCACACAGCCCCCACGCCCGGTCTGTGACCCAGCCCGACTCCGGGCTCGGCTCACCTCGATGACGGCGAAGGGCCTGTCGGCGGAGTGATGGCAGGCCTGGAACTGCGTGAGCCAGTGGCGCGCCTCCCCGGGACTGGCCCCGCACTGGTTCAGGAAGGTCTGGATGTCTCGCTGCACCAGCGAGCGGCCGGCGGGGGGCCCCGGGGAATCGGGGGGAACCGGGGGCGCTGGGGGCGGCGTCCATAACGGCTCCTCCGCTGCAGACGGATGGACGTCGTCCTTGCCTCCCTCGGCCTCCTCTTGGGCTAGCTGAGCCGGCCCCCAAGCAGTGCTGAGCCGGCGTCCCGGGCTGGTACCCCTGGTCGCCTGCCGCCGCGCGCCGCAGCTCAGCCTTCGGGCGCTCCCCGTGCCTCGGGGGCCCCGGAGCCTCCTGCCCGCAGGCGCTGCCCACAGGGCCCAGGCCATCCGCACCGTCGCCATGACAACCAGACCGGATCGCCCCCCCACCAAGTGACCGTCTGTCAGGAGCTCCTGCCTTCAGGGGCCTCTTAACCTGCAGCGGGGCGGGGCTGAGCCGTTCGGGGCGGGGCGACGACGGTTAGGGGGCCGCGGGTCGGGCCACGGGTCAGAGGGCGGCGCTGACAGGATCCCCCGCCCCTTGAGGGGGGTGACGGAATCCACTAGCGAGAGTCACGAGGCCGAGATAAAGGGTGGCTGAGGGTCTAATCTACTGCCAAGGCCGGTTTCAGAAGGGCTCAGGGGCCCCAAAGGTGGCTCTGGCGCTCTCCAGGGTCTTGAACAATCAAGAAGTCTGACTAGGGCAAGAGGGCAGAGCAGCCGCCTGACCAAGGAAGGAGGCTTATGGGGCAAGAGTGAAAGCCCGGAGGTCGGGGAAGCCTCTGCCTCGTTTGAGCTCAAAGAAGATGGAATCACGTGGAGGTTACCAGGGTTTGCCAAACCCCAGCCACTGGGTGCCACCTTGAAGAATTTTGTCTTTGTGGATAAATTTTAAATTTATCCTCAGGATAAATCAGGACTGTAACTAGAAGGCTGATGTCACTTGTTAAGAAAGCCTTACAAATAAACAGGTTAAAAAATATTATAAATTCCAGCTGGATAGTGTTGACTTCTGTTGGAAACAAAGATGGTTAGGAAGTGCCAGGTGGTAGAGATCCCATAGCAAGCTTGAGGCTTCTTCCTTGGTCGAATAGCTGCTGACACACAGAACACCAGGCCCTGGGCAAACCACTTCACAAATAGTAACTCACTGAAGCCTTACAATGACTCCAGAATGGACACTCTTATTATACCCATTTTATAGATGAGGAGACTGAGGCACAGAAATGTGTGAGGGCCAAGGTCACTCAGTTCATGAGCAGTGGAGGTGGTCTTTGAGGCAAAGCAGTTTTGTTCCTGATTCATGTTATTAAGCAAGATGTGCAAAGGACTTGAAAACTTTCATAGGATGTGATTCATTATTGCATAATACTGTATACGTGTGCTGCTTAAAAACACCCAGTGCGCAATCAGTGGTACACATCCTGCCCTCGGATACACTATCCTCTGATGGGGTCCCACCCTCTGTCCTTATGGAGGGTGAAACCAACTGCAGAAGGGCGACGAATTGGCTGAGGTCACACAGCTTGTTAGTGTCACGGCCAGACCCTTGGCACCCTTGGGTTCCCCCACCCCACCCCCGCACAGTCAAGACTCCTGGGGCTTTGCTTGCGTAGGGAGCACAGTCTGGGTTCTTCTCTCCCGAGTACCGCAGAGGATGCCGGGTGAATGCACCAATCCTTCCTGGGCCTCCCCCATTAAAAGACACATTCCCATGAACAGGTGCATGTTACACAAGCAGGCACACACGCACACAGCACAGTATATGCACGTACTGTCCTGGGCAGGAGACTCCTGTCAGCAGGAGACAGGAGCTGACCTCTGTGATCTCCGCTGACTTTTCCATTTCCCTACTTTGAAATTCTGATTCCAACAGAGAGTGAAGCAATGAGAGGGAGGGTTTGTACACCTTGCCCTGTGGGGCCACCTCCAGGGCCGCCTTTCTCTTCTCTCTTTACTGCTCCCCTCCCCACCCCCCCACTTCCCAGAATCCACTGGGGCATCTTGATTTTCCTTCTTTCTGCTCTCAGAGAGCCCCACCCTCAAATGTGCTTTCCCTTCCTGGTCTCTCCATCCAAGCCCCTCCTTAGAGTGCCCACCCTCCTCAACCCCTCCCTACTCAGTTTCCCGCTTCTGGGTCTCTCCCGCTTTGCTGATCTGGATCCCTGCCTCTGTCCTGGCCCCTCGTCAATTCTTCCAGGTCCTTTCCCCCCAGCTGCAGTTGAGTCCTGCCTCTTGCCAACTTGGGGCCCCTGTGAGGGGCAAGGACGACCTCTCTTTTCAGACTGGGCTCCCTGAGGGCAGGGTTGGTGTCTCCGTCCTCAGCTGGGGGGCTTCCCGAGGGCCCACCAGGCCCAGTAGCCAAGAGCATCCACCCCATTTCCCCTGACCGGTGGGGCTGACACTGGCTGGGGATCTCCATCCCTCTCCTTGGGCTTCAGCCCAGAGGGCTGTGTCTGCAGACAGCCAATGGGACCCAGGGATACCCCAAGTAGATGATTAACTCCAGGCCAGATGAGCCTGGGGTCACTATCCCTGGAGCAGGCCAGCCTATGGTTGGAACTGACCCTGCCTTCTGGAGGAGATGTCTGTGGGTGTGTGGGGTCAGCACCCTCGCCTAACCCGCCCTCTGACCTGAAGCCTGCAGGATCACTGTTGGTCTATGGTTCCAGCTTGAATTTTGTTTTTCCCTCTGGAGCTGGCTGATGTTTCATTTTTCGGAGCAAGATCTGTTGTCAATGGGCTCAGAACTGGACTACTATCTTTTTTTAAAAAAATATGTATTTATTTGACTGCGTCAGGTCTTACTTGCAGCACATGGGGTCTCTGTTGCATCGCGTGGGAGCCTGTGTTGTGGTGTTGTGGCACGGGGACTCAGTAGTTGCAGCAAGCTACACTTAGTTGCCGAGAGGCATGTGGGATCTTAGTTCCCTGCCCAGGGATCCAACCTGCATCCCCTGCAATGCAAGGTGGATTTTTAACTACTAGACCATCAGGGAAGTCCCAGGGCACTTATCAGGTCTTGGGTCCTCAAGATGCAGGGAGCAGACACAACCTTCCAACTCCTCCAGACACCTCCCCTCAGCAGGGGCCTCAGCCCTGGGCACAGGGGCAGGTTTGAAGGGTCAGGGTTTTCCTTCCCGTTAGAGTCCTCCTTGGCTGCCACTTAGTATAAGTGGACATGGAGGTGACAGGAATCTGGGCAGGTGAAGGGCCAGGGTTGATAGCTGACAGTCTCAATCATAGCACAGGAAGAAACACAGATCAGACAAAAGCAGAGACCCACACCATCCATTAAGATGCACACAGATATGCAGACACAGAGTACATAACCTAGAGACTCCCAGCATCTACGGTCTCACAGACACACGTGTGTACATGGAGAGATACACAAGTGTAGACACACCGATGTAGAGAGAGAGACAGTTCTGCTCAGACACACATTTGCATATTTGCAGAGACTTTTCTCAGCAACTGTCAAACACAGAAACACGTGCACATATATATGCAAAGGTACTGAGAGCATGTAGGTATACACCCAGCTGTAGTCATGGACAAGTTCAGGGACATGTAGATCTGGAGATCCAAATGTACACAGACTTGTGTACACACACATGCACACACACACACACAACATCCAGAGTTAGAAGCCCAACCCACTCCTCCTTGAGGCCACACCCATCTACCCATGTACAGAGGCACACAGCCATACTCATTCACATGCCGTGATGGCATCTGGCATGTGAGAAGTGTCCGGCAACTATTTATTGGATGAATTATTGAAGAGAGAACAGAGAGAAAGAAGCAGAGGCTGTATGAGACTTCCCTGGCAGTCCAGTGGTTAAGGACTCCGTGCTTCCAAAGCAGGGGGGTGCAGATCTCATTCTGGTCAGAGAACTAAGATCCCACAGGCCTTGTAGTGTGGCAAAAAATAAAAATAAAAAGCAGAGCCTGTGGCAAGGAAAGGTTGGCTTCATGGTTTGCCAGGTCTGTGGTATCTGTTCACAGGCTGCCCTGAGGCAGCCCTCTTCACTGTTCAGTACGTACGTGCCAGGTACTGAACTAGGTGCTCTGAGGATGAGGTTCCATTTTTTTTTTCTGAATGGAAGACAGGAGGCCTGGGCTCTGCCACTTCTTTGGTTATAGAGGTTTGGGCAAGGCATGTATTCTCTGAGCCTCAGTTTTCTCACCTGTAAAATGGGGGAAAGAGCATAAAACTTGATCTCACTGAATCATGGTGAAGATGTAAAGCTCTCGGTGGGCATGCAGTCAGCCAATTCCTGGTAAATTTTGTTTGTTCAACAAATTTCAAGGAAAAGAGGAGGAGGGGAAAGGATGAACATATAAGTCAAAAGATGTATTTTGAAAGTCCCTTTTCGTCCTTATTTGGATTCCTTTTTTTAAAAATTGAAGTATAGTTGATTTACAATGTTGTGTTAATTTCTGCTATACAGGAAAGTGATTCAGTTATATGTGTGTATGTGTGTTAGTCATGTCCAACTCTTTGTGATCCCACGGACTGTAGCCCGCCAGTCTTCTCTGTCCACGGGATTCTCCAGGCAAGAATACTGGAGTGGGTAGCCATGTATATATTCTTTTTCATATTCTTTTCTATTCTGGTTTATCATAAAGTATTGAATATAGTTCCTTGTGCTATACAATAGGACCTTGTTGTTTCTTATTTGGATTCTGATTCAAACAAACAGTAAGCATTTTGACGATCAGGTAAATTGGAGCACAAAAGATATTTTGTATATTAATTTTTAGGTGTGACATGATTGTGCATTAATGTTTTTTAAAATGATTCCATGTTTTTTAGTGTACATATGGGATATTTATAAATGAAATGATAAGATGCCTTGAATTTGCTTCAAAAAAGCCGAAAGAATGGAAAGTGGGGTGGAGGAACAAAACCACAAGACTGCCCATGAGTTAGATACTTCAACAAGTTAGATACTTGTTGAAGCTGGGTGATGGCTCCAGGGGATTCACTATACAATCTCAACTTTTATGGGCTTGCTGCTGCTGCTAAGTCACTTCAGTCGTGTCCGACTCTTAGCGACCCCATGGATTGCAGCCTACCAGGCTCCTCCATCCATGGGATTTTCCAGGCAAGAGTACTGGAGTGGGGTGCCACTGCCTTCTCTATGAATGCTTGGACATTTGCAAAATACAAGATTCAATGAATTCCCACATGTGTATGTTCCCAGTCTGACATAATGTCAACACTTAATAAAAGCTAGTTTTCTCCTTCCAGGCAGTTTTCCTCCAAGGCATAAATATGTGAGATACTAAATACTCCACAAATACATAGTACAAGGCGGAGGAGGAAACCCGCAGATTTGTGGATTTAAGATGTTCAATTCTAAGTGTGTCATGAGCCTCTTGTCCAGCAGGGGACTCTCTACTCTCTGCCTCGCTCACCCTGCTGTCCTGGCGATTTGTTAAAAGGAATAAATTATCCGCAGTTTAAGAAAGATGAGGCTGGCATGCAGACATGTTAACATCTGATAGAGCCCTTCTATCTGAGATGACAGAAGGAAACAGAGGGAGAAAGAGGGATTTGTCCATAACCTTATGATAAGAAGGGTCTTTCTTGAGTTTATAATCTCTAGGAGTTGAGGATATTTATTTCAGGAAGGGCTACTATAATACTGGACTTCCTAGGTGGCACTAGTGGTAAAGATCCCTGCCTCTCAATGCGGGAAACAAGGAGGCAGGTTCATTCCCTGGGTCGGGAAGATCCCTTGGAGGAGGCATGACAACCCACTCCAGTATTCTTGCCTGGAGAATCCCATGGACAAAGGAGCCCTATAGATTCTCACTTGGACAAAGGAGGGCTATAGTCCATAGGGTTGCCAAGAGTCAGACACGGCTGAGTGACTGAGCACGCACTATAGTAATAGCAAATTCTGGGAATGCTCAGGTAGCCCAGGTGTCAGGACTTGGTGCTTTCATTGCTGTGGCCTGGAACTAAGATCCCACAAGCTGTGCAGTGCAGCAAAACCAATAAGGCAAACGCTTCCTGTTCTAGGCATGTGATATGTATTAACTTGATTCTCACACAAGGCCATGAAGTTAGGCATTACTTTTTTTTGGCCGTGCCACACATCTTCAGTTCAGTTCAGTTCAGTCGCTCAGTCGACTCTTTGTGACCCCATGAATTGCAGCACGCCAGGCCTCCCTGTCCATCACCAACTCCTGGAGTTCACTCAAACTCACGTCCATCGAGTCGGTGATGCCATCCAGCCATCTCATCCTCTGTCGTCCCCTTTTCTTCCTGCCCCCAATCCCTCCCAGCATCAGAGTCTTTTCCAATGAATCAACTCTTCGCATGAGGTGGCCAAAGTACTGGAGTTTCAGCTTTAGCATCATTCCTTCCAAAGAACACCCAGGGCTGATCTCCTTCAGAATGGACTGGTTGGATCTCCTTGCAGTCCAGGGGACTCTCAAGAGTCTTCTCCAACACCACAGTTCAAAAGCATCAATTCTTCAGCACTCAGCCTTCTTCACAGTCCAACTCTCGCATCCATACATGACCACTGGAAAAACCATAGCCTTGACTAGACGGACATTTGTTCGCAAAGTAATGACTCTGCTTTTCAATATGCTATCTAGGTTGCAGCTTAGGGGAACTTATTTCCTTGACCAGTGACTAAACCCATGCCCTTGGCAGTGAAAACACAGAGTCCTAACCACTGGACCACCAGGGAATTTCCACCATTATTACAGAGATCCTAGGAGGCTAGTTTCAGACAAGTGGATGTAAGGTGCTTTCAGGGCATAGGCAGAGCTTCCTAGCAGACAATTGGAAAAGGGGCCTGGAACTCAGGAGAGAGGTCAGGGCTGGAGAGGCATGGAGAGGGTGATAGATGAGCCCCTGGGCCTGGGCATGAGCTGCCAAGGAGGGCTGTAGGAAGAGGAGAGGTTAGAGGGGGTGCAGGGCAGGAGGCCCACCAGGAGTCACCCTGAATCCATGTTTCAAGAAGGAAGGGGCAGCCCTCTGTGAGATGTCCCAAAGCCTGAGAAAGGGCCATTGGCTTCACTCATCAGTGACTGTTCAGTGGGGTGGTGGAGAGGTAGGGTGGGGAGTCAGGTGGCAGGGAGTTGGGAAGGGGTATGGGATAAGACCATAGCATGAAAGTCCTGGGGAATATGAGGCTGGAGAAAGAAGCAGGGCCACAGAACTCAAAGGGTGGTTAGAGATGCCCAATCTGGGGTCCACTCTAGGCCTACCAAGTGAGAATCTGCAGTTTAACGAGACCCCTAGGGGGTTCTATAGACATTCAAGTCTGAAAAATAGTGCTGTAGAGACATGGGCTGGTCCCTAGAGGTCAGGAGTGGTGGTTTTCAATTTGGGGAGGTCCCTAGTGAGTTTGAGGAGGAGGAGAGGGAGAGGTGCAGAGGGTGGGGCTGGGGAGCTGGACCGAGGGGTGTTGTGTGTGTGCTTATGGGCGTCCAGGGACTGAGGTATTGTGTGGCACTCAGGGCTAAGGTATTGTGGTACTACTTGGTATTTCTGTGTCATTTGGCTGAAAGCTCTTATGTTCTCCAGAGGAGACAGGAGTGTGTGTGTGTGTGTGTGTGTGTGTGTGTTGCATGTATGAAGATGAGATGTGGGACAGAATTCATGCGTGTCCTTTGTACTGAGATGTTTTTGTGTGTTCATTATACGTTAAAAAGGTCAACTAATGGAAATTTCATGAGGTTAATCCTGAGATGTGCATGTCTAGAGGTGAGGTTAACGTGTAGGTAGCGGGTTAAGGGGCAGCAAGTTTCAGGAAAGTGTCCTAAGGGTGAATAGTCAGCCTTCCGGACTCAGGAAACTCAGGGCACAGCTCCACACCCCAAACTTCGCGTCTGGTCCTCAGCGGGCGGTGGACGCGGATTTCCCTGTGCGCCCGCAGGCTGTAATTACACACTGTTGCCACCAGGGGGTGACGCCGGCCCGGCCACGCGGTACAAGATCCTAGTGAGCCTCCGACTGGCCGTGTCCCATCCGCCTGTGTAGCGATCTCCTCAGTAAAGCGATCTGTGCAAGGGGCCAGTGGGAGCGCACCCTTGGGCGGTGGGTCTGGGGGTGGACCCCGGCGTCCTTCGTGGCCCGACTTACGCCCTTCTCCGCGAGCTCTGGCCATCCCCACCCCAAGCCAGCACCTTCACAGAGCCACCCCATCTTAGCGCGCCTCTCTCGGATCCAGTTACTCCAGCCCTCTTCCCTAAAAACTCAGTCTGGGTCGACTGAAACACCCTGGGGAAAGTACCAGTGTTGCCGCCTGGACTGTTAGTGTGGTGGGGCCGGCGAAGGGGAGGGAAGGGCTCAGCTCGAGGGTGGGTTGAGGCCGGTGCTGTGGGTGCAGATTAAAGAGCCTGAGAAGCCAGTGAAGGACTTTTGAGGAGGAAAGTGGCTAGATCCTAGCCAGGCTTTTGGAAGAAGTCGTGTATGGATGTGAGAATTGGACCATAAAGAAGGCTGAGCGCTGAAGAATTGATGCTTTAGAACTGTGGTGTTGGAGAAGACTCTGCAAGGAGATCAAACCAGTTAATCCTAAAGGAAATAAATCCTGAATATTCATTGGAAGGACTGATGCTGAGGCTAAGGCTGAGGTTCCAATACTTTGGCCACCTGATGGGAAGAGCCGACTCATTGGAAAAGACCCTGATGCTGAGAAAGATTGAAGGCAGGAGACAACAGAGGATGAGATGGTTGAGTGGCATCACCGACCCAATGGACATAGTTTGAGCAAACTCTGGGAGATGGTGAAGGATAGGGAGGCCTGGCATGCTGCAGTCCATAGGGTTGCAAAGAGTGATAAGCAACTGAGGGTCTGAACAGCAACAACAAATTCATTTTTCTAGGATTGCCCTAAAAAGTACCACAAACTAGGTGATTTAAAACAGCAGAAACTTCTTGTCTCACAGTATTGACGGCTGGAAGTCCAAGATCAAGGTGTTGCCAGGGCTGTCTGAAGCTTGTAGGGAAGAAGCCTTCCTTGCCTCTTCTGGCTTTTGCTGTTTGCTGGCAATCCTTGACATTCTTTGCCTTGTTGACGTGTCCCTCCGATCTCTGATTCCATGGTCATGTGGCTGCTTTCTCCCTGTGTTTCTCCTCTTCTTATAAGGACACCAATCATATTGGATTAAGTGCCACCCTACCCAGTATGACCTTGTCTTAATTAATTACCTCTATAACACCCTGTGCTGCTGCTGCTAAGTCGCTTCAGTCGTGTCCGACTCTGTGCGACCCCATAGACGGCAGCCCACCAGGCTCCCTGGTCCCTGGGATTCTCCAGGCAAGAACACTGGAGTGGGTTGCCATTTCCTTCTCCAATGCATGAAAGTGAAAAGTGAAAATGAAGTCGTTCAGTTGTGTCCTACTCTTCTCGATCCCATGGACTGCAGCCTACCAGGCTCCTTCATCCATGGGATTTTCCAGGCAAGAGTACTAGAGTGGGGTGCCATTGCCTTCTCCTCTATAACAACCTAGACAGCATATTAAAAAGCAGAAACATTACTTTGTCAACAAAGGTCCATCTAGTCAAGGCTATGGTTTTCCAGTGGTCATGTATGGATGTGAGAGTTGGACTATAAAGAAAGCTGAGCACCAAAGGATTGATGCTTTTGAATTGTGGTGTTGGAGAAGACTCTTGAGAGTCCCTTGGACTGCAAGGAGATCCAACCAGTCCATCCTAGAGGAGATCAGTCCTGGATGTTCATTGGAAGGACTGATATTGAAGCTGAAACTCCAGTACTTTGGCCACCTGATGCAAAGAGCTGACTCATTTGAAAAGACCCTGATGCTGGGAAAGATGGAGGGCAGGAGGAGAAGGGGACGAGAGAGGATGAGATGGTTGGATGGCTCACTGACTCAATGGACATGAGTTTGGGTGGACTCCGGGAGTTGGTGATGGACAGGGAGGCCTGGGGTGCTGTGGTTCATGCGGTCGCAAAGAGTTGGACATGACTGAGCGACTGAACTGAACTGAACTGATAACCATCCTATAATGTGATCCAATAAGGCCACATTCTGAGGTACAGGGGTTAGAATTTCAACATATCTTTTTGGGACAGAATTCAACCCATAGCACTTCCTAACAGTGCCTTGTAGTGACTCCTTAAGACTTCAACAAGGGTAAAATTCTCTCATTTATGACTTAATCAGCTTTGTATTATTAAATGCCTAATTTGCATCCAATTTACATACACTTATAAATAATGTCCTAGGACTTCCCTGAAGAATCCTATGGACAGGGAAGCCTGGCATGCTGCAGTCCACGGGGTTGTAAAGAGTCAGACCTGACTTAGCAACTGAACAGCAACATCAAAAATAAAAACAAACACAAGAAGACATCCAGGTGCCCACAGACCATGAAGATCAAAGTAGAAACCACTGTTCTCAGCACAGCTTCATCTCTGCTTTAATAGAGGGTCGAGCAGCTGGGGTGCAGGGAGCAGTCAGGGGTGACAGCCGATCCAGAGGGACCCAGAGTGGGTGAGCGGTAGGGTGGGGGTCAGGGACAGTTTCTTGCAGGGCTGAATCTAGAACACATTAGGAGTTAGCCTGGCAGAGGGAGGTGATCTGAGCCGTAATGTTGGCTATGCTTTTATGACAGGTACACACGCTTAATGCTTCCATGGGCACGGCTGCTGTTGACCTTTCTCTCTGTAATTTCTTCCAGTGCTTTTATGTTCGCTTGTAAAGAGCTCTTTCCTCAAGAGTTCTGATCATCCTGTTTCTTCCTGGTTTCCTAGGGTTCAGTCTATTTTTGCATTTAACTCTCTGATCTACCTGGAAATTATTTTGGTGGTTGACGCAGGGATCAGGGACCCCAGTGGAAGGGCAAAGAGACCGACAGGGGAGGTTGGGTGGCTGCGGGGAACCCTGTCCTCATTCCTGACATGGTGGCTCCCGGGCTCCTGCAGATCACCCTCTACTCCCCGTGGTTCTTTTAGGTGGTAGCCGGGGTGGGTGTGTGACTGAAGCATTGGGTCATCGGAGGTGATGATCCAGTAAGACCATGTTGGCCTAACAGGTTGAGAGATGCAGAGCAGACTGCTGTAAGAACTTCCAGGATAAGGATCAAGCAAGATAGGGAGGAGGTGTATGTGTCATCTGTCCTTGCCCATTCCCTGCCACCCAAGCTATCGTTCTCTCTCTGCTCCCACTCTCCACCTCCTCAGAAATAATTTTATTTATCTGTTTGTTTGCTGGTTTGGGACTGTGTTCCTGCTAGACTGTGAGCTCCTAGAGGACACGCATACCTTGTCTCCCTTGCTCCTTGTCATGTTCCCAGTGGTGGGAACAGGGATCAGCACCAAACAGGTGCTCAGGGAATATTGGGTGAATGAAGGAAGGTTGGCCTCTTCGGGCTGGTCCTATGGGGGGTGTGGGCAGGTAGGGGGCCAGGAGGAGCTGCCTTTCGGAGCATCTGCTCCAAAGCTGGAGAGCAGATTGTTTGAGGGCACACTGAAGATCCTACCTCCCCCCGACCTGGGGAAGATCCATTGTGTCTGGTTTTCAGGTCTGCATTTGATCGGGGGCAGGGAGGTGGAGGGGCTGGGGGTCTCCCTCCCACAGATGCTCTCTGTAGCTGAAGCGGGTCAGAGGCAGGGGCTGGGCCTGTGTCTGGGTCTGAAGGGATGGGGCTGGGGGGCGGGGCTGAGTCATGGAGGCAGCCGTTCCTGATGAAGTTTCCCGTCTGGGGGCTCCGAGACATTCATTACAGCCAGGAGGAGAAGTAATTAAGCCAGAGAGCAGCAGGGGTTGGGGAGAAGGGCCTGATTTTCTCAGGAGGCTCTCAGTATAATTAATCAGGGCACAGGAAGGCAGAGCTCTGCCCAGTCTGGGAATATAGGTAATAGAGACTCGGCCTCACGGCCTCAGTCACCCACGATTGTGCTGACACCAGAGGGGCAGGGGTCCAGGAGTGCGCTGGCACCCGGCTCCACGAGGCGGCCTGAAGCAGAGGAATGAGCTCTGGCCCTAGTAGACTGGCATGGCCACCTGCTTGGAGAGGGACCTGGGGCAAGTTGCTTCACCTCTCTGAGCCTCAGTTCCCTCATCAGTAGAATGGAGCTAATAACTCGGACCTCACAGGACTGCTCTGCAGATTAAAGGTAAAACAATGAGCAGAGTGTTTAGCAAGCAGCACAGACATGTAGAGCTGGGATCCAAAAAGTAGTTTGCGACAGCTGGGTGTGAGAGTCCCTGGGGGAGCAGATGATTGGGTGGAGAGCAGGGAACTCGCAGGCTGCCCTGACGGTGGTCTGTGGTTCTGAGTCCTGGGGCAGGCACAACAGCATCGGGTACTGCCAACAGACACTTACTCTGTGGTTTTTTGTTTGTTTGTTTGTTTCCCATTATGTGAAAAATATAATGGGACCACATCCATTACGTGTGGTCCCTGCAGTGATCCTTGTAAGGGTGTTCTCCTGCCCCTTTACAGATGAGGAAGCTGAGGCTCAGAGAGGCAAAGTGGCTTACTGAAAACCAGAGGGTTGTGAGCTGGGATTCTAGCTTAGGCCTGTCTGGTACCATATTCCTCAAATAACCCTTTCCTTTAGGCTGCAAGGCTATAGAAACTTGGGGTTCACAAGGCCCCATCACTTCCATGGGGAGTTATGGGGCACCCAGCCTCCTCCTCAGTCACCCAAAAGGCCTTCTTCCTGGACATACACTTGGGCATGTGTCTTCAGGAGAGAAAGAGCTGGATACTCACTTCTCTATGGGCCTTGGGGGTGTACCTACCCTGTCACCTAATCCTGGCGAATCATGGGTCTCTCCTCCTCCCCAGTCTGGAGTCTGGTCGCTACTGTTTCCCAGCTGAGACCACAGCCCCTCTGGGGTCTGGTCCTAACTCAGGCTCCTCATTCCTGACCAGAGACTGGAGGAGGTGGGAGGGGGGGCTTGGACTTTGACACTGGGCCAGGAAGACGGCGGTCAGTTCCACATTTTTTGTTCTCATTTCGTTTGTTTTTAATTTTTTCAATTAGCACTTTTCTGATTCTAAATACATATTCATTGTAAGCTAGAAAAAGTAGAGAAATGTAAAGAAAAAAAAATCTATAATTCCATCCCAAAAGATATTTACTCTTAATATTTGTTTTAATTTTAATTTTTAAAAAAAGTTTTATTGGAATATAGTTGATTTACAATATTGTGTTAGTTTCAGCTGTCAGCAAAGTGAATCATTTATACATATATGAGCATTTTAATGTATAGTATATCCCTGCAGGATTTCTTCCTAGAAATAGATATATAGAAACATTTCTTTTTATAAATATATATGTATGTGTTAGTTGCTCAGTTGTGTCCAACTCTTTTCGACCCCATGGACTGTAGCCTGCCAGGGTCCTCTGTCCATGGAATTCTCCGAGGAAGAATACTATAGTGAGTTGCCATGTCCTTCTCCAGGGGATCTTCCCAATCCAGGTCCTGAACCTAGGTTATGTATATATAAGTACATATATATACATAACATATTTACAAACTCAGAATCATTCTATATGAATGATTTTTGTACTCTGCTTTTCCCCCATTTAAGCACATGTCATAAGCATTTCCATACCACTTAACATTTTTCTAAAACATAATTTTTAATGGCTCCATTAATGGTACATATTTCCTACATACTATAATTTGCCTGTTGTTGGACATTTTTGGGGATTTGTGTTTCCCTTATTGTGTGTGTGCTGTTGTTAATTGTGGCTGTGATGTGTTTATCCCTGGGTGCTTATCCCTGGATGAATCCACTGGTTACATTCACAGACATGGAAACTCTGGATGAAAGATTATACACATGTTACCAGCCTTCTGTAAGTTCTCTTGTAGTCTTATCTCTAGTGTTTGCAAAGGGGCCTGGGCAGCACTGAGCATTATCATAAAAAAAAAAAAAAAAACTTTGCCAAAAATTTTTAATAGGAAAAAAAGCATCGATTTGTTTTAATTTGCATTTTTTGATTAACAGTGGAAGAGAATCAATTTCCATTTGTAAGTTATTTGTGCATTACCCTTCATCACAGTTTAAAACAGGGGTCTCTGACTTTTTTCATGGAGTTATTTAACTGGACTGGATTTAATTAAGAGCAAAACCAAGATGTAACAATGTCGCAGGTCCAGATCTAGACTTAGATGATCAATATCAGCAACCCCAGAGCCAACCTGCTGCCTGAGGCCTGAATGCAGTGGGCAGGGCACAGACGTGGCACACCACGGGCTGTCTGGGAGTTGCCTTCCGGATTGTGCCTCAGTTTCTCCATCGGTACACTCAGGAGGCTGGATGAACCTGCTGGTTTCTTGTGAGGTGGGTGCAGGCTCTGGATTCATGCAGCATCAGGTTCGAGTGCTGTGTGCTAAGCTTTTCAACTTTTCTAAGTCAGCAGTTTCCACTTCTGTGAAGTGAAAGTCACTCAGTTGTGTCCCACTCTGCGAATTCTCCAGACCAGAATACTGGAGTGGATTCCCTTCTCCAGGGGATCTTCCCAACCCAGGGATCAAACTCACGTCTCCCACATTGTGGGCAGATTCTTCACCAGCTGAGCCACCAGAGAAGCCAGAGAATACTGGAGTGAGTAGCCTATCCTTTCTCCAGCAGATCTTTCCAACCCAGGAATCGAATTCTTTACCAGCTGAGCTACAACGGACACCCTTCCACCTCTGTAAACGGGGGGGGGGGGGGGGGGGGGGGGGGGGGGGGGGTGAATAACAATGCCTTCCTCACTCAATTGTTGGACAGTGGCTGGGAAGATGAAATCAGATGATAGTGATGCTTCTCAGGCAGGCCTGTGCCCCAGTTAAGCTTTGGTCACATTAGATATTATTCTGATGATGATATTATTTAGTAGTAGTAGTAGTAGTTGGAGCAGCAGCAGTGGGGTGTTAGGGGTGTGGGGGGGTAATTTTTAGGAATTCTTGTTGAGTCTCCTGCTCCCTTTCATTGAGAATCCAGGTCAAGATATGGGTACCACAAGGGGAAGGAGGCCAGCACAGGCAGGCATCCAAGGGGCAGCCAGACTGATGGCCACAGTCCCGGCTGTCTGGAGAGGAAGGCATCAGGGCTGACAAGCAGGTATGGGGTAGCTGCGGGGGAGGCGCTGGAGGGGCTCGGGCCTCCCGGGGGTTGGAGCTCCACTGATAGGGATCCGGTCACTTTTCCTGGCCCTACAGGGCAATCGGAGGCCGTGGGGTGCCGGGGAGGGGTGGTGCCCTCCACTCGACCCACTCTTTATCAGTGATGGCCGGATGAGCGCGCCGGACGAAGGGTTCTCGGCCTGGGCCTAATGCAGGCAGGCAGTGGGCGCCGTGTTTGCGAGAGATAAGCGCGAAGCTCTGTACACAGATGCCACTTAGCTGCACAAACAGGCGCCGCTCGCCTGGCTGCTCACGACCCTGGGCAGGCGCGACCGTGGCTTCCTGGCCGGAGCTGAGCAGTGTGGGGGATGGGAGAGCGTGGAGGGGCATGGGGCAAACTGCGGGGCGCTGTCAGTTTCTGGAGTGTCTCCCCCTGAGTCCGGGGTTCGGGGTGGGGGGGTGTGTGGGTCAGAGTGTAAGCATGTGTGCTGTGTTCATGTCCCTGAGGGTGAGAGCTGGGTGCCCGAGCTTGCGGGGGAGTTGGCAGTGGGCGCTAGTAGGCCTCCTATGTAGTGTGAGCCCCCAGGGCACAGGCTCACATCCAGCACGTCCCCTCCAGCCAGGCTGCGGGGACCTACTTGTCCACTGCTCGTTGACAAGCCTCACCTTCCTGCCCTTGGGGACAGGCACCCACACCCCTGGGTTTCCAGGAGTGGGAGGCTCAGGCTGCCTGTGTTCCAGCAGGGCTGGGACTGGGGGACACTGAGCAGACCCCAGAGTTGGGGATGTCACCAGGCAGAGGTCAGGGCCAGAGAGCCCCTGGAAGGCCACCCCCAAGTTTCACGTCCTCCTTTGTCCCAGGGCTGTCAGCTCTGTCCCCATATCCCTCCTTTGGCCCCCATCTTCCACTCTGAGCTGCCTTCAAAATCTCAACATACTGCTGGGGACCTCAGACTTGGGGCCACCACCCTCTTCTTCCTCCTTAGGGCACCCCCTGCCCAGGGTTGTCTGCGGGAGAAACCATCTTATCTAGAACAAAATGAGCAGCTGCCCCAGACCAGGGAAACCTGCCAAACATAGATGGGTCATAGGCATATGGCCCAGATTCCCAGTTGAGTACAGAATCCAGTTTGGCCCAAGCTGGCCAAAAAAGCTGGACACAGCTTGGTGACTAAACAACAGCAACAGAGCCTTACTGACATCTGATTAGGTTGAAAGATGGTCCAATTCTGTCCAGTCATGTCTGAGCAGACACAGGAGCCTGCCACATGCTTAAGTCTGTCTTTGTATTTCCTTACTTTGGCTTGAGCCATGGCTCAAACTTTCTCTGATTTTGCTCTATTCCTGCTTGAAAGCAAGACCGCCAAGTACTAGGATCCAGGTTGTGCACTGCACAAGAGCACTGACTCTCAGGGGCACCGTTCACATTGTAGACATAGAGTAGTGTATATGAGCATGCGGCAACCTCCCCATGAGTCCTTGATCAGGAGGGGAGGCCACACAGGTACCCAGGGCCATGTATATGCATGGGAGAACACAGTAATGGCTCACACACGCACAAGTGCTTTGACCCCATCCAATCTGTGCTCCAGAGTCTTCTGGCCTTTTCTGACAGCCTGCGACTCTGAGATGTAATTCTCAGCCCATTCACTCTGAAGTGGGGATGCTTGACAGTTAGTGTTGACCTGCCATTCAGATTCAGGGTTGGGAAAATGCGTGTGGGTGAGAAAGTGGGTTCAAGTGTGCATGTGGCTAGAGCTTCCATCCTCTGGGGTTCTGGAGATCCCGTCCCTGCCCAGGCAGAGCTAGACAGAGCTGGAGGTGTGTCTATGCAGTGATAATTTCATCCATTTCCTTAAAGAATGCATATGTTCTTTGCCGACTTAACATGTTTAGGGAAATTGATAACATTGGACTGTAGTGATCATACCGCTAAGAGAGTGGAAAAGCAGGCCACAGAGTAGAAGAAGAGATTTGTACAGGACTCATATCCACACATATATAAAGAACTTGTACAAATCAATAAGAAAAAGACAAATTGATTTAAAAAATTGGATAGAAGGCGTGAACAGGAATTTCACAAAAGAAGTCAATAAACATATGAAAAGATGTTCAACTTTATTAGTGATTGTTGTTGTGGTCACTTAGTTGCTAAGTAGTGCCCCACTCTTTGTGGCCCCATGGATTGTAGCCCTCCAGGCTCCTCTGTCCATGGGATTTCCCAGGCAAGAATATTGGAGTGGGTTGTTGTTTCATTTTCCAGGGGAATCTTCCTGACTCAGGCATCGAACTGGAGTCTCCTGCACTGGCAGGCTGATTCTTTACCACTGAGCCACAGGGGAAGACCTTATTAGTCATTCAGTTCAGTCGCTCAGACGTGTCCGACTCTTTGCGACCCCATGAATCGCAGCACACCAGGCCTCCCTGTCCATCATCAACTCCCAGAGTTTACTCAAACTCACGTCCGTCGAGTCAGTGATGCCATCCAGCCATCTCATCCTCTGTTGTCCCCTTCTCCTCCTGCCCCCAATCCCTCCCAGCATCAGGGTCTTTTCCAATGAGTCAACTTTTCGCATGAGGTGGCCAAAGTATTGGAGTTTCAGCTTCAGCATCAGTCCTTCCAGTGAACACCCAGGACTGATCTCCTTTAGAATGGACTGGTTGGATCTCCTTGCAGTCCAAGGGACTCTCAAGAGTCTTCTCCAACACCACAGTTCAAAAGCATCAATTCTTCGGCACTCAGCTTTCTTCACAGTCCAACTCTTACATCCATACATGACCACTGGAAAAACCATAGCCTTGACTAGACGGACTTTTGTTGGCAAAGTAATGTCTCTGCTTTTGAATATGCTATCTAGGTTGGTCATAACTTTTCTTCCAAAGAGTAAGCGTCTTTTAATTTCATGGCTGCAGTCACCATCTACAGTGATTTTGGAGCCCAAAAAACTAAAGTCTGACACTGTTTCCACTGTTTCCCCATCTATTTCCCATGAAGTGATGGGATCAGATGCCATGTTGAGCTTTAAGCCAACTTTTTCATTCTCCACTTTCACTTTCATCAAGAGGCTTTTTAGTTCCTCTTCACTTTCTGCCATAAGGGTGGTATCATCTGCATATCTGAGGTTATTAATATTTCTCCCGGCAATCTTTTTTTTTTTTTTCCCCCGGCAATCTTGATTCCAGCTTGTGCTTCTTCCAGCCCAGCGTTTCTCATGATGTATTCTGCATATAAGTTAAATAAGCAGGGTGACAAGATACAGCCTTGACGTACTCCTTTTCCTATTTGGAACCAGTCTGTTGTTCATGTCCAGTTCTAACTGTTGCTTCCTGACCTGCATAAAGGTTTCTCAAGAGGCAGGTCAGGTGGTCTGGTATTCCCATCTCTTTCAGAATTTTCCACAGTTTATTGTGATCCGCACAGTCAAAGGCAAATGCAAATTAATACCACAATGAGCTACTACTACACATCCATCAGAATGGCCAAAATGCTATGTATTGACAGGGATGTGGAGGAACCAGGACTCTTATCCTGCTGGTGGGAGCATAAATTGGTACAGCCATTTTGGCAAAACTGTTTGTCTTCCCTATCTACTAAAGCTTAACATATGCACCCTATAATCCAGCAGTTCTACTCCTAAGGATATACACTCAACAGAAATGTGTACACACAGGACTTCCCTGCTGGTCCAGTGGTTAAGAGTCTGCCCGCCAATGCAGAGGACACAGGTTTGATCCCTGGTCTGGGGAGATTCCACATGCCAGAGAGCAACTAAGCCCACGCACCGCAACCACTGAGCCTGTGCTCTAGAGCCTGTGTGCCAGAACGGTTGGATCCTGCCCACCCTAGGTCACTTGTTTCACAGCTAGAGAGTAGCCCCGCTCACTGCAACTACAGAAAGCCTGTGTGCAATAACGAAGACCCAGCACAGCCAAAAATAAATTAAAAAAAGAAATGTGTGTACACAGTCACCCAAAGACAGTTCCAAGGATGTGTTCATAACCTCAGTTTTCATAATGTCCTCAAACTCGAAACTACTCAAATACCCATCAGCAGTAGAATGAAGAAATAAATTGTGACATATTCACACAATATTCACAGAATATTATATAGAGATGAGAATGAACAAACTAATTACACACAAGAATGAATGTCACACGCATAATGTTTAGTGAAGGAAGCTGGACATAAAAGAACACCTATGTGATTCTGTTGCTATGTAAGAGGTAAAGTGACTAGGCAGGGACGTGATGGGGGGGCGCTAGTAGGACTTCTGGGGGGGCAATGGTAACGTGCTGTCTCTTGTGCTGGGTGCAAGTGATACTGGTGAAAGTTACAGTGGTGAGAACCCACCGAGGGACTTCCCTCGTGGTGCAGTGGCTAAGACTCTGAGGCCCCAATGCAGGGGCCCCAGCTTCAATCTCTGTTCAGGGAACTAGATTCCACAGGAGATCCCACATGCTGAAACTAAGACCTGGCACAGACAAAAAAAAAAAAAAAAAACACATTGAAGTGAACATTTACAATTTGTGCATATTAATGTGTGGGTACTATTCTCAAATAAAAAGTGGATTTTTTTTTAACATATGGAGCTCCTGTTTGGATGAATTTCAGCTCTACACCACTGATTCAACTCTCTCTGTTCTGTCCTCACCCCCATCCTTTCGCCCTTTTCTACTCTTGGACTTCATCTAGATGCCCACATTCTCATTTCCTCCAGGACCAGCCTGCTTCTGGTTTCTCAGGTCATATAATTATATCCAAATATATTAAATTTTTTTTTGTTAGAGGAAGGAATGCTTTAAATTTGTTTTTCACAAAGATGCTGTATAGGCAAGTGCAGTCCTTGCCTGGAAGTCTTATTTCCCATTTGATGTTTTATCAGTTGGAATTAGGTTCACTTTGAGTGAAGATAAACTCAAATCAACAATGCCTTAAACCAGTGGTCCTTAAACTAGAGCATGCATCAGAATCACATGGAGGATTTGTTAAAACACAGATCACCTATTGTAAATCAACTATGTCTCAATTTTTTTAAAAAAAAGTTAAAACAATAAAATAAACAGTGTGAGATTTTAAAAGAAAAAATCATATTTCTGGACCCCACCCTAAGATTCTGATTCAGTAGGTCTAGGATGGGCCTTGAGACTATAGTTTTAACAAGTTGCCAGGTGATAGTGTTGCTATTATCTGGAAACCGCACTTTGAAAATGACTGCCATAAATACACAGGGTTTTATTCTCTCATATAAAAACCCCAGAGGTTGGGAACCCAAGTGGTGTGACAGTGAGTTGTCAGGGACCCAGGGTACTTTAAACTTTTCTTTCTGTCCGCCTCATGTGTCACCTGCCTCATGGTTCATTATGGCTGATTGAGCTCCAACCATTAGGTCTTCCTCCAGTAAACAGGAAAGAGGAAGAAGCAGGAAAAAAAACAAAAATAAAAAAAACCCCTAAAACCCATGTCGTTATGGTGCCTTAAAATGTCTTTAAAGAAACTTCCTGGAAATTATAATTATAATCAGCACTTCCATTTGCAATTGTTTGGCCAGAACTAGTTTACATGTATAAAACTAACTGCAAATGAGGCTGAGACTGTTCTTTTCTGGATGACCAGGTGACAGCTAAGTCAGGAGTTCTCTGACTCATGAAGAAGAGAACTGGGGGTCACCAGGAAGAGTCAAAGAGCACACACCGCCCTATCTGCACAGGAAGAGGGAGCCTAGGGTCAGTGGCTAAGATTAGGTGACCTCAGGTAATGCAAGTCAGCTAACTTCCATGTGTCTCATATCTTTGTGAAATGGGGACTCATTCATGTCTTCATCTGACATACATTTACTGAGGCTTTTCCCTGACCTGGCACTGGGCTGTGGCCAGGATGGAGAGGAATAAGTCAAAGGCATTGCATGTAAGGTGCCCATGGTCGAGGGTCCAGATGGACAGATACCTCTGTCCTCCTGATGCGGGGTGTGGAGGGCTATGCTGTGAGGATCACAGGGAGGGGCCCTGAGCAACTCATGTATGGGTGTATACACATTTATATGTGTGATTTTGTGGAAACTGTGCTGCCACTGAAAGTAAGGATGTGAATTCATTCATTCAAGTATTGCTAGACCCCCACTATGTGGCAGACCCTACTCTAGATACACATATGTCTCTGAAGAAAACAGACAAACCTCTTTCCTCATGGGACCAACATTCTAATAGCATCTTAGTTGGTTCAGCCTCCTGTAACATATTACTGCAAACTTAGTGGCTTAAAAAGCAAACTGTAGGGACTTCCCTGGTGGTCCAGTGGTTCAGACTCTGTGCTTCTACTGCAGGGGGTATAGGTTTGATCCCTGGTAGGGGAACAAGACTTCACATGCTATACAATGCAGCCAAAAAAAAATTATTTTTTTTTAAACTTCTTATGGTTCTAGAGACTGAAAAGTCCAAGATCAAGGCTCTTACAAATTCAGTCTTTGGTGAGGGCCCCCTTCCTAGTTCAAAGAAGGCTGCCTTCTCACTGAGTCCTCACATGGCAGAGAGGGGAGGGAGCTCTTTGGAGTCACTTTTATAACGGCACTGATCCCATTTATAAGAGCTCCACCCTCATGACTCATGACCTCATCACCCACCAAAGGCCCCCCGCCTCTTAATGTGGTCACTGCTGCTGCTGCTGCTAAGTCACTTCAGTCGTGTTCGACTCTGTGCGACCCGAGAGACGGCAGCCCACCAGGCTCCCCCGTCCCTGGGATTCTCCAGGCAAGAACACCGGAGTGGGTTGCCATTTCCTTGTCCAATGCATGAAAGTGAAAAGTGAAAGTCAAGTCGTTCAGTCGTGTCCGAGTCTTCGAGACTCCATGGACTGCCGCCCACCAGGCTCCTCCATCCATGGGATTTTCCAGGCAAGAGTACTGGAGTGGGGTGCCATTGCCTTCTCCTAACTCCCTAAATTACGGGGTTTGGAGAGGTTCCGAGTTGATGACAGCATCCATGTGCCAGTAGGGTGGCACACCCCAACTCCATAGAACAAAATCTCTTGCACTTGGGACATGCCAGACCTCGCCCTGTGTACCTCTTTATCTGTGTTCTTTATAACGTCCTTTATAATAAATCAGTATGTAGAAGTGAAATGTGTTCCCAAGTTCTTTGAGCTCTTTTATCAAATTATCAAACCTGAGGAGGGGGTGAGGGAATTCTCAATTTACAGCCAGTTGGCCAGAAGTACAGGAGGCCCAAGACTTGTGATGGTTCTCAAGGGGTATGGGGAGGACATTCTTGTGGGATGGAGCTCGTAAGTTCTGGGTCTGTGTTAACTTCAGGTTGTTACTGTCAGGATCGAATCGAATTGTTGAACATCCAGGGAGTGTCAGGAGAATCAGAGAATTGGTTGTTGGTACTGAAAACATCCCAGAGGTAGTTAAAACCATAGGGGTAGATGATATCCTTATAGTGGGAACTATATACCCCAGTCTCCCTCCCAGCTTGGGGTGGATGCAACCAAGTTCTGACCACTGGGGTAGGGGCAGAAGGGAGGTGTGCAGCTTTCCCATCAAATTTTTAAAAGGAAAATGCTTGCCTTCTACTTCCTCTTTTCTCATTTCCATGAGCTAGAATGGGGATGTGGGGGGATGAATGTTCTTCAACCATGCAGATGGGTGCAACAGTCTTGGGGTAACAAGAAAGAAGGAGTCTGGGCTCCTTGTGGATCAGAGGCATCTACCCTTTGGACTGTCTGCCAGTGTGGACACTTATGTGAGAGAAAATTAAACTTTGGTGGTATTTAAGCTACTGCTATTTGATTTCTATTAAGGCAGCTATATCTTAATTAATGTGTTCACTGTTGATTGATTCAATGACCATTTCCTAGTGCCAACGATATACCAGCCCATGTGAAACATCGTTAATCACAGATACAAGGTCTGAAAATGCTGGGCGATCAGGGAGCTGACTGTCCTTCAATTCACCCTGTTTTTAGGACGTGAGTTTCTGCACCAGCAGCACAAGTTTCCTGTGGCTGTTGGCCCCTGAGGAGTTTCAGAGACAGACAGGAGGCTCATTCCTAAGATCAGGAGTGCTTCCATGGTAGGAATGCACACAGGGACCCGGGGGGTGGGGCGGGGCTGGAGCCCGGGGCTCCTTACATTATCTTGTTCCAGGATTCATGACACAGGCCAGCATTTAAAAAGTTTTTTAGTTAAAAAAAAAGTTAACTGTGATTTAAATTATTAAAGTAATGTATATACACCCTATAAGAACATTCAAAGCTATAGATCAGTCAGTTCAGTCACTCAGTTGTGTCGGGCTCTTTGTGACCCCATGGACTGCAACACGACAGGCTTCCCTGTCCATCACCAACTCCCAGAACTTGCTCAAACTCATGTCCATTGAGTCCGTGATGCCATCCAACCATCCCATCCTCTGTTATCCCTTTCTCTTCCTGTCTTCAATCTTTCCCAGCATCAGAATCTTTTCCAGTGAGTCAGTTCTTTGCATCAGGTGGCCAAAGTATTGGAGTTTCAGCTTCAGCATCAGTCCTTCCAATGAATATTCAAGATTGATTTCCCTTAGGATGGGCTGGTTGGATCGCCTTGCAGTCCAAGGGACTCTTAAGAGTCTTCTCCAACACCACAGTTCAAAAGCATCAATTCTTCGGCGCTCAGCCTTCTTTATGGTCCAACTCTCACATCCACACATGACTACTGGAAAAGCCATAGCTTTGACTAGATGGACCTTTGTTGGCAAACTATAGATAGGAAGTGGATAACATACTGGAGAGGTTCTTGTTTGAAGATAAGCAAGACTGGGACCCTGGGTTTGAAAAACTCAGTTAAAGTTGGGCAATCAGAAAAAGAGATGCAAACATGCCTTATTCATTTCCTTTGGACTTCAAACATATCATGCACATTCAGGTACTCACCTCTCTCTGGATCTCCTGACTCGAGCTCCCCTTGTCTTTCTTGCATAAATCACACTGACAGTCCCACAATCTATCATTACTATTTCCTGTTTCACTAAATGGGCTGAGAATTTAAAAACCCGTGTGAAATTCTCCCACACAGAATTGCCTTGATTTGTTAGGACTTTCCCTATTTTACAGTCATCTTTCACACCTAATCTCACATTTCAGTCATTCCCTTTGTTGAGTCTTTCCAAAGCATTCAACTTAGTTTTCTAGGAACTGATTGTTTATGCACTCACATTTCATCTGTGTGTGTAGTAATAGATTATAGTGTTATATGGTATCAGTGAAAGTATACCTGGTATAAACAGCAAGAGAACACACCCGGCTTACTCTTGGTAAACAGACAACTCAGTACAGAGAGAGTTCTGTTTTTTTACACCGAGGGTCAGCAAACTATAGTCTGTGGACATGTTTTGGTATATCCTGTAGGTCAGGAAAGACTTTAAATTCTTCTTCTTCTTTTTTTTTAAATTAAGGTAGAGTTGACTTACAATGATGTGTTAGTTTCAGGTGTACAGCTTGGATTCTTATGAAAGAGAAAAATAAACCTTGGTGGTATTTAAGCTACTGTTATTTGGTCTCTATTAAGGCAAGGCTTCCCTGGTAGCTCAGCTGGTAAAGAATCCACCTGCAACCCTGGTTCAGTTCCTGGGTTTGGAAGATCCTCTGGGGAAGGGATAGGCTACCCACTCCAGTGTTCTTGGGCTTCCCTGGTGGCTCAGCTGGTAAAAGAATCTGCCTGCAAGGCAGGAGACCTGGGTTTAGTCCCTGGATTGGGAAGATCCCCTGGAGAAGGGAAAGGCTACTCACTCCAGTATTCTGGCCTGGAGAACTCCCTGGACTGTATAGTCCATGGGATCACAAAGAGTCGGACGCAACTGAGTGACTTTCACTTTGCTTCACTTCATAGTTGATTTACAATGATGTGTTAGTTTCAGGTGTACAGCTTGGATTCTTATGTCAGAGACAAATAAACCTCGGTGGTATTTAAGCTACGGTTATTTGGTCTCTATAAGGCAGCTGTATCTTAACTAACGGGCTTCCCTGGTGGTTCAGCAGTAATGAATCTGCCGGGAATGCAGGAGCCACAGGAGACGTTGGTTGAGGAGGGCATGGCAACCCACTCCAGTATTCTTGCCTGGGGAATCCTATTGACAGAGGAGCTTGGCAGGCTACAGTCCATAGGTCGCAAAAAATCAGACACGAGGGAAGCGACTGAGCATGCATTCATCTTAACCAATTGAATCACTGATTGATTCAATGACCATTTCCTAGATGCCCATGATGTGCCAGTTCCACGTGAAACTTCAGGAATCACAGATACAAGGTGTGAAATAGCCTCCCTAGCTCAGCTCCTTCTGACTCTTCTCATTGCTCATTCTACTCCAGCCCTACAGGCTTCCTCACCATTCCTCAAACTGTCAACCTGACTTCAACCTCAGGGCCTTTGCACTTGCTCTTTCCCCCACCTAGAACATTCCTCCTAAGGTAGACTCATGGTTTGCTTCCTTACATCCTTCAAATGCCATCTTATGGTGAGGTCTTCCCTGACCATCCAACATAAAACAAGTCCCCTGCACCCAGCACTCTATCCTTACCTGGATTTTTTTTCTATAGCACTTATTTTCTCTCTCTCTTTTTAAAATTTATTTTAATTGGAGGCTAATTACTTTACAGCACTTATTGAAATCAGACATACTATTAATACATGATTTCTTGTTTATTCGTTTCCTGGGCTAACTTTAAAAAAATGCACAACATGAGATTTGCAAGTTACCTTATACTGGGGCAAAATGAAGACTATAGCCTGGGAGGCAACATTTCAGGTAGCTCTTAGAAACTGCTCCAAAGAGGTAGGAGGGAAAGGTCAGTAAGTATGTGATTTTGGTAAAAAGGGAGTAGATATGATCAAGCACATCTTTTTTTGCAGAAGGTTTCTGTTAGTCACAAGACACAGTTGTCACCATGAAGGATTTTTCGTGCTTTTCTAGATATAAGGAGATAGGAGAATTGGGCTCATAAAATCGGCTCCTGAAAATATCTAACTATCTGAAGATCTGTTCTGCCAGATTTTCCCAGAGTACAGAGTGCCTCATATCTGCTCCACCCTGAATTCCTTTCCGGGGGGTGTTGAAGGTCAGCAGCTGCAGCAGTACATGATTTAAATCCTTGTAGAGGTAAATGTCAAGTGCAGATGGCAAGTGCCATATAGGTGATACCTGCCACTAGAATGCAAACTCCAAGAGGGTATGGATTTGCCTGTTCATTCACTGCTCAGTCCTGGGTGCTTAGAAGAGTGTCTGGCACAGAGTAGGGGCCCAATAAGTGCTCATTGAGTGAGGATTGGTCACTCTTGCTGCATGGCCATTTGCTGTGTTTAGATCCTTGGGCATGAGGTCCTGCCTGAGGGTGGACGGTAGTAGATTAGTGCTGCTCAATGGTCGGGATATCAGAGAGTCAGGGAGACAGGGGAGGGTGGGCAGGTGGTGGGATACACAAAATTAAGACTTAGGGCAGGGGTGGCATGGACACTCTCCTGATGAGTAACCCTTGAGTCCACTGGGCAAGAGCAATGGTCAACTGGGGTCTAAGACCATGGCCTCCTTGACCCCTAAGGTGGCCTTGCTAGGTGTTCTGAAAATGGGGATCAAGGGAACCCTAGTGATTCTGTCCCTACTTCCCTTTGAGGACAAGTTGGAGGCAGGTGCTGGATACAAGTCTATAATAACAACCATTTGGAAGTTTCTCCACTCACAGATGTCAGTCCCCCATCCTCCAGACATATCTCATAGTGACTGAATCATGGGTCATTGGTGGAGTTGAGAGTGTGTGGGGGGCAGCTGAGCCCATTGATCAAGGGCTAGGACATCCTCTCCACTAATCAGAAAGTTAATACTCTTCAATGAGGCAGTGGTGATTAATGAATCAATAGGTTGGTCCTGTAATTGTGGAGTGGCAGTCTGGCTCTTTTCCTCTCTTTTAGTGGGATGGGCAGGTGGGTCGAATGGGGTTGGTAGACCCCATACTTACTTAGCTTCCCTAATTCTACTCCCATACCTGACTCCTAAGCCCCATGGTTATACAAGATAGTAAGCCTTTCTGTCCATCATGATTGGGTGGGCCTCTCCCTGGGGTTAGCCTCAGCCCTTTTCTCTGCTTTGTATCCTGGGTGACCTTGGCTGTTGCTTCCTTACCTCTCAGAGCATTAGTTTCCTCATCTGTAATGTGGGGAGAAACTCAGCTCATTGTGTTGTTGTGCCTGAAATCATGTACTGCCCAGTACACAGTAGGTGCTTAACAAACAGGAGTCTTTCCCTTGCTGGGGATCTTTGACCCTGAGCCCAGTGGAGATTGTAACGGGCTAGGGATGGTGGCATGTTGTTGGGCGTTCCTGGCATCACTCAGTCCTGTAAGACATCAGTGCCCAAGTGACCCCTGGATGGAAATGGGGGCACATTGCCTTGCAAGGGGTCTGTATACCAGGCCTGCTGGACCTGAATGTGTATGTGTCAGGCTGGGTGTACAGGTGGCTGACTCAGCTGCTTCTGGGGAGGGGACTGACCTTGGCCTCCTCCCACCCCTCTCCCAACTCTTGAACAGAGGGAGACATAGTGGAGTGTCCAGAGGGGTCCCTCGTCCAAGACTTCACAGACAGCAGGTCAAGAGCCAAGGTTATCTCTCCCATCCTGCCTCCAGTGGAGAGAGATTTTCCCCCCACAGGTCTTGTCACTCCTCAGTTCTCCTCCAACATATTATGAAGCAGGGGCTGAAAAGACTGGCTTTTGGAAGATGCAGCTACAGGTCCCACAGACTGGAAAAAATATTCTGGCTTCCTGCCTGCATCTCCTCTCCCCCACCATGGACAGGCTAGAAAAGACAGAATGTCAACCCTGGTCCTAGGGGTCGTCCCAGAAATCTAGACCGAATGGTTAACTTCCTCAGGAGGCTACACCTGCTGGGGGAGGGCTGTAGGGTGAAGATGGGGTTCTGACTAGACATCCTGTCCAGAGGTACCCTGAGTACAAGTGTGGGGGCTCCCTCCTCGGCTCCTTGGACGTGGAGATATCATGTACTGTCTGAGTGTAATCACAGCGATCTGCTGTGGGGGGGAGGGGGAAGAGGAAGAGCCCCCTCCCTTCAACTCCCCTCCCCTTTCAGACCAGGATATAAGCCCCACACGGAATGCACTGAGCTGAGGAGGCCACAGCCCCACCTGTAGAAGTCCAGCCCTTCGGACTCCTCTGGCCTTCCATCTCCTGACCACTCTGCCTCTAGAGCTGTCGCTGTGAGTGGCCTGGGACCCAGCAATGGTCTGGTCGGGGGATCCCAGGCTAGTTTGTGGGGAAACTGAGGCTAGCAAGGTGGAAACGGACTGAGTGGTGAGAAGCTGGTTTGGAAGGGGGTCAGCGGAAGTGGGAAGCAGAGAAGCCAGGGAGTCCCTGCTGCCAGCATAGTCTTTTTCCTCCATCTGCCCTTCTGGGTAAACATGGTGGAGGCAGGCAGGGCTTATGCCCTTTTAACAGATGAGGAAACTGAGGCCAGAGATGGTGCAGTGCCTGAGAACACACAGCCAGCAGGCGGCTAAGCCTTGGTCGGGAACCAGCGCGACCAGACAGGTCGCTGAAGCTTGGACCAGATGGCAGCCTCAGACTCCCGCCTCAGGAGTAGTTGCTCTAGCTGAATCTAGTGCCCCTCTCCAGATGATGGCGGGGCGCAGATCGTGGCCCGCCATGGCCACAGTGCTGCTGGCCCTGCTTGTCTGCCTGGGAGAGCTGGTCGACTCCAAACCCCAGCCTTCAGATGAAAAAGCCTCACCGGATAAGCATCATCGTTTCTCGCTGAGCCGCTATGCCAAGCTGGCCAATCGGTAGCGTGAGCGAGTGCGCGGGGTGGGCGGGGCAGGGTCTACGACAGGGGCGTGATCACTCATGATCTTGCCCTTCTCTGGCCCCGCCCCACAGACTTGCGAATCCTAAACTCTTAGAAACTTTCCTCTCCAAATGGATCGGTGATCGCGGGAATCGCTCAGTCAAGTAGCGGTAAAAGTGCCCCGCCACGTGGCTGTCCCCTGGAGCGCGGCCTGATCCTCCTGCCACCCTAGCCCCGCCACCTAGTACTTTCCCCCAGTCTCATCTACCCAGATCCGACGCCGAGCTTGGCTCCTTTCCTTTCCCTCCTGCAGGCCAGAGGAGCCTAACTGTGGTGAAGACCGCTACGGCCTCCAGAGAGAAATATGCCAAGACACCGACCCCATTTCCATGTTTGCTCCTGACCCCGGAACCTGGATTCTTCTCCAGGCTGGCTATGTCTGAGGAGTGTGTCCCTTCCCTTGGGCTGGAGGGCTGTGAATGGTCCTTCCTTGTTCCCTAAATAAAGTGCAAATTTCTTTGAAATGGAAAGTGTGCTTATCTATTTGCTTTACCTAATCCTTCGTGGAGGTGGCATCCAGGTGGGAGTTGTAGTGTGGAGAGGAGGATAGAGTTGAGAGGGTAGAAGATGATGCCTAAGACAAAAGGAGCTTAGGGCTGGGGCAGAGTTCAGGCTGGGTCTCTCTCTGTTCTGAGCTAAGAGAAAATGCTACCGCCTTGCAAGGGGAGTGCATGGCACCCAGACAAGGGTCCTCTGGCGCTCTAGTCAGGTGGGGTGGGGGCAGGTTGAAAGTTCTTCCAAAGGGTTAGGGAGGAGCAGGAAGAATTGCTGCTGGAGGGTGAAGGGTGTGGAAAGGAGCAGGCTAGGCAGCCCAGGAGAGTAGCTGGGGACAGAGCTGCACCATCCCCCAAAGAGGGAAGTGTCTGGAGAATGGGCTTGGTACCAACACCCCAGATTACCCCTGCCCAGGCAATGGGGGTGTTGGAAGTGACCCCTTCCCCCAGCAGGAGCAATGGGAGTGTGGAGGACGCCCTTTCTCTCTGCTGCCACCCTCCCCTTTCTGAATTCACACTCAGGAGGTAAGTCACCAAGCATGGTGTCCTGGGGACAAGGTCATGAGAGAGATGCCCTCCTGAGGTGACTCGGAGAGGAGCCTCAAGCTGGCTCTGCCATCACGGGAGGAGAGACCCCTGGTCAGACACCACCTGCCCTGGGGTCTCTGGGCTCTACCACTTTCCCTTCCCTGTACTGCCCTCTAGTCTCCCAGAAGGTAGGGTGGAAGGGGGAGATGGAAGCAGGTCGAGGGCCTGGTCAGGTCACAGGCCGTGTAGACTCCAATGCTCTAAGCCTTTGGCCTGATCACTCCCCCTGCTGTAGATCCCTGTCTCATTTCAGTCTGGAGATCAGTTTCAGGGTAGTGGCTACCTCCTCCTTGAAGCCTGCCCTGATTACTTTGAAAGGTAGAGTTAGTTCTTTTCTCTGGTTTCCTCTTCCTCAAGCATTCCACTGTCTGAGACCCATTTCCTGTCATTATTCCTCTGTCTTCTTTCCTCTACTCTAACCAACCCCTAAAACCACTCCATGCCATGGCTGCCTCAAGTTTTGGTTCATTTTGTGGTTGGAGGCGTGGGACGATGTGAATCTGTGTTGGTGTCCGTGGTTTTCTGTCTGTTGGTCTGCAAGGAAGAGCTGTGGTCAGTTTGAGGCTTGTAGATGAGAACCCTGGTATAAATTATATAACCACGGACAATTTCTGCCCAGCGTGACATGGGTTTGCCTCAAGTCCACTGTGGGGATTGTTGAGAGGTGGTTAATCCATTGCTGATCAGATTTAACCAATATTAAGGGTCAGAGGGAAGCTTAGATGTAATATTGATGATAATATCAATAGCTACCTTTTTTTTTTTTTTTAAAAAAAAAGCACTTGCTGGGAATTCACTGGTGGTCCAGTTGTTAGTACTTGGCATTTTCACTGCAGGGGCCTAGGTTCGATCACTGGTCAGGAAACTAACATCCTACAAGCTGTGCAGCTCATCCAAAAAAAGAAACAAAAAGCACTTACTTATGTGCTGCTGCTGCTAAGTCACTTCAGTCGTATCCAACTCTGTGCAACCCCATAGACAGCAACCCACCAGGCTCCCCTGTCCCTGGGATTCTCCAGGCAAGAACACTGGAGTGGGTTGCCATTTCCTTCTCCAACGCACGAAAGTGAAAAATGAAAAGTGAAAGTGAAGTCGCTCAGTCGTGGTTGACCCTCAGCGACCCCATGGACTGCAGCCTACCAGGTTCCTCCGTCCATGGGATTTTCCAGGCAAGAGTACTGGAGTGGGGTGCCATTGCCTTCTCCGACTTATGTGCTAGACACTAGCTATTTGTTTTACATACATTATATTGCTAGGATATTGATCTGATTTTAATAATTGAGACAGAATTAAGAATGACTTAAACAAGAAAGTATTTTATTTTTCTTAGATAAAATGCGAGTAGTATCCAGGGAGCTGGCAGCTCTTCTCCATTGGGAATGTCCAACAGCCCAGTTTCCTATTCTGTGGCTTCCGTATGCCCTCATCTACAATGAATGAAGATGGCTCACCTGGTCCACAATCACTGTATCTGTATTTTAGCCACCAGGGAGGGAGCAAAGGAGAAAGGGTATGTGTGCTGCTTACTATGCTGTGTAACAAGTAAACCTAAAACTTAGTGACTTAACCATTGTATTTCACTAATGATTTTATGGGTCAGGATTGAGAAGGACCTGACTAGGCCATTGTGACTCAGAGTGTCTCATGCAGTAACTGTCTGAAGCTGTCTGGGTCTGATACCCAAGAAGGCTCATTCACATGTCTGGTGGGTTCTGGTGGGTGTTGGCTGGGAGCTCAGACTGACACCTACATGTGTCATCTCTAGCCTGATGTCTTGGGGTTGGACTTACAGAACAGTGGCTCCTAGAGCTAGTGGTCTAAGAGAATCAGAAGGCTGACTGCCTTGCTGTATTAGTTTGCTGGGGCTGCCATTACAAAGTCCCACAAACTGGGTGGTTTCACAACAGTTCTGGAGGCTGGTGTTGGCAGGGTTTGTTCCTTTGGAGGTCTGTGAGGGAAGGATGTGTGCCAGGCTTCTCTCTGTGGCTTCTAGATGGGGGTCTTTACCCTGTGTCTCTTCACATCATCTTCCCTGTATGCCTGTCTGCTTCTGTGTCCAAATTTCTCTTTTCGGAATGACAATAGTCATGTTGGATTAGGAGCTCACTGTACTGCAGTATAGTGAAGTGAAGTCACTCAGTCATGTCCTACTCTTTGTGACCCCATGGACTGTAGCCTACCAGGCTCCTCTGTCTATGGGATTTCCCAGGCAAGAGTACTGGAGTGGGTTGCCATTTCCTTCTCCAGGGGATCTTCCCAACCCAGGAATCAAACCCGGGTCTCCCTCATTGTAGGCAGATGCTTTACCATCTGAGCCACCAGGGAAGTACCTCACCTTAATGAATGACATCTGCAATGACGTTATTTCCAAGTAATGTCACATTTCTGAAGTACTGTGGGTTAGGATTCCAACACATGAATTGGAAAGCGAGGAGAGCAGAACACACTTTAATTCATAATAATTACCTTTTGTGACCTGGCCTCAGAAGTCACATAGCATCTTTTTTCTTTAATTATTTATTTATTTGGCTGGGCTGAGTCTTAGTTGTGGCAAGCAGGATCTTTGATGTTCATTGCAGCATGCTGAGGGCTTACCAGATGGAGCAGTCATTAAGAATCTGACTGCCAGTGCAAGAGCTATAGGAGATGTGATTTCTATCCTAAGGTTGGGAAATCCCCTAGAGAAGGACATGGCAACCCACTCCAGTATTCTTGCCAGGTTAATTCCATGGACAAAGAAGACTGGAGGGCTATAGTTCATAAGGTTGCAAACTGAGCATACATGCAGCAGGCAGAATTTTTTTTCTAGTAGTGGCATGTGGAATCTTTAGTTGGAGTGTTTTATTTGGGGCATGTGTGTTCTTTAGTTGGGGCATGCGAAGACTTAGTTGTAGTATGTGGGATCTAGTTCCCTGACCAGAAATCCAACTGCAATCCCTTGTATTGAGAGTGCTGAGTCTTAGCCACTGGACCACAAGGGAGTCCCTGGCCAATTGTCTTCTGTATATTTCAGAATTTATATAAGTACTTAATTTTCTTAAATCCAACTAGGTAGAGCTCACTTACAAATTAACCTCAGCAATGTTCTCCAAAGACATCTACTGAAACATACATATATCCAGGCAGACACAAGGAGAGATCTCACTGTTCCATTTTCTAAACTTAGTCATGAAGCAGCTATCACAATATGACTCACTAGTTGTAAATAATAATTGGAAGAAGTTAAATTTAAAATAATTTTTTCTCTCCTCTTTTCATTTTTTTTCTCAGTCTCAGAAATCAGAGATTATCTAGACAAGATACTTTATCCTGAGAGCTCTGGTCTCAAGGTACAGGGAGAGAAAATCAGAGTCTTCTAGTAGGACTTACTCCCTCAGGGTCAGAATTCTAGAGAGATATATTTTCCCCCTTCAATCTGGCTTTCTCTGCTGGTTGGGAATTAAGCAGGGGTAGGTTAAAGTTCAGCTAGCATTATGTACTTAATTGGCATCATGGAAGGTTCATAATTTTCATAGATAGCCCCTTTACTTTCTTTTTAATGGTTTTGTAAAGTTGGTCAGCTTGTGTAACAAGAGTGTGTGTAACTCAGACCAACCTAAGTTGTGCCTTTTGCCTAGAGTAGCCATATCCTCTAAGTCATCTAAAAATGTGAAGTCAAGCAAAGGCTCATTATGGTGGTTAGAGAATGATTCAGGTGTCAAACCAGAATGCGGCTTAACGGTTTTTTCAAATCTTTCATAATAGTCCAAAATGGATTTGTATGATCTTTGCTTGAACTGCTGAATCTCTGTCCAGTCTACAATTTGGGGGGAAAGCTAAGTTTGAGCAATTTCTGGCTAATTCCTTGCATTCAGTGCGAGTTTGTGATTCAAAATCCATTAAGGGGTGTTTCCATCCTGCTTTCTTTCTTTATTCCCTTGCTTTCTGATGGCTTCTCTGATGGTTCAGTGGGTAAAGAATCTTCTTGCAGTGTAGGAGACATAGGAGATATGGGTTCGATCCCTGGATTGGGAAGATCCCCCTGGAGGAGGCAACGGCAACTCACTCTAGTATTCTTGCCTGGAAAATCCCATGGACAGAGGAACCAAAGGCAGTCCATGGAGTCGCAAGGAGTCAGACATGACTGAGCGACTAACACTTTGCTTTCAGAAAATAACAGATGTATTAACTGAAAACCTAGGCTGGTTAACTGAATTCCTTATTATATATATTAAATATAAATTCCTTAGCAAATCTCAATGGATCCTGACTTGGATTGGGAAATTCCTTAACTAAGATTCTAAGTTCTGCTTGGTCCAGAATGTGTACATAAGCACCAAGAATGGTTTATCTCTTGCTATAATAGGTTTCTTCTTAAAGGGAGCTACAATCACTTCTGATTTTTTTTTTTTTTTTGAATCCTCCTTCACTAGAAAAGGGAAGAGCAAGAGGCGAAAGAGTTGGAAGAGAAAAAGAGATAGTGTCTGGGACAGGCAATTCAGATAGAAGAGCATATGTGGGAGGAGCAGAGGGAGAGGCAGAGTCAAAGTGCTAGCAACCTTTTCAAGTTCTGATATAGTTTCAAGCAGTTAATTGTTGATTTCCTGCAAAGAAGTTACTGTATCATTTCTCTTTTAGAATCTTCTAGGTACCAATCAAAGTAAGCATTCCATTCCATCTATTTGATCCTAGGCCTTTTCTAACTGTGTGCCCCCAAAATAGTGATTTTGGAATATCTGAAAACTCCAATTTGGCCATTTTAGGTTGAGATCTCCTTTAGTATAATTTTCCAATTAATTACATACTTGTAACTGTGAGTTTTGTACATACATAACTCTGGCTGGGGTGTTAATTAGAGACTGGCTTTCTGATGCCCTTGTTTCTGTGTTTGAGAGGCTCTATTTCCCATTTTTAAAATTGAATTTATTTGTCAGGGACAAAATTTGCTAGTGAAATTGTGTGATGGGCCAGCGTGCTGCTTGTGAGCATAACTCCTGCATGTGTCACCCTAGCGTGTTTCAGTCCTCTTGCACGTCTTAGTTTCTCCTTTTGGTGGTCTAAAACCAGCATGGGTGCTCAGATCACTGAACGTCCAGTTCTTGTTTGTGACCTCCAATGAGCAAATATTTTAATTAATGAATGCAGTTTCCCTATGGGACCACTGCATGGTATGAGGGCTCTGCCTCCACCACTCCTGTAAATTTCTCAGTCTCCATAACCTGCTGGAAGGAGTCTTATCCCTTTTCTTTGGAGCTTTCATGTAATATCTTCACTTTTATTTCAAAAATTCTATTAAGGCAGTCAAGTGGAGGAAAAGCATCAGATCAGGCTCTTACCTCACCACTCAGCACAGACCGCTCAGTTTCTTACAACTGAGCAAACCCTGACATCCCTCCCACCCCACCTCACCAGTATCCTTCACTGGAGTGGGGCAGGTACCTGTCGCTCAGTCGTGTCTGATTCTTTGTGACCCTGTGGACTGTATAGTCCATGGAATTCTCTAGGCCAGAATACTGGAGTGAGTAGTCTTTCCCTTCTCTAAGGAAAGGCTGGGATCAAACCCAGGTCTCCCAAATTGCAGGCAGATTCTTTACCGGCTGAGCCACAAGGGAAGCCCAGGAATACTGGATTGGGTAGCTTATCCCTTCTCCAGCGGAACTTCCTGACCCGGAAATTGATCCAGGGTCTCCTGCATTGCAGGAGGATTCTTTACCAACTAAGTTATCAGGGAAGTCCTAGGTACCTGCTATGCACTGCTAAATAAAACTCAGGATCATCAACCAATATGGCAGATCTGAGAACCAGGAGAGACTTACCCAAATTAGTCTGAACTCTCCAAGGAGGCAGATGGGCACAAGGGAGCTCTGCTGGTATGAGGGCTCTGGATCCTCACAGAGTTCAGGCAAAGGACAGAAATCCACTCTGGGTCCCTTCCTCATGGTTCCTGTAACAGCTGACTTATTGAAAAATGTAAATGTGAGTTTCGTGAGTTAAGTTTTATTTGAGGCAGCATTTCAGATAGCTCTGAAAAACTGCTCCAAAGAAGTGAGTGTGTGTGTGTGAGAAGGTCTGTATACATGTGAATTTGGTGAAGGGGGAGTACAGACAGTCAAGCATGTATTTTTTGACAGAAAGTTTCTGCTAGTCACAAAGGGCAGATGTTACCACAAAGGACTTTAGTGCTTTTCTAGATATGAGGAATTGGTCTCATAAAATCGGCTCCTGAAAATATCTATCTGAAGAACTGTTCCGTCAGTTTTTCCCTGAGCACAGAGTGCCTCACTTCTGCTCTCCACCCTGAGCTCCTTTCAGGGGGTGTTGAAGATCAGCAGCTGCAGTAGCACATGATAATCCTTGTAGAGGTAGATAGCAAGCGCCAATTTGTAATTGACATCTGCCAGTAGAATGTAAACTCCACGAGGGTATGGATTTTGCCTGTTTGCTCACTGCTTGGTCCCTGGTGCTTAGAAGAGTGTCTGGTTCAGAGTAGGGACCTAAGAAGTGCTTGTTGAGTGAGGACCAATCACTCTGGCTACATAGCCATGTGCTGTGTGTAGACCCTCAGACATGAGGCCCCACCTGAGGGTGGAAGGTAATGGACTACTGCTGCCCAGTGGATGGGATATCAGAGAGAGGCCTTGTGTGGGGGAGGTGGGGAGGGTGGGCAGGTGGTAGGATATATGAAATTAAGACTCTAGGGATGAATGGCATGGGCTACCCTCTCCTGATGAGTAGCCTTTGAGCCCATTGGGCAAGAGCAATGGTCAACAGGGGTCCAAGTCCATAAGCCTCCTTGACCCCTAGGGTGGCCTTGCTAGGTGTTCCGAGAATGGGGATCAAGGGAACCTCAGTGTTTCTGTCCCCATTTCCCTTTGAGGACAAGTTGGAGGAAGGTGCTGTTCCCAAGTCTACAATAACAGCTATTTGGAAGTTTCTCCTCTCTCAGATATCAGTTCCCCACCATCCAGACAGGTCTCATAGCGACTGAAGTGTCAATGATGGTGGGTGTGTGAGTTGGGGGATAGCTGAGCTCACTGATCGATGGCTGAGACATCCTCTCCACCAATCAACAAGTTAATACACTCTTCAATGAGGGAGTGGTGATTAATGAATCAATTGGCTGGCCCTGTAAATGTGCACTGGGAGTCTGGCTTCTGGCCCACCCTGAGGGACCTCTTCTGGTCCCATTTGCTTTCACTCTAATAGTAGAAGGGAAAGTGATTTATTGAGAGGTTGAACCTGAATCTGGGCCTTTGCCCATGCCTTCTTAACTTCTGCCATCTACCCTCAGACAGCACCCTCCCCAAGATGTCAGGGGGTTCCAGGGATGCCACAAATTCCCTGTGGGCATCTCACAGCTCATGTCATCACTCTCTGCTTTGGTCAGAATGCTACAAACACCCTGTCACCACCCTAGCTGGTGCTGCGGTATTAGCAGAGCCCACAGCCCCTGGCTCAGATGTCCCTGACCCCTCTAGCCTGCAGGGTCCTTGTCTAGACCTTGACCCCTGGGGCTGTAGCTGTCCTCACCAGCTCTGTGGCCACCCTCTCCATCGCTACGGTGAGCACCTGTCTTTGTCTTTCCAAGGCCTCTGGAAGAGTGGAGTTCTTTTATTTCTGCTGTTTCCTCTCCAAACTGGACACAGGCTTGTTCCCATGTTTTTGTCTGTCCCTGTGTTGTGGGAACTACTCCAGTTGGGGCTGCACAAGGATGACAGAGTATCTCTGCCCTCAGATGGGGGCTCCCCAGTGAAACTGCTGCTCCTCTCACCATAGACAGGGAATCCCTAAGGATGTGACCTGGGATTCCTGGAGAACAGGGTTGGGCCTCACCCTTTAGACATGACTTCCTAAGAAAAAAGATTTTTCTCCCCGCACTGAGGATGGGGTTCATGTCCCCTCATCCTTAGGGCATCTTCCACATCCACGCTCAGTGTGCCCACCTTGCCTTTCTTGGGATGTGTGGGGCCCAGAGGGCCCAACTAGCTGATAAGCAGCCATTTCCGGAGAGTACAGGCGACTGAACCCATAAAAAGGTGATTGAGAGAGCTGTGGGCTCCACTTCCAGAGACAGCTCTAAAAATAACACCCTTGGCCATCTGTCCTGAGGGTGGAAGGGCTGGCCCAGAACTAGGGGCCTGAACAAGAGGGTCCCTCCTGCTCTCATGGGCTGATGCGAAGTCTGGAAGCACTGGAGGATCCAGCCAGGGCAGAGTAAGGGAGCTGGAAATGTTCATTGCAGACTTCCTTGTAGCGCTCTTTTTTTCCTGTTGGAGGCAGGTGGGTCTGATGGGGTTGGTAGACCCCATACTTACTTAGCTTCCCTTCCCCTCCTTGCATGCCTGACTCCTAAGCCTCACAGTTGTCTGAGATAGTAAGCCTTTCTGTCCATCATGATTGGGTGGGCCTCTCCCTGGGGTCAGCCTCGGCTCTTTTCTCTGGTTTGAATCCAGGGTGACCTTGGCTGTTGCTTCCTTACCTCTCAGAGCATTAGTTTCCTCATCTGTAATGTGGGGAGAAACTCAGCTCATTGTGTTGTTGTGCCTGAAATCATGTACTGCCCAGTACACAGTAGGTGCTTAACAAACAGGAGTCCTTTCCTTGGTGAGGATCTTTGACCCTGAGCCCAGTGGAGATTGTAACGGGCTAGGGATGGTGGCATGTTGTTGGGCATTCCTGGCATCACTCAGTCCTGTAAGACACCAGTGCTCAAGTGACCCCTGGATGGAAATGGGGGCACATTGCCTTGCAAGGGGTCTGTATACCAGGCCTGCTGGACCTGAATGTGTATATGTCAGGCTGGGTGTACAGGTGGCTGACTCAGCTGCTTCTGGGGAGGGGACTGACCTTGGCCTCCTCCCACCCCTCTCCCAACTCTTGAACAGAGGGAGACATAGTGGAGTGTCCAGAGGGGGTCCCTTCTCCAAGATTTCACAGACAGCAGGTCAAAAGCCAAGATTATAGCTCCCATCCTGCCTCCAGTAGCAAGAGGTTTTCCCCACAGGTCCTGTCAATGTATTATGGAAAAGAGGCTTAAAAGGTTGGCTTTTGGAAGTAGTGGTCATAAGTCCCACAGGCTGGAAAATATGGATCTGGACTCCTGCCTGTATCTCCTCTCCCCAACCATGGACAAGCTAGGAAAGAAGGAGTGTCAACCCTGGTCCTAAGGGTCTTCCCAGGAATCTAGACCAAATGGTTCACTTCCTCAGGAGGCTACACCTGCTGTTGGGGTGCTGAAGGGTGAAGATGGGGTTCTGACTAGGCATCCTGTCCAGAGGTACCCTGAATCCAAGTGTTGGGGGGTTCCGCCTTGGCTCCTTAGAGGTGAAGACATCACTTACTGTCTGAAAGTAAGCTCAGCGATCTGCCCCTGGGTGGAGTGAGGAAGGAGAGCCCTCCCCACTCCAGTTCCCCTCCCCTTTCAGACCAGCATATAAGCCCCACACGGAACGCACTGAGCTGAGGAGGCCACAGCTCCACCTGTAGAAGTCCAGCCCTTCGGACTCCTCTGGCCTTCCATCTCCTGACCACTCTGCCTCTGGAGCTGTTGCTGTGAGTGGCCTGGGACCCAGCAATGGTCTGGTCGGGGGATCCCAGGCTAGTTCGTGGGGAAACTGAGGCTAGCAAGGTGGAAACGGACTGAGTGGTGAGAAGCTGGTTTAGAAGGGGGTCAGCGGAAGTGGGAAGGAGAAAAGCCGGGGAGTCCCTGCTGCCAGCATAGCCTTGTTCCTCCATCTGCCCTTCTGGTGGAGGCAGGCAGGGCTTATGCCCTTTTAACAGATGAGGAAACTGAGGCCAGAGATGGTGCAATGCCTGAGAACACACAGCCAGCAGGCGGCCAAGTCTTGGTCGGGAACCAGCCCCAGACAGGTCGCTGAAGCTTCGGTTAGATGGCAACCTCTGCTTCCCACTTCCAAGTAGGTGCTCGGACTGACTCTAGTGCCTCTCTCCAGATGATGTCGGGGCGCAGATCGTGGCCCGCCATGGCCACAGTGCTACTGACCCTGCTCGTCTGCCTGGGGGAGCTGGTCGACGCCTACCCCGCCAAACCCCAAGCTCCGGGAGAACACGCCTCGCCAGATGAGCTGAACCGCTACTACACCTCGCTGCGCCACTACCTCAACCTGGTCACTCGGCAACGGTGAGAGCGCGTGCGGGGTGGGCGGGGCCGGGCTGCCACCAGGGGCGTGGCCAGATACGACCCCACCCATCTCTGGCTCCGCCCTGCAGGTTTGGGAAACGCGACTTTTCAGAAGCTCTTCTCTCCATACTGCTCTTTCCAGATCGCGAGGACCCGCCGGTCAAGTCGCGGTAAAAGCGCCCCGCCGGACGGCTGTCCCCTGAGGGGTGGCCTGGTCTTCCTTCCACCCTATCCCCGCCGCCTAGTACTTTTCCCCAATCTCGCCTACCCTGATCCGACGCCGAGCTTGGCTCCGTATGACTCCTTTCCTTTTCCTCCTACAGGCCAGAAGGAGCCTACCTGTGGTGAAGACCCCGACGGCCTCCAGAGAGAGATGTGCTAAGACACCAACCCCATTTCCATGTTTGCTCCTGACCCCGGAGCCTGGATTCCTTTCAGGGCTTGCTGGGTCTGAAGTCCTTCTTTGGGGTCCTTATTTCCATTTCTCCATGTCCCTGCCCCTGGGCTGGAGGGCCAGATGTGGTCCTTCCTTGATCTCTAAATAAAGTGCAAATTTCACTGAACTGGAAATGGTGCGTTTCTACATCTTGTCTCTTGTCCTTCGTGGAGGTGGCATCCAGGTGGGAGTGGAGGGTGGAGGGGAGAGAGCTGAGAGGATAGAAGATGACGCCTGAGACCAAAGGAGCCCGAGGCCAGGGCTGGGGTGGAGTGAGGGGCCCTCTCTGCTCTGAACTAAGAGAAAACGCTACCCCCCAGCGTGAGGAGTGGAAGGCACCCAGACAAGGGTCCTCTGGCGCTCTAGTCAGGTGGGGTGGGGGCAGGTTGAAAGTTCTTCCAAAGGGTTAGGGAGGAGCAGGAAGAATTGCTGCTGGAGGGTGAAGGGTGTGGAAAGGAGCAGGCTAGGCAGCCCAGGAGAGTAGCTGGGGACAGAGCTGCGCCATCCCCCAAAGAGGGAAGTGTCTGGAGAATGGGCTTGGTACCAACACCCCAGGTTACCCCGAGGAGATGTATCACTAACCCTGGGGGCTGTAGTGGCTGGGAGTGGAGATGGGACCCCAGCTGGGGCTGTGGAGGGAGAGTCATTTGTGGGGTGAGATGGGTGTGTGTGCTGGGGGAAGGGGTCACTTCCAACACCCCCATTGCCTGAGCAGGAGCAGTGGGAGTGTGGAGGCTGCCCTTGCTCTCCGCTGCTTCCCTCCCCTTTCTGAATTCACACTCAGGAGATAAAGCACCAAGCATGGTGTCCTGGGGACAAGGTCATGAGAGGGATGCCCTCCTGAGGTGGCTCTGGGAGAGGAGCCTCAAGCTGGCTCTGCCATCGGTGGAGGAGAGGCCCCTGGTCAGACACCACCTGCCCTGGGGTCCCTGGGGTTCTACCACCTTCCCTTCCCTGCACTGCCCTCTAGTCTCCAGAAGATAGGGTGGAAGGGGGCGATGGAAGCAGGTCGAGAGCCTGGTCAGGTCACAGGCCTTGTAGACTCCAATGCTCTAAGCCTTTGGCCTGGCCACTCCCCCTGCTGCAGATCCCTTTTCCTCTCTTCATTCTGGAGATCAGTTTCAGGGTAGTGGCTACCTCCTCCCAGAAGCCTGCCCTGATTGCTTGGGGGTGGAGTTAGTTCTCTCTGGTTTCCTCTTCCTACAACAGTCTACCTTCTGAGACCTACTTTCCATCACAGTTCCTCCTGTCTTCTCTCCTCTACTCTAACCACTCCTCTACTCTAACCATTCTAATCAGTTGATCAAGTCCCCAGCCCAACCCCAGGAGAGGTAGGATGGGACCATGCGATGGCTGCTACAAACGTTGGTTTATTTTGTGGTTGGAGGTGTGGGAGGATGTGAATCTGTGTTTGTGTCCATGGTCTCCTGTCTGTGGGTCTTTTGGGAGAGCTGTGGTCAGTTTGAAGCTAATAGAAGAGACCCCTTGTATAAATTATATGGCCACAGACAATTTCTGCCCAGCTTGACATGTCTGGTTCACCATAGGTGACATGGGTTTGCTTCAAGTCCATGGGGGATGTGCTGAGAGATGATTAATCCACTGCTGATCAGACTCAACCAATGTTGGAGCTGGAGGGAACCTTAGATGTAACACTAATGACGCCAATATCAATAGGTACTTTAGAAAAAAAAGGGCACTTACTGAGAATTCACTTGTGGTGCAGTGGTTAGGACTCAGCACTTTCACTGCAGGGGCTTGGGTTTGATCCCCAGTCAGGAAACTAAGATCCTGCAAGCTGCGTAACACAGCCAAAAAAAGCACTTACTTATATGTTAGACAATAAGCTAATTGTTTTACATACATTATATGGCCACGGTATTGATCTGGCTTTTAAACTTGAGATGTAATTAAAAATTACTTAAGGAAGAAATTTATTTCTCTCTTACATAAAATGCAAGTTTCATCTGGGGCATTGGCAGCTCTGCTCCATGGGGGTGTTAACAGCCCAGCTGCCTATTCTGTGGTCTTCCCAAGCCCTCATCTAAATGACTGAAGATAACCCATCTGGCTCATAGCTGCACCCCTATTCTAGCCACTGGGAAGGGAGGGAAGGAGAAAGGGTAGTTGTGCTGGTTATTGTGCTGTATAGCAAGTTATCCTAAAAGCAGCTCTATCTTACACCATGAGTCTTTCAAGGGCAGGAGCCCCACAGTTGCTGCAGAAGCCTCAGAGACAAAAGACTGGATTCGAGTCCCATTTCTATCATTCACGGACTGTGTGACTGGCCTAGTCATTTCATGTCATTGCATTTATTTCTTTACTAATGAAACAGGGATCCTCAGACCTTAAATAATATTGGATTGGCCAAAAAGTTCATTTGGGTTTTCCCATAAGTTTATGGAAAAATTCTAACAAACTTTTTGGCCAATTCAATAATATTAGTTCACCGTTTTAAGGCTCAGAGAGATGTAAGCTGCCAAAAGTCACGCAGCTAATGAATGTCAGAGCTAGTGAGTAAGAGAGCTGAGTCTAGAGGTCAGCTTGACACAGCCTGGCACATGCTTATGAATATCCCCCTTCTTTTCCTTTCTTCTACTCACTCCGAAAAGTGAAAGTGTTAATCACTCAGTCATGTCTGACTCTTTGTGACCCCATGGATTGTAGCCTGCCAGACTCCTCTGGCCATAGGATTCTCCAGGCAAGAATACTGGAGTGGGTTGCCATTGCCTTCTCCAAGAATATTGGAGTGGGTTACCGTGCCCTCCTCTGGGGGATCTCCCCAACCCAGGGATCGAACCCAGGTCTCCTGCATTGCAGGTGGATTCTTTACCATCTGACCTACCAGAAAAATCCAAGAATACTGGAATGGGTAGTCTATCCCTTCTCCAGGGGAACTTCCCGACCCAGGAATTGAACTGGCATCTCCTGCATTGCAGGCAGATTTTTTTTCCTTTTAAATTAATTTCTTTATTTTAATTGGAGACTAAACTTTATAATATTGTGGTGGTTTCTGCCATACATTGACGTGAATCAGCCACAGGTGTACATGTGTCCCTCCATCCTGAACCCCCTGCCACCTCCCTCCTCACCCCATCCCTCTGGGTTGTCCCAGAGCACCAGCTTTGAGTTCCCTGCTTCATGTATGGAACTTGCACTGGTCATCTATTCTATATATGGTAATATACATGTTTCAGTGCTATTCTCTCAAATCATCCCACCTTTGCCTTCTCCAACAGAGTTCAAAAGTCTATTCCTTACATCTGTGTCTCTTTTGCTGTCTTGCTTATAGGGTCGCCATTACCATCTTTCTAAATCCCATATATATGCGTTAATATACTGTATTAGTGTTTCTCTTTCTGACTTACTTCACTTTGTATAATAAGTTTCAGTTTCATCCACCTCATTAAAACTGACTCAAATTTGTTCTTTTTTATTGCTGAGTAATATTCCATTGTGTATATGTACCACAACTTCTTTATCTGTTCTTCTGCCAGTGTACATCTAGGTTGCTTCTATGTCCTAGCTATTGTAACCAGTGCTGCAATGAACATTGGGGTAAATGTGTCTCTTTCAATTTTGGTTTCCTTGGTGTGTATGCCCAGCAGTGGGATTGCTGGGTTGTGTGACAGTTCTGTTTCCAGTTTTTTAAGGAATCTCCATACTGTTCTCCAGAGTGGCTGTACTAGTTTTCATTCCCATCAACAGTGAAAGAGGGTTCCCTTTTCTTCACACCCTCTTCAGCATGTATTGTTTGCAGACTTTTTTATGGCAGCCATTCTAACGGTGTGAGATGGTACCTCATTGTGGTTTTGATTTGCATTTCTCTGATAATGAGTGACGTTGAGCATCTTTTCATGTGTTTGTTAGTGCAGGCAGATTCTTTACCAGCTGAACTACCAAGGAAGAACTCACTCCTAACCCATCTCAAAACGGCTCTGACACTGTTTCCTTCCAACCACCCCAAGGGAAAAACTCCCTTCCTTCCACACGCAGCCCATATGTGACCCAGAGCCACTACCTGACCCACGCCCAGTTTTTCTTTCCTCCCCATTCAACCATTCCTCTCCTGCAGTAATTTATTATATGAATTGGTTTAGCCTGTCTCTTAGAAAGAAAAAAGCCTTCCTCTTCAGGAAAAAATTGAGCTGTCAATGACAGGATTTGCTTTTGCAGGCACTGTGGGCAGGGAGGACTACTGAGCACTCCTGAGCCTTCAGGGGACCATGGAGGCAGATGGACTCCTCATAGTGGACAGAACCCAGGTTTCAAATTAATGACCTGAGCCCTTAGTTGGGCCTGAGTTGGGCCTGAGTGGGTGGGACAAGGACCCCAGGTGTGTGTGTGTGTGTGTGTGTGTCAGAGAGAGAGAGAGAGAGAGATGAACCTCAACCCAAGGGTTTCCCTAGGGAATGAGGGACCCCCTGAGTTCCTGATAGCTGGGGCTGGCCATCATTTTCTTTCCCTGCTCCCTTGCTGCTGCCAACCCAGTGTGAGAATAAGACAGTGGCCTAAGAGTTGGCCCAGGCTGCTTTGGAGGAATTTTTGGAGGGGGCATGTAATGCTAATCACATTCCTGCCTTCACAGTCCCGTATGTGGGGACCACCTTTGCCCTGTGACCTCAGGTGTTTCTGGGGTCTTCCTTTCCTGGTCTCACTGCAGCCTTCACTCCATCCTAACACTGCCCAGTGGCCACCGTCCCTGTCCCAGAGAGCGTGGGGTTGGGGAGGGGAGGGGGACCACTTTCTCTTAGTCTGACCTTGGTGCTTCTTGAAGCACAGCTCCATGGCAAGCCCTGGGAACAGATGAAGGTGAGTGAGAAGCATCACCCAGTCTGGACGTGGCCATACGTTTGAGAAAGCGCATCCACTGCCCACTCCTCCTCAGTTGTCACAGCGTCGCTGAGAGGATCCAGAAGAAGAATCTCTTGTTCGCAAAGGAGAAAAATGAAAGCTGTAGGTTCTGCTGACATTGTAGAGTAACTGTCATTTTTGTAGGCGCTGACAAAGCTGTTTACCTCTGTGACAGGACACAACTATAGATGGCCTCAGCTTTGAGCCAATCCCCAGATCTACAATCTGGCTGCAGGCGCTGGGACCTGACCTGGGTAATGGCCATAACCGGTCCCACAGCAGCTGGAGTCCTGTGGGAGCCCAGACCCTTTGTACTATAGTTGGAGCCTGGCGCCCCCTGGTGGCAGCCTGCAGCTCCTGCCGGGCTCACTAGAGGCCCGCCTATTGGGTGGGGTGTATGTGCTAAGTCGCTTGAGTTACGTCCCACTCTTCGCGACCCTATGCACTGTAACCCGCCAGGCTCCTCTGTCCGTGGGATCCTCCAGCAAGAATACTGGAGTGGGGGGCTATGCTCTCCTCCAGGGAATCTCTATGACCCAGTGACCAAAGAAGCCATATCTCTTATGTCTGCTGCATTGGCAGGTGCGTTCTTTACCAATAGTGCCACCTGGGCAGCCCCAGCCATTAGGAGACCAGCCACTAATTCATCAGCCTCATTTTATCAAGTTGCACCCCGAGGCCCAGAGAAGGGCCAGCAGGGCTTTTGGAGACAGAATGACCCCCATTCTGCTTTGTGGAATTGGGTGGAGCGTTATTGCTCTTGTTGCCAGAAATCAGAATTGAGAGGAGGAAGGTAGAACTCTGGGAATTCCTGAGCCTTCCTTTATCCTCATCACCTTGAGGAAAAGCAAAGCTTAGATCTGTGCAGCATCACCTCCAGTCCTCATCCCCATCCCACCCTTCCCCTGGTCCTCTCCCAACACAATCTTTTGGTGGTGTGATCTGAGATGGAAGAACCTCGGGGGTGAGAAGTCCCTTGCCCACTTCTAGGGCTTCATTGAGTCATTCAGACACAGTCAGTTATGCTCCTACCCTGAGCTGAGGAGGGAGCCAGGGGTGGGGGAAGGGACGCTGAGCAGGGAAGACTCAGAGGCTCCTGGGACCAGGGCGGGGGGTTGGGGGGGTTGGCGGCGGCGGTGGTTTGCTGGCACTGGTGGGCTTTGAAATCTAAGTCAGAACTTGAGTCTTAGACAGCTGTGTGACCTTGGGCTAGTATCTTCGCCTCTCTGAGTCTCACGTTTCTTAGTCGAAAAGTGGGAAATTATAGCAATACTTTAATAGCCTTGCTTAGAAAAAAAAAAGAGCACAGATTTTGGAGTTAGACTTTGTTTCAAACCCTGAATCTCCACTGACTAGTTATGTGGCTTGAGACTAGTTACTTAATGTCTCTGAGACTCAGTTTCTGAATCTGTAAAATGGGTTGTTGTAGGAACTCACTGAGGTGATTGAGCTGGGAGCACTTTAGAAAATTCAAGGCTGTACAAATGATTCTGGTTTTTATCTTTATCTTGGAATGGAGGCACTGGGAAATGGCTGCCAGATACTGGCCTCCCTGCCCCGTCTCCCCTGAACCCAGGAATGAGAACAGGCACACCAGTTCTCATTGTGCATCTATCTGCTACCCAGGGAGAGGTTTCTCCCTATCCGGGTCCCCACTCCTTTCCACATTCTCCAGTTCCCTGAGGCATCTCTCCCGTTCCATCTTGTTCTAATCACAGATGCACAGGAAGTCCTGAGTCTCCAGCCTTCATCCCTGGAGTCTCAGAGCCACAGCCTCAGTCTTCTGCCCGGAGGGAAGCTGCTTGAGTATTTGGGTTAATCCTGGTGAGACAGGCAGGGCTGTTCCGAGTTCTGCAATCAGAACCTTTCAGTTATCCTGCATTCCCAGGACCCCATCCTTCTTGAACTTGCTCTGGCGCCCAAAGGCAGATGGGGGCCTACAGGAGACTGATCGTGGCCCACATTTACTCATTATGCTGCCAGTGTGACACCCACAACACTGCCCTGTCCCCTTCCTGTCCCTGGTCCTGGTGCTGGCGTTGCAGGCACCAGGGAGATGGTGGGAGGAGGGGATGAGGGCTGGGGAGGGACAGAGGCTGACAGGAGGCGGGGACTCGGGGGGCTGAGGACTATAAAAGGGCCGTGGTCAAGGACGGGGTGGGGTCCATCCAGCCCAAGGCAGGCACTGATTTGGTCCAGCGCCCACTCATTCAGGACTCAGGGTAAGTGGGCTCAGCCTGCTCCTAGCTCTGGGGCCGGGGGGCTCAGAGGGGCCAGGGGTGGGTTGTGTAGAAGGATGTGGTGCTTTGCAGGGCTGGGGGCCTCCAGAGGGCTGAGGTCCTGTGTGGGTCTGGCTCTACACCTGGACAAATCCATCACCCTGGGAGAGCAGCCTGCTGGCTAGAAGCCTGCAGATGTGCGCCGGGCAGGGGCTGGTGGCTGTGAACACAAGTCCGTGTGTGTGGCCGTACCTCCTGGTGACACGGGCTGCGGTGTCCTCTCCAGGACCTGCGTCTGCGTGTCTACCCCTGGCAGAGTGGCTGGGGGAAAGTGGGGTGGAAGGACAGCACACCCACAGGCTGTGGGTTCACAAGTTCCTTCTGTGTGCCCCCACCCTGTAGGGGAGCTGGAGCACCCCTACTTCCCATAGCCCCTCCCCTCCAATTCTCACCCGAAGCTGCCTCTTCAGGGCCATGAGGCCCTGGGTGTCCGGAGTCCTGGGTCTCCTACCCAAGTCCCAACCTCCCGCTTCTCTGCTACACTTTTCTGCTTTGCCTAGGCCCTAGCTGAGCTCCAGCTGCTGTTCTGCTCTGAAGAGGGGGCTGGTGAGCTCTCCAGGGCAGGGTCTAGGAGGTGGGGTGATCAACTCCCAGTAGCCCTTTGCTCTGCCCCTTGGTCTCCAGGCTTGGAGAAATGGGTGATGGGCTAGGGGGAGAGGGGAGGGGTGAGCTCTATGCCCCCTCTATCTCCCTGATCCTGGCTCCTCAGATGGCTGCCGCGCACCGCTGCCTCTTCCTGCTCCTTCTGTCCACGTGCGTGGCTCTGTTGCTGCAGCCACCCCTGGGTGCCCTGGGAGCCCCGCTGGAGCCAGAGTATCCGGGGGACAATGCCACGCCAGAGCAGATGGCCCAGTATGCGGCTGAGCTCCGCAGATACATCAACATGCTGACCAGGCCTAGGTGAGTGTGAGATGGGGAGAGAGGCCCCGGCCAAGACCCCAGGCCCAGCTCCTTCCATGTTCTTCGGGAGCAGAGCAACTCTACAGTCTGGCTCGGGCCCCTGTGCCCTGGGCAGGATGGTGCCCAGGGGTAGGCATGAGGCAGGTGAACGTACCTGGGCATAGTGCTGGCCCCAGCTGTCTCTCCCCTCCCAGGTATGGGAAAAGAGACAAAGAAGGCACGCTGGACTTCTTGGAGTGTGGGTCTCCCCACTCAGCGGTCCCCAGGTGGGTTTTTTTCTTTGTCCTGTGTGCCCAGATGCCTGGGGCAGGAAATGGGGGTGTGTAGGACGGGGGAGAACAGGCGGCTGAGGTCTCCAGAAGGCACAAGGACTACTCACTCACACTGCCGTGTTTTGCCCTCTTCTTGCAGGGAGATCAGTACAATGGACTCATAATGCCACCTCCTGCTCCTCTGACTCCAGGGCGAGGCTGGCCCAGCTCTCCCATCTGCACCCTTGGCTCTGGCTGTAGCTTGCTCCCTGCTTCCATATTGGCTAAATAAAGCAAATCAAAGTTCTTAGCCTCACTCTCTCTGTGTCTCTGTGGACCCCTGGTTGGGACAGGAGCAGGCCAAATGCACAGGAAGAAAGGGGCAGGCAGAGAGAAGGGAACCGAGGGTGTTCTGACTGACCCAGAATGTCTGGAGGGTCATCAGAGCCATTTAATTCATCCTGTCTACTTCACAGAGGGGCAAGTTGTGGCCCAGCAGGAGACGGGGACTCCCCCAAGGTGGTTCAGAAAGTCAGTGAAACTTCAATCGTCCCATTTCAGACCTCTAGACCCTCCCAATCATTGGCTTGATGGCAGCCCTGCCCCCAGATGGATCCCCACCAATGTGTTCTTATAGCCTAGGCAGTAGATGAAGTGCTAGTTTGTACTAGAGAGAGTCCAGCCCAGAGGAATGACTGGGGTTAAGATGGTCATGGTTTACATCGGTGGCATTGGAATTGCCCTCCTTGGGGAGGTGAGAGGTGGGTCACTGTGCATGATGGGCTGAAGTGTGGCCCCTCACGGGCACAGCACACAGCAGAAGCATGGCCAGAAGAAGGGGACAGAGATGGGGAGGGGTCTGGAGATAGTGTCACGTGAAATTGTCGGGAAACTGAGCTTCTGTGTGCCAGGGGCATTTAACCCTCTCAACAACCCTGTGAGGGGGGAGATACTGTTATCCTCACTTTACAGAGGAGGAAACTGAGGCTCAAAGAGGTACAGCATTTTGTCCAAGGCCTGGCAGCAGATGGTAATCCAATACAGGGACACAGCATTGACTTGAGTCAGATGAACCTGGGTTTGAATCCCTGATCGGCCATATTCCCTCTATGTGCTTTTGGGCAGATCTATAACCTCTCTGAGTCTCAGGTTCCTCATCTGTAAAATGGAAAGAATGATAGGGTTGTAGTGAGCAGGACATGAAATGATACATGTACAGTTTTTAGCATGGCTCTTAACCCAGGAAAGCGCTCAGCAGACTGGAGCTTCTGAGGGGCAGACTTGCAGCCAAGCAGCTGTTTCCATGAAGTGTGGGAGCAGAGGGATGATTGGTCTTCAAACAAACACAGCTTCAGCTTACGGAAGAGGGTTAGGGTTAACTCCATGTGCCTACAGAAAAAGCTCCGGAAGGCAGACTTTCCTTGACTGTAAGGAAGCATCACTGAAGAACCAGAAAGCTGGGAAGAACATGCTCAGAGAGGCAGTGAACTCCTGGGCATTTAAGGGTTACTCAAGCCAAGTCGCAGAAGGGGAGGCTGCAAGAGGAAGCTGACCTTCCAGGGAGGAGGTTGGATTAGCTGAGTGATGGCCACCTCCAGGAGACCAATCTGTGGTCTGCACGCTCCAGTTCAGGGAGGGAGAGAAGCCGGACCCTGCCTGGGGAGGCATGGGCTGGGGAGGGGTCTTAGTGGCCTTTGCCAGCCCTCCTCTTCTCAGGCATCTGAGTAAGGGTGGAGGGGTGGGATGTGTGTCTATGTGTGGCTGAGAGGGAGCAACCTCATCTCTCTCCTCTTTTCCTGGCCCAGGAGCACCTGTGGATAAGGGATGGTCACGGTGGGGCTGGGAGCGAGAAGTGAGAGAATGCAAACCTTTTTGGTTCCTGGAATGCCTCCTTCTGCTTCTCTCACATGCTCTGCCTGAAGGGATGAGGCCTGTGGGTTTGGGGAATGAGGGGATCCACTTTCCTGGGCTCAGCACCTCATACTGAACACATGGCAATGACACCAGAGTCGTGGTTCCCCTCAAGTTCTGGCTGTGCAAACAACTCAAAAGTGGACCTAGTTCCTAAAAGTCAAAGGGCTGGCAAGGATGCCACACTGGGCAAGTGCATGGCTCAGGCAAGGGGGCATCTGGGAGGGAGGCTGGTTTCAGCAGCAGAACAGTTTGGATGATGGAGCCGGAAGTCCCAGAATTTTCTCTGGCCGCTAAGGGGATGGGTTCTGAGTGGGGAGAGGTGTAGATACTTCCCAGAGGCAGGAATCGGGACTCTACTCAGAACATCCCTGTGTGAGAGTTGGATGAGGATGGGGCCTCTGCCCCTGCCCAGGCCTCTCTGATGGCCCCCAGCTCCCAGAGGAGACAGCTTCTTAGGGACGGGCCTAGGTAAGCTCCTGCCCTCTCCTTGCTCTGTTCACAGCCAGAGGGGCTGAGATGATCCCCGAAGCCAAGGCAGGACTTAGGCTCGTGGGGGCGGGGTGGGTGAGTGCTGTTTGTTTGCAGGCTGGCATCACAGCTGCACTGCTCCGTGTAGAAACTTGGTGGGGGGCGGGTGTTAAATCTGGCTGGAGCCCCTCCCCGGAGGTTGCTGGGATCCACTTCTCTCAGCCATGCTCTCCCTCTTGGTTGCTGTTCAGTTGCTCAGTCGTGTCCAGTTCTTTGCGATCCCAGGGACTGCAGCACTGCCAGGCATCCCTGTCCTTCACGATCTCCTGGAGTTTGCTCAAACTCATGGCCATTGAATTGGTGATGCCATCCAAATATCTCAACCTCTGTTGTCTCCTACTCCTTCTGCCCGCGATCTTTCCTAGCATCAGATACCCCATGTCCAAAGGCAAAGAAGAAGCCGCAGCAAGATGGTAGGAGCAGCGCAATCGCGTTTAAAATCAAACCCTCTTGGCTAGGGCCTCCACAGCCGCCTCCCCCACCCCCAAATAGTGTAAGTGCCTGGGGTGGGGGAAGGTGGATGGGTTGCAGGAAGGAGGCGGGGAAGACTCCTAAACCCAGGTCTTTCCTTCCTACGGTAGAAGCTCCAGGAACCCCGCTTTCCCCTCCAAGGACAGGTCCCTTCCCGCCCCGGGCTCACAGAAGTCAAGGAAGCAACAGAGATTCCGTTTCTCTTTATTGTTCTCACTGAGGGCGGGCTGGGCAGGAGTTAGGCCCCCTCTCATAGTATAAAGAGGGTCGGTGGGCGGGGAGACTTGGTTGAGCTTCGGAAGTCAAAGCTCAGCCTGAAGAAGGAAGTCCCCGGGAATCCCCTGGGTCCCCCAAGCCTCCAGGGCTTCCTTTCGCTACCGCCCAACCTGCTCCCAGTTTCGAGGACCCCGACTGGGGCCAGCCGGGCCCAGGCTCTCCTACCTGGGGCCCTGGGAGGAGGCTGGTGGTTGGGGTTTCGCGGCGTTCAGCGGCTGGGGGCTCGTGGTTTTCGGTCCGGTGAGTTTCGTCGTGTTCGCTGGCAGAGGTTTCGTCGCGTTCGCTGGCAGAGGTTTCCTCGCGTTCGCTGATAGGGGTTTCGTATTATTCCTGGGGTTGCTCGCGTCACTAGAGTTCTTGGTGTTCTTGGATTTCATGCTGAGGAACACGTCTTTTCAGAGGCCATGGGGCTGCTCTGCGAGCCCAGTTCCCGGCTGCGATGAGCAGGGAGCTGGGTGGGGTGGGGTGGGGTGGGGCAGGTGGCGTCTGTTTCCTCCCATCCCCTTCCCTTCCCCCTTGCCCACCTGCTATTGAAGAACTTCTCTATGTACTTGTTGAACTGGCCTAAGTTGGACAGCCATCGCGCGACCCGGAGCATCAGATGCTGTGGTCCTTGCAGCTCCTCCCCCACGACCCCGTCCGGCAGCAGAAGCACCACTAGGCACACCAGGGCGAGTGCGCACGCGCAACGCAGAGTCGTGGGCTAGAGGGGGCGGGGCAGACAGAGGAGGGGTGGTCACGTGACGTCCAGACCCGCGACATGGGACGTAGACAGGTACACGAGCGCCCTAAGGGACTTCCAGGTACCCAGGCAGAATGGTGCACACCTGGCCACGCACAGTGATGGACACAAAGCACCAGGTGCACGGGGACCCTGGCGATGGACTGGGAGGTACACCCTGAGATGGACACACCGGGATGGTATAGAGCCATTGGCCAGCTCCCTGCCCTCACTGACTTCTGCAACTCCTTTTCGCCTCACTCCTGGCTCTCCGGCCTCCTTGCTGTTCCTCAAAAGTGTCAGACCTGCCATTCATTCTGCCTGGAGCCTTCCTCCAGGTATCCATATGACCAACTTCCTCCCTTCCTTCATCTCAAAATTCAAAAATCATCTCAAAATTCAAAAATCATCTCAAAATTCGCCTTCTAAATGGACCCTACTGGGATGCCCCTATTTAACATTGCAATTCATCTCTTCATCCTGTTCTATTCTCCCTCTCTTGCAACTTCTAACTTACTGTATTCTATACTTTTTTTTTTTAATGAGTAAATCCTCAGTGGTAACCCCTCCACCAATGTAAGCACCTGGCAGCTAAGGGGGTGGGCAGCTGGGCCCTTTGCCTGTTTTGTTTACTGATGTATCACAAGCACCTAGAACAATGCCTGACGCTTAGTAGGTGTCCCGTGGGATTCTCCAGGCAAGACTACTGTTGTGGGTTGCCTTTTCCTACTCCAGGGGATCTTCCCCACCCAAGGATTGAACCTGAGTCTCCTGCATTGCAGGCGTATTCTTTACCATCTGAGCCACCAGGGAATCCCAGGTGCTCAATAGTACATGTTAAATGAAAGACTTAACACAGTTGCATACAGGAATGATAGTCCAAGAGTCCCCATGCACACCCGTCACACACACAGAATTTTGTGCTGGCAACACTCAGGTGCATCCAGTGATTGACAGACTATGATGCCCATATACATGCTACTTATGGCTGGAGCCTGTGAGACTGCTAACCCTCTCTTGACCAGGAACTGCCCTCCTCCCCACCACCCATATCAGGGACAGGCAACGCCGACAGCTGTCCCGGCAGAGGGGGCTGCCCTGGCCTCACTCCTTCATGCCCTCAATGGCTTGAGGAGGGCCCTTGGGTGCCAGTCTCCATCCCAAGCTCCCGGAGAGCACAGCTGACAGGGACCACCAGACATTACCATGGTGCTGGGCAGGTGCAGAGCGGCACAGCAAAAGGATCTCTGCCCAGGACCTCCCTGGCTCTTTATATTCCTCAGCATCCATGCCCTCTTTCCCTCTAAGGCTCCACCCCTCCTCCTGCCCTGTGTCATAACCTGAGAGTTGGGAACAAGGAGAGGGTGGGGGTGGAAGCACATGGGCTGCCAGCTGTCCTGAGCAGGGCACAGTCCCTGCCAGAGGCCCAGAGGTGTGGGTGGCAGAGGCAGAGGCACTGGGGAGTAAGGTAATTTTGCTCCAAACCTACAGATCCCAGGGAGGAACTGTCTCTGGGGTTGAAAGGGGGCAGTGCTTTTCCCAGAGGCTATTTTCGGGAATAGGAAGGCTTCCCTTGTGGCTCAGATGGTAAAGAATCAGCCAGCAATGTGAAAGACCTGGGTTTGATCCCTGGGTTGGGAAGATCCCATGGAGGAGGGCATGGCAACCCACTCCAGTATTCTTGCCTGGGGAATCCCCAAGGACAGAGGAGCCTGGTGGGCTACAGTCCATGGGGTTGCAAACAGTCGGACACGACTGAGCGACTAAGCACAGGAGGGAAGCTATTTGAGAGGCCAGGCGCCCCTTACCTTCTAGCAGCCTCCAGGGTGCTTCCCTTACCCGCAGGGCTACTATGAGGCCTCAGCGCCCCTGCTGCTGGCTTCTGGGCCTCTGGCCTGGGGAGGGTAGGTGGCAGTGAAGCTGATGTTTCTGCCTTCAGGATTTCAGACCGCTCTGCTCATCCTGGAAGATTTTCTGGCCTGCTCAGCCACTTTGGAGCCCCTGCTGTATGATCCACAGAGCCTTATGAAGGGTGGTGGGTCTTGGCTGCCTGCCTGAAGGAGGAACTCCAGCCTTGGGTTGCCTCGGGTCACAGAGTTTTGGCTGTCTGGACCTGTCAGGGCCTCTCCAACTGCTCAACATTGCCGCTTTTCTTGGGTAAGGTTGTGAAATATAGGCTGATGCTTTTTCATGCCCACCCTATCCCCAGAAGGGGCACAATAGGAAGAACAGGGGCTTCTGGGTAGGAATCCTGACTTCACTACTTCCTGGCCATGTGACCGTGATCAAAGGACATTATTTCCCCTGAGCCTCCGCAGCCTTGTCTGTGCGATGGAGCTGGCTACACCTACGGCACAGAGCTGTTGTGAGAACTGAGTCCGATGATGCAGCTGAAGCCCTTGGACAACTCCTGGCACAAATAAGTGACTAGCCAGTATGAGGCCCCCCACTCTGAGATATGCTCCCCCCATCCCCCTACCTCCATCTGCCTTTCTCCCTCAGGGGAAATGGTGAGAAACTCAGTGTCAACATAATAGAAATTTATGGGGTGGCTCAGTAGCCAAGGGAGACCAGGACTACATTTCCATGGAGCCAAGGATCTCCAGGAGAAGAAATGAGATTCCTATGATAAAATTCCACAGTACAGGTGAGAGGAGAGATCTAGGGGCCAGTGTACCTCAAATCCCAACAAACAGGCTATTATTTATTCCACTTAGGCACAAGCCCAGGGCTTCCCAGGTGGCACTAGTGGTAAAGAACCTGCCTGCTGATGCAGGAGGCATAAGAGGCGTGGTTTCAATCCCTGGGCTGGGAAGATCCCTTGGAGGAGGGCATTACCACCCACTCCAATATTCTTGCTTGAAGAATCCCATGGACAGAGCGGCTTGGCGGGCTGCAGTCCATGGGGTCACAAAGAGTTGGACACGACTGAAGTGACTTAGCATGCATGCACAAGCCCAGCTCTGATACCCTGTCTCCAAAAGAGCTCCAATATCTGTCTTCTTGCAGCATTGGCTGTGAGAACCCAGGCTGCCCTTACAAATCCCTGGGCTCCTCCTTGGGCACCCAGGGCCTTCAGTCCCTCACTCTTCTGGGTTCATTTCATTCCAGGAACCCTCACATTCTGAGGGCTGGTGCTCAGCTCCCCTCCTTCCTTAGCCAGGATAAAAGAAAATGCTCGATGGGGTGGGCAGGTTGGGGGAGGAGGCCTAAAGAACTCTGTATTATTATCAATAACAGTAGCTCTGTGACTATGGAGTTACATACTGATAACTGATAATCATTGCAGCAGCTCAGTGCCGGGTACCAGCAGGAGCATTCTGGTACAGCAGCTATAATTTTGATGATCCATGCAGGCGTTGTTAACTGCTTTCACATTTGAGAATCAGAGAAGTTCTGAGACCTACCTAATTGGATCTGGAGGAGCAGTCCCATCTTCTTGGAAAGCTGCCCCTAGCCAGGTACATGCCTGTCTTTCCCTCAGGCCTCCAACCATCTGCTGTCCTGAGTCCCGCTCCATTGCCTCCCAGTTCCTTCACCCATCTAGTGCTCCTAACTCCCACAGTGGGGCTGGTCACCTTCTGTGCCCCTCCCCTCCCCAGTCTCCTTCCATCTGCTTGGATGTTTCTCCCAGGGGCCTTTTCGAGTGATTGCTTCCCTGCTCCTCCAGGCAAGACGCAGGCATCAGCATCAGACTGACCTGGGCTCCAAGTTTGCTGTGCTGCCTGCTGACTGTGCGTTCCTGGATAAGTCACTTTGCTTCTCTGAGCATGATGTCCTCAGCTATGGCCGGTACACACAGCTAGGTCACGGGGTTATTGGGAGGCAAAGCTGAGAGGAAGCTCCTCAGGTGTTAAGCTGCAAATCTGCCTTGAATTCTGTGAGTCACCCCCAGACCCTTCAGAGAAATTCCCTCTTTTGCTTAAACTGGCTTGAGTTGGACTTTTACTTGCAACCAAAGTCTTCCCTGGTGGCTCAGATGGTAAAGAATCTGCCTGCGGTGCTGGAGACCTGGTTTCCATCCCTGGGTTAGGAAGATCCTATCCCCTGGAGAAGGAAATGGCAACCCACTCCAGTATTCTTGCCTAGAGAATTCCATGAACAGAAGAGCTTGGTGGGCTCCAGTCCATGGGGATGCAAAGAGTCCAACACGACTGAGCAACTAACGAACCAATCCAAAGAAAACTGAAAAACTTCCCATTACTTCCTGGATAAAGTCCAACCTTCTTAGCATGATGTCTAAAGTCCTTCACAATTTGAACTCAACCTACTTTAAAAAAAAAGAAAAAGAAAAACCTGTAAAAACTTTATAGAAGAATTTAAACACAAAAAGCTGCCCATTTTAAATATACAGTAGAATGCATTTTGACAAATATGTAGTCACCCCCACAGTCTAGATTCAGAACATTTCCACCACCCCAGCAAGTTCCCTCTTGCTCCTTTTCAGTTCATCTGGCCCCAGCCCAGTGCTGATCTCATCTCCATCGGTTAGTTTTGCCTATTTTATTTTAGTTTTGCCATTCATACTATTGTTGTTCGGTCGCTAAGTCGTATCTGACTTTTTGCAACCCCATGGACTGCAGCACGCCAGGCCTCCCTGTCCCTCACCATTCATATAAATGGCATCAAACAGTGTGTTCTCTTTGTGTCTGGCTCCTTTCATTCAGTATCATGTTTTTGACATTTCTATGTAGTGTTAGGCATCTTGGCCGTTTGTTCTCTTTTCTTGTTGAGTGGTTGTCTTCCTTTGTGAGATGTATCACAGTTTGTTTATCTTCCCCCTGTTCCCGCTATTTGCATTTCAGTCCACTTTCTTCAACCACATCCCCGCTGTTCCTGGCTCATTGCACCTGTCTAACCCTCTGCCTGCTACATTCCAGCGGTCTCCTAGACAGCCTTGCTCTTTCACATTCTTCCACCTTTGCTTGTGCTGCTGCTTGTCTGGAATGAGTTGTTTCTGCTCCTCTGCCTGGTAAAACACCCCTGCCCCCCAGCCCCAGGGGCAATTCCGCTTTGGTGAGGCCTCCCTGGTCCCCTCCTTGCCCTGCCCTGGGCACCTGGAGCTTCTCTTTCCGCTCTGGTGACTGTGATGGTGTTTATGGGGTCTGCTGGCAGGTGATGCCCACGTCTGGTTCTTGTGCCAGCCTGAACTCCAGCGGAGGGAACAGTGCCTTAGTCATTCCCCATCCCACGGATAGGGCCCAGTGCCTGGAAAACAGATGCCTGGGGTTAGTTGAGAGAACATGTATTAACTACCTTGCCTGAGTAACAGAATATGAAAAATCAGGATGTGAGTTTCACTTCTTTGAATATTCCCAGAGGGATGAGGATGAGGGGCAGGGCAGGCCACCTCCCAGAAGGGGCCAAAGCCGTCCGGGGAAGGATCAGAAAAACTCGGAGAGAAATGGGGGAGCCAGTTCTTGAGTCTGGTTCTTCTTGCCTGAGCTTGGCAGGGACATCCAGTACCCTTTTGCTCAAGCCGGAGAAGGCGATGGCACCCCACTCCAGTACTCTTGCCTGGAAAATCCCATGGACGGAGGAGCCTGGTAGGCTGCAGTCCATGGGCTCACGAAGAGTCAGACATGACTGAGCAACTTCACTTTTACTTTTCACTTTCATGCATTGGAGAAGGCAGTGGCAACCCACTCTAGTATTCTTGCCTGGAGAATCCCAGGGACGGGGGAGCCTGGTGGGCTGTCATCTATGGGGTCGCACA